>NW_005054449.1:476873-510926 GCF_000277835.1 Geospiza fortis
ATAATATAATATAATAATAATAATAATATAATATAATATTTCTTTTGGAAAATAAAAATTCATCCTATTGGGCATAAACTCTGGCTTCCCAAGGTCCCTCAGGTACTAACAGGGAATTCTGAGCACCGTCTGTGTGGAAAAGAACACAGAACAAAATAACTCAGAGTTACAAATCTGAAGTAATTTTAAAAGTCAGATGTTGTCTCCCATTCACTCCAAATCCTCTCTGCTTCTTCCCATTGGACTGAGCAGCAGCTCCAGGGAGCCAAGCATCAGACATGATTATTCCCACTGGACCTTCTTTCAGTTTTGCTTATAATACCCCAGGAAGTAAATCAATAAAGCAAAGATAAGGAACTCTGGTGAAAAATCAATGGAAGTTGAGATAAATATATGCAGTTACGTGTTTTCCAGGATGACTCACCCTGCCAAGCACACCCAGGGTAGGAAAGGAGCTGCTGCTGCTGCTGCCTACTGCTCCTCACTCAGCTGCAACCCTGCTTGTGCAAAAGAGAGAAAAAACCCTGAATATTAGAATTCTATACATCTTAAAACATGTTTGGTTTAATAAAAGAGGGTTTGGAATGTTTGTGATGGTTCTCTCAGGTGCAACAGGAGTGTGTGTGACAGCAAAATCCAAATTTCCTCTGCAGAGGGACCTCCCTGCCACAGCACAGGGCACCAGATCAGCAAGAGCACCTTGCCAATTAAAATATCTTCATTATTTTGACTCTAGATCCTCATTCCTACCTAAAGCAGAGGAGGGAGGCTGAAAAGAGCAGGGATTCTCATCAGGGCTGTGATAGAGCATGGCAAAAAATGTGAGAGGGAGCTTGGGAATATTGGGGAGAGGGGCTGGAGAGAAACGCAGGGAATCCTTTCTAAATAAGACTTGGTTTTAAATTGTCCAAGAGCCCCTGCTCCAGTTAACTCTGCCTCATTTTTAACCTCTCCATCTTCACCAGCTGAGGGTTTTTTTTACATAAAACACTGGGAAAAGAAAATCCCTCCAAAAGTAAACATTGGGAAAAGCTTGTTTTGTTTGTGAGGCCTTATGGAAAAATCTGCCCACGTTCAGAGGACCCTGGAGACGCAGGAAGGAGGGGTTCCATGAGCAGGAACACGAGCTGCAGCCAAACCCAGCACAGGCTGCTCTGTCACACACGTTTCTCCCTGCACTGACCATTCCATGGCTCTGTACCAGCAGATGGAGCTGCACTGCCTTTTTTTTTATTTTCTTTCCCCACCCTTTTAAACAGACTTTTCCCTCCCTTATCTGTTTGCCACTTAAAAATCTGTTACATCAAATAAACTTTTCATTTTGCACTTCCTGTTCCCCAGACAATTCCCTCTCAGGGTCAATCACATCTCGCTGCACTCAGCCAGAGCAAATGGCTTCTGAATAATTAAAGCAGGAAGATTCTCTTTGTTCTATTTTATGACAAAATTGTCTTGGGTTAAGCCAGGAATTACTTGAATGAGTATTGAGCAGGGCCTGGATTCCTAAAGGGTGAGTTTGGAGCAGCCAGCTCTCTAAACAATGAGAAGTTCGCTCAGTTTTTATTCACATTTCTGATTTGTTTTTCCCAGCTAAGTGAAATACTGGATCATTTTACCAATGCAGTTACTGTTCCTTATTTTAAAAATACTCCTTGTACATTGAATTGTAATAGTTTTTAGTATTGATATAAGAAAAAGCTGAGCACAGCACAGAAGTGCTCAGGCAAAGAGAGGAGACAGAGCAGGAATTGTTGAAGCCATCAGGTAAAATGGAGCAAAGTAATTAATGTTTAAATCATTGAACACACGTGAGGCAGGCAGGACAGAGAGACGAGACAGAGCAGGGATTTTTGAAGCCATCAGATAAAATGGAGCAAAACAATGATATTTAAATCATTGAGCACACGTGAGGCAGGTAGGACAGAGAGAGGGGACAGAGCTGGAATTTTTGCAGCAGGCAGGACAGAGAGAGGAGACAAAACAGGAATTTTTGAAGCCATCAGGTAAAATGGAGCAGAGCAGTGATGTTCAAACCACTGAGCACATGTGAGGCAGGTAGGACAGAGAGAGGAAACAGAGCAGGAATTTTTGAAGCCATCAGGTAAAATGGAGCGCAGAAATAATGTTTAAACCACTGAGCACACGTGAGGCAGGCAGGACAGCAGATGGCTGCTGCCACCTCTGGGAACTGCCATGTGCCAGGGCCATTCCCAGCAGGAGGGGCAGGGAATGCACCAGGCATCCTTGTTCCAAGAGGGAAACTGAAATCTGGGTTTTCGTTTTTGCTCACACGGCCCTGAAACAGAACAAATTCAGCTTTCCACTCTTCCATTGCATCCCAGCTTTCATTGGAATGCAATGGAAAAAGACCAACTCATCACTGATGGTAAAAGCAGAGGCAGACTCTCAGAAATTACATGAAGAGAAAAGAGAACAGCACCATGCAAAAATAGCCAGCTGCTGCTCGAACTTGTTCATCAGCCACTTCTTTTCTTCTTTCCCCTCCAATGTGAATTCATGCTTACACCTACACTAAAAAGTGTTAATCATAAAAGCACCCAGGATCCTGCCTTGCTGCAGAGCCAGGCACAGAGCTCAGCACGGGTGACAGCTTTTATTATTCTTTATTTACTCTGCCACTTCCCAGAAACCAGATTATGCTATTTTTAGCTCCTATAGGGCATGATTCAATCAGTCATTTTAAGTGTGTTTCACAGCTGATTTCAAACACTCCAGGGGACTTCATGGTCAAAAGGCAGAATGCCCAACTCAATATTTTTTTTTCTGTTGGTAGTAGAACCTCAGATCTTTTATTTAATTCATGAAGAAATTAAAGGCCTTGAGGGGCACAGAATATTCTAAAGGTCTTAACTGGAGCTCCTGGGACTGAGAAATCTGTTCTGTCTTCCTTCACTCCTTTCCTGAAACTCCACGAGAAGATTCCAACCCCATTCTCACAGATTTTGTGTTCTCAGGTCATGGAATCCGAACCAGAAATAAGAAATCAGCACCAGAAGTTCACCAGCAGCTGGGGAAGCTGCTCTTTGGAGCCACATCCCACAATTATCTCCAACTCGGAATCTTTTCAAAGCCCACAGGAGGAGCTTGTAGGTAAGATGACATAAATAATTTTGATTTGGGTATATCCTAAAATTCAAGGCGTCCAAAACTCAAGGTTTTGGCCCAGACTCAAGAGTTCAGAGCTGCTCCCTTTGCACACCCATTTTTCTCCAGCAGCAGCACTCTGAATAACCAAACACACAGTGAAAAATGTTTAAATCAAAGAAAAATTCTTATTTAACACAAAAATAAGAGTAGTGAGAGGCAACTGCAACTGTCTGCATTTCAAATAAATCCCAAAGGGCTGCACATCAGCCTCCTGACACAAGTCACTGTCCTGGGGTGTTTTATTGCCAGGGCACAGAGATTTAACACATGGATTGAGATTAAGGAAGGTGAGACAGATCATTGATTTTATTACAGACCAGAGTCACATATGAAACATCCTTTGGAATAAAAATATTCCACATGAGTGGAAACCCCGCAGCTACAGCATTTGGAATTGGAAACCACTAAATCCGAGTTCCCAAAATTCAGCATTTCTAGCCATGAGCTACTTACCAGTCTCATGCAGCCCCAAACAACCCCAGTGCTCACAGGTGGGCAATGCCACCATCACATTTTCCACATTCCCAGCTTCTAAAAACCTCTCCATTGAGGCTGAGAATTCCCATGTTTGGTGTGAGACCAATCCACAGCTTTGGAATTTCTCTTGGTTGATGTGAAATGAGGGAAAATCCATTTTTGTTTAGATCAGAACAAGAGATGGGACTTCACCCACTAAAACCCTCAAGCCAACCAATACCAAATTGTTGAACCAACTGCTTTTTAACACCTCATTGCACAAATCTGCTTCTCTGGGTATAAAACAATGTTTAAAAATTTTTTTTAGATAAGATTCTGCTTCTTGGAGACTTTATTCTTACTGAGCATGAAAATGACTTCTTACCCTGTCAATCTAAGAGTGCCAACAGAGCTGCTGTGGCCAGATCCTCACATGGCAGGAACCACTCAATTCTTTTCCTATTAAAGGACACAAAAGTTTTAAAAGAAGTTACTCAGCATTTTGCTTTGATTTCCCACTTCAGGTGCTCCACTCCTACAGCACAAATAATTTTTGTGCTGTGCACCTCATGACCCATAGTGGCTCTTTGAATTTGGAGTTAAGTGCATACTCTGCCCAATAACTGACCATTAACCATTGAAAAACCACCAAACCATTTCTCTGGGGACAGCATTCCCTCCTCCTTTGTGTTTGTTCTGTTTATTCCACAACTCAGAAGACGTTCTGCATGTTGAACAAGAAGCTGCAAAACAGATCAGTCCAAACTCATGTCAAACTGCTTTATTACATCTTAAATAACATTACATTTTAATATAGTATCTATCTTGCATCCAGCTTTCTTGAAGTACACTGACTTTAAAATTAAATACAAAAGGTGAAGAGGGATACAGGGCGTGGAGAAAGCTCTACAGAGTAGTTTCATGAAAGAGAGTAAGAGGGAACTCATCTTTTATGCCAAATCCAGGCCTAACGCACAATTACAGCACATTTTTGTACAGAATGTTGCAGAAAAAACAAAATGGAGAAAAGCTACTACTGCTGCTAGGAAGGAGCATTTCTGGATACAGTGAGAAGATAGGAAAGAACAATCTGCTGTCCAAACACTGCTGCTTTTAACATTTTATTTGAAAAGAAAGCCAGGAAAACCTGCTCATTACAAAAATGACTCTGATCAGATGCAAAGGACTCATCCTGCAAGAGGAACTGGCTGTGAGGAACTGATTTATAAAGAAGATGGTCTAGGTTCCCTCCTCCCACACCCCAGAATCTTTGACAGCGATTGTTTGAACAGGCTGTTTCTTTTTTTTTTTATTCTTTAAAAAAAAAAAAAGTGACTTATCACGCTACTCCAAAACGTGCATAGCTTTGTACTGGAGTTCTTCATAGATTTATGCACAGAGTAGCAACAATAAATGAATACAGCGACAATGGTTACAGTTTTTAAACAGGTTATTTCTTCAAAGAAAAAACATCTAAGGACTTAGTCCAATATGCACTTTTTAGCATTTCTACAGCATGCGATTCTAAGAGTAAACCCACCCAATATGGCAAACAATCAAAAAAGGTTTTTTTTTTTCTGTTTAACTTAGAAAGTTCAAGATCATTATTTTCAAAACATTGATTTGTACATCATTTCATACACAAAGAATTGACTCGATACCCAAGTGTAGGATAGGTCTCTTTTGAAAACAGAGATTCCTGGTTGTTGAGACTTATAGGATAGTGTTAGGATATATAAACTGCCCTTCCAAGTGGACAAACCAAAACAGATTAAAAAAATCAGTGTGGTGAAAAAGGGGGGGCAGGAGGGACCAAGGATTGCATTTGTAATTCATAAAAGGTGAAAGGATTCTTTAAACAAGCATTCATTACCTTTTACAGCATGTGCTTGGTTACCTTACTGCTTAACATTATCCTATATATGCCAAGTTTTGTGCAACAATTATCTGTGATACTAGAAAATAAAAATAAAAAAAATTAGGGACTAAATTTACAGCGTTAACAACCCCCAGTGCTCTGGGCTAGGACTCCCTTGTTTTGCTCAATTAAATACATAAGGAAATGTATTTAAAAAGGAAACTTGAAAAAAATCCTGCTACAAACATGACTTTAAAATTTGCAAGTGTGTGAGATAAAGTCCTTAACTTCAACTTGGAAACTACAGTGAAAGCTAACTGTTTCACAATTATGCTCAAGTTTATTTTCTGGTCATGCTTTTTATGATAGTGTTTCATTTGTTTTTAAATTCTCAAGACAAAAAAAATGGTCCCAAAAGGAATGCACAATTTCATTTTGCTTACAACACAGAAATTCTTCTTGGAAAGGTAATTGTGCTCTTCATTTCAGCAACAGGAGACGGAAAAGATCTTGCCCTTTGAAGTTGGGGAGGATGGGGGTCCAAGTTAGTATGGTTGGATTGGATATGCTATCGTTTTTAATTTTCAACCGTTGGAAACTTCTTCCAGTCCTGGAGTCCGCTGCTCTTCTGGCACACAGAAACATCTGGTGAGAGTTGCACTTTGAGAAACTGCAAATAAGTGGCAAACTCTGCTGTCCCCAGCACTGACACATGCAGGCATTACCTCCCCCCTTCCCCAAGGATATTCATTTATTCAAAAAACCCACAGAGGAAAGTACAGTAATTAAAAATAGGCCTCTAGAAAAATGTCAGTGCGTGCATTAAAGTAATGGTCATCTAACCCCCCAACCGCTTGAGTTTGCTCCTCACGGATTTCAGGAAATTCTCAGAATTCCCAGGTTGGAAGAGACCTTAAAACGGAGTCCCACCCAGCCCCAACCCCTCAACTCAACCCTGGCACCCAGTGCCACATCCAGAGTTTGTTAAACACACCCAGGGATGGGGACTCCAGCACCTCCCTGGGCAGCCATTCCAGAACTTTATCACCCTTCTGTAAAAAACTTCTTCCCAATATCCAACCTGTATTTCCCTTGCTGCAGCTTGATACCACCCTGAATGATCAGCACCAATAACAGGACTGCTGGCAAAAAGCATTCTGGACCCCAAAGCTGCCTTAGTGAGCTGGGTACTCACCTTCTTCAGTTCCAGATCTTGAGGAAGCTGTCCCATGACCCTGTTGCCACTGCCATGCCATCATCAGTCACACCTAAGCAACTGACACGGTTATCGTGACCAGCAAGGACACCTGGAAATGAGAAATCAACAAATAAATTGCTTTGTTTGGGTGATTTCCTGTCTGTGCAAGTTCCAGCACAGCACGTTTGGATTAGCCAAGCTCTAGAGTCAAAAATCCTGAACAAACAGGGCTGGAATTTTAAAATGCCGTTGATTTTACAAGCACAGACTCGGGACAGAGCTGGGTGGGTTCTCAAGGGGATAATTCAGTGAGTGCATTAGTCCAAAGTTTTCCTTCTATCTTCCCCCTATTATGACCTTTACTGCTCTTCCATGAGCTGTGAAGTGACAGCCCTGAAGATTGTGACAATGTCACTATAACCATGCCCTGCACAGCTTTTGCTCCTCACCACAGTGACAAAGATCAGCTAAATTTTACAACACTTCATATTTGCAAAAAAATTTCTTTTAAAACCAGACGTAAAACTGAATTGTGTTATGAACTCTAAAGCATTTTTCATCCAGTTTTCTCTTACTACATTCACAAGACAGACTCCTCCATACAATCTATTTGTCAATATGGAGATCTAATACAATTCAATTATAGCACCATTAAAAGAATGAATTGAGACACTAAACAGAAAAATTAAGGGAGACAACATTTTCCTCTATGCCCTTTAATTTAACAGTTTCAAGGAGGTAAAAAGAAAACCTAATTATGTTCAAGCTTTCCAGTCCACAGCACTGAACCAAGATATTCTTGATAGACTCAAAAATAATCTTTCTACATGAATTAGAATGCTCACAGGACTCTCCTCATTCTCTCACCAGCAACAGGAAGTGCTGCAATTTGGTAAAACAAAATCAGCACCAAGAAGTTTTAAATACTTGTACTGAACACACAACCACAAAGCTGTTTAATACAGAAGTGCCAATATCAGAAAATATAAAAGTGTTTAATATCAGAAGTGCCAAATCTGCCTGTCAATCTACAGCCTTGGAACATTTCAATACACAGAATATTTTTCTCATCTCCTATTCTGATCAGAGTAATGAAACGTTTGTGGCCTAATTTATACATTTTTTCCAATGAAAGTTTTCATTTTGAAGACCTGAAGTTAAATTCTTTTCATCTTTGGACCACGAATTTCATGTTTGTTTCCTCAAAAGACAAACTCCAGAGTCTCTGTTGTTTTGCTGGTTGTCTCTACAACTACTGCTACAAATACCAGGAAAGAAATTCTTGTGTATAAATAGCAACATTCATGTTGAATTGCTTTGAATAGTTAATGCATAAACAAAGCCATAAAGTCTAAAAAAGAATCTCCCTCCACCCCAAGCCCTTGTTTTTAATGGTAATCAGAATTCCAATGGATTTGTACCATCACTGGGCAGCCTAAAGAAGTTTTCAGAGAGTTCTGAAGGTGACACAGTGAGTGCTGAGAGATCTGTGCCTGAGACTCAAATCACACATCCAGAGTTGGAAAAGGCCACCAATGTCACAGACATATTTTATGAGAAATCCTTTTGCTAGGATTTTTCTCCTGACAAGCTGAGAGGCCTCAGAAATGAAATGTAAACAATAATTATCTGCTGCTGTGGAATGCAACAGGTGCATCTTTGATTGGTCTCATGTGGTTGCTTTAAATTAATGACCAATCACAGTCCAACTGTCTTGGACTCTGATCAGTCACAAGATTTTATTATCATTCCTTTTTATTCCCTGCTAGCCTTCTGATGAAATCCTTTCTTCTATTCTTTTAGTATCGTTTTAATGGATCATTTTCTTTTAATATATCATAAAAAAATAAATCATAGAGTCAAGATTCTCGTCTCTTCCCATATCAGGATTGCCTGCAAACTTCCACACGGAGCCAAGACTCTCATCTCTTCTTGTTGTCATTTATTGCAAAGGTTCCATATTGTTGTCTCCTTAATGCAAGAGTTTCATAGCTCCTGGATGTTTCTCCTAGGCAGCTCCTCCAAGCACTGACTCTTTCTTCTTCTCACAGCACCCAACTGACTCCAGTTCCCCCTCAACCAACCAATCCACTCTTTTGTAACACTCTTCTTCTACCTGGCTACATCTCTGACCTGTTAAAGTCAGGCCTGCTCCTAATATTTAATAATTAGCCCAGCTGTAACTCCTTAGGGGTAAGATACTTTTATTTTCTTATATGCTATCCCCCTACATCCTCTCTCATCCTGGGACCCCTGAGAACACCACCACACCACCAAGGCCATCGAGCCCAACCTGTGGCTTATCCCCAGCACTGAGTGCCACATCCAGGAGCTCCTTGGACACCCCAAGGGTGGGGACTCCACTAAAACACCCAACCCTCAAAGCCATTTACCTGCTCTGTCAGCTTTCAGCGTGTCCCACACGTTGCAGTTGAAGTCATCATACCCAGCTAGGAGCAGGCGGCCACTCTTGGAAAATGCTACAGAGGTGATGCCACAGATGATGTTGTCATGGGAATAAACCATCAGCTCCTGGTCAGCCCGCAGGTCGAAGAGCCGGCACGTGGCATCGTCCGAGCCCGTGGCAAAGGCGTTGCCGTTGGGGAAGAACTTCATGGGGGAGAAGAAAAACACAGACTTAATAAAATAAAAAAGTAAAAATTTAATAAAATAAAAAAATAAAAAGCCTGTGGCAAAGGCGTTGCCGTTGGGGAAGAACTTCATGGGAGAGAATAAAAACACCAATGGTTTCAGATTTAATCCCTATGCATCACACAAACACAGCAAAGAGGCTGCACTGTCACAGTCATGTTTTCTGAAAAATCCAGGATTCTTCTCCTGGGAAGCTGAGAAGCCTCAGAGAAAAAGGAAAACAATATTATCTCATTTGCTTCTCCTGTGTTTTGCTGCTTTGGAATGTGTTTGGAGATGTTTATCCACCAGGTGATTGTTTCATTGGTTTCATGTGAATTGGTTTGACTTAATGACCAATCACGGACCAGCGAGGGCGTTGCCATTGGGGAAGAACTTCATGGGGGAGAATAAAAACACAGATTTAATCCCTCTGCATCACACAAACACAGCAAACCAGAGGTTGCACTGTCACACTTGTATTTTCTGAAAAATCCCTTTACCCAGGATTCTTCTCCTGGGAAGCTGAGATGTAGTATAATATAATATAGAATAA
The DNA here is from genome assembly GCF_000277835.1 of Geospiza fortis. Classification (NCBI taxonomy): domain Eukaryota; kingdom Metazoa; phylum Chordata; class Aves; order Passeriformes; family Thraupidae; genus Geospiza; species Geospiza fortis. Next base: position 486,741 of record NW_005054449.1, read on the forward strand.
TATAGTATAATAAAGTAATTAATTAGCCTTTTGATATCATCATTCCTCCCAGAAGCACCATGTGCGTGTCTGTGTGTGTGTCAGGACTGTGGGCTGACAGTCACCAGATTCTGGGCAGTTGAGTGCTTGGCAGTTGCAGTTCAGATGTAGTGTAATATGGAATAATATAACATAATAAAGTAATTAATTAGCCTTCTGACATCCATGGAGTCCTCCTCATCATTCCTCCCAGACTTTGGGCACAAATCTCCCTGATAATGCTGAAGAGAAACAGCAAATGCCCAAGGAGCAGGTACATACACAGATGGCGTTGATGTCGGACTCGTGGCCGGTGAAGGTTTGCCGGCACATTCCTTCTCTGACATCCCACAGCTTGGCAGAGGCATCGCAGGCACCAGAAACAAAACACCGGGCATCGGGGGCAAGGGACAGGCTCATCACATCTCCAGTGTGCCCAGTAAATGTGGTTGTCTGCTGACCAGTTTCTATGTCCCAGAGAGCACTGGAAAGAATCATTAAAGAGGAAAAAATCAACACGCCTGTGCTCCTTCGTGAGGTTTTTTATCACTGCTGAGGTAAAACTCCCAAGTATTAATAACACTGATCCTGATAATGGAAAGAAACATTTTGGCTGAATTATTTGGCTGTTGTAGATTGATTATATAAAAATGAATTGTGCAAAAATGAATTGTGCAAAAATCAACATGTCTGTGCTACTTCGTGAGGTTTTTTACTATTGCTGAGGTAAAACTCCCAAGTATTAACAACATTGATCCTCATAATGGATATAAATATTTCTGGTTGAATTATTTGGCTGTTGCAGATTAATTGTGCAAAAATCAACACATCTGTGCTCCTTCATGAGGTCTTTTTATCACTGCTGAGGTCAAACTCCAGGTATTAATAACACCGATCCTGACAATAGAAATAAGTATTTTTGGTTTGGCTGTTGCAGATTAATTGTGTGTAGAAGACCTTAAAGCTATCCTCAATTTTAAAACACTGGGGGTTTTTAAATTGAAAAACAGTGGGGAAAACTGGTGACTGGCACTGAGGGCTGTTCATCCCAAAGTTCTCTGCCATGGCTGTTATCCAGTACTACCACAGCTTCAATTAAAGCAGCAGTGGTAAGGCTACAGCAAAAGCTGAGCCAGCATTTCTCATTTTATAAACTCACAGAGGATGAGTAACTTTGTGAATTATGTCTGATCTTAAAGTTGCAAGTCAGCCATTCACTACAACAGTGATAATTAAGAGTATGAAAGGATGAAAGAACACTATCACCTCCTTAAGAAGAAGCCTAAACACTTTAGGAAGTTGGGATTTTTAATTTCTGTAATTTCTCAGCAAACCAGAGCCATCAGCAGCAGGTTCAAACCAGGTAAACAAGATGTGCCTGTATTTGATAAAGTCCTTTGATGAACTGAGGTGATGTCAAGGACAGCTGCAGAATTACTACAGAACTCCTGAAGCAGCTGTGTTCTCTTACAAAGAGCATCATTTCTACAAACCCTCTCATTTTGTTAGAGTTTTTTGGGTTCTCTAAACACCAACACATATTCAGAAACATTTTTGGTTCTAATCCCATATATATTCCACAGCTACTCAGAATCAGGCATTCAGAGATTCTGGCATTGTATAGGACAGGTGTTTATTAGACAATCTCTGCTCTAAGTGCTGCAGCTTGAGAGAACTGCAATGCTTTTAAGGAATAGATATAATAGAAAAATCTATGAAAAAAAGATGGAGGCCTTTTTTAGTTCAGAAGCCAGCATTTATGAAGATATACACCTACATTCTCCTCAAAAAACCCAGCTATTGTCACTGGAGAAAATTTTCTAGGAGGTCTTCTGAATAACAACGTTAACTACATTCTGTATTAGAAATATCCAAACATGACTGTTTAAGTAATAAATACTGAATACAAAAGGAGTTTTGAGGAAAATCATTAGTCTAATACAGTTATTTCTGAAAGCCAAATAGTTACAGGAAGAAAAAAATTCCCAGAACATCTTAGCACAGAATTAGGTCAGCCTCTTCAGAACATGGGCACAAGGAAACAGCCAAAGCTCACAGGGTTGAAATTACCAGCAAAAAGTGACATAGGAGCAGTATCACCAGAGTGTTGGGGGTGATGATGAAGTTTATGAAGGCCAAAGTTTCCTTCAGGCACAGAAAATGGGTGAGAAAAGCCCTTCCTGACAGTGCTGTCCCCATGTCCCAGCTTACCAAGTGGTGTCGCCAGAGCTGGTGACGATCTGATTATCATCCAGGAAACGACAGCAGGACAAGTAGCCTGGAAACAGAATAGAGGCGCACAAATAAGGCCAGAGATTACCCTCCAAAGGCAAATTGGTTTGCTAATAAGCTGCTTCCTCCTCTCCTGAAGCTGCAGCAAAACACATTGAAAACCTAAAATGCAACAGATGATTTTTGTATGGTAATCTGCAATATTTTTGTGGTTTGGTTCTTTAGAGACCACCCCAACCCAACCAGAGGAAGGGGAACAAAATGTGGAATTCCACGGTGGAACCCACTGGCCAAGCTGGGCAGGATCCCAGTGAGCCTGCACTGCACACACCCAACTTTCCAAGAAAATCATCTCAGTCTCACTGCATCCAGCAGCAACAGATGCTGATGACCTCAACTGTATCAAACCATTGAGAAAAATAAACTGCATTCCTGGTCAGTGCACAGACCTGAGCATGGACATTGGATGTTGCCCAAGAGCAGCATCAAAGAAGTTCATCTGGATGCTCTGAAGCATCTTTTTTCCTGAAATCCCATCTGCCAAACCATCAGTGGAAGCACTCTGATTACAGAATCAGCCTGCCTGCCAACCACCTCCATTTCACAAAGCACAGAATTCAAACTACAGCAGAAAATATGAAAACCTGCAAACATCAACTTCCAGCTAGAAGTTTTTGTTCAATTTTACAGCTGAAAAACTGTTTAAAAACATTTAAAACCAAGCAATCTGCAGCTAAGCTCCTGCCTGAGAAAAGAAGTAGATTGTTATTAGGAAATGATATTTAAAGGATTTTTTTTTTTTTCATTTTCACTGTGCTGAGGTAACTCTGAGCAGCAGCACCCACCTGTGTGCCCAGCGAGCTCACGGCTGACACGGACATTCCCTTCACGAGTTTTCAAGTTATAAATGGAGCAGATGTTGTCAAGCCCACCACAAGCCACGTAATTGCCAGAGGGAGCATATGCACAAGTCATGACCCAGGAGGAGCGCAGGGGGATCGCATGCACCTGGAACACAGACAGGTGAGCACTTCAACTGCAGAAATTGCATTCAAAAGGAAGTTTTTCACCTGTCTCTCAAGACAGGCATCATGTTTTTGGCAGAGAAGCAAGAATAAAACAGCTGTTTGAGTGTTGAACTATTCTGAGGGTAACTTGCATATGGGGCTCGTCAGAACAAGTAGTGACGTAATAAAACCTCAGATTTGCTTTTCCTGAATCCAGTTCCATCAGCAATTTTGGTCCAAAGTGAATGATTTCATTTCAGTGCTCTGATTACTATTGGTTTATTATAGGTTCAGGAAAATATTGACTTCCAAGCACAGTCAGCAAAACTGCCAATTCCAGGCTTAGATGCTGTGAATGAACAAGTAAGGAAATCGCTGCTTCCACTGCCACTTAAATCCTTCTTTGGAAACCCACTGCAAGCAATCAAGCTTCACATTTAAATAACTACCCCATGTTTCCTTGTCATTCTCTGCTCAAAGAACTTTTTTTAGATAATTATAGAAGCTAAACCTGTTCTGTCTTGTTAACTCATTGTGTTCATCCCTTGAATTTGTTCATACAATCTTTGGGAAGGGCTGGTGCCCTTAGACATATGGTGATAATTCACGCAATATTAACAATATGCCTGAATTTCTTAAGGAAAAATTTCATTAGAAACAGAGGAACAGCCAGGAATCAGTGGTCCTGCAGCAAAGAGCAGTTAAAAAAACCTCAAACCTGTCCTAAAACCACAACCAGTTCATTTTTTTGGAAGTCTTCCACCAAAAAGTCTAGAATATTCCAATAGTCTCTACTATGTGGAATATTCACTTTGAGCCATTTTATTTTATCATGAGGCAAAGATCAAATTGATGACAACACTGTTACATCCAGTGTGTTCTGGAACTGCCAAAAGAATACTGCATGGATTAATTAGCATTGATTTAAGAACTGAAGATATCAATGCAGAAATCATGGATGTAGTGATGATTCCACCATCCTACAGCAGTCACAGTAATTTAGATGACATTTACCTGCAGGCTGGGGTCAAAGGATGAGGATGAAGGTAAAAATGAGAGGGTTTAATTTTAATTTGCAAACCATATTATACTAACTTTTTAGTAAAGTGATGCCATTTGCTCCAATGCACTGATAACATTGATTTTAATGCTATGAGGAGCTAAGTTAGGAAAACTTATTCAGAATAAAATCAATTCCATGCACAAGACCCAAGCAGCTCTGTCAACTTAACCCCAAGGAGCTACAAGGGAATTGTTGCCAGCCCTGTAACAGTGGCCATGATCAGTAAACACCAATCACTGTCAAATGAAAGTAAAAGCAGTCCTGAACTGCCTCATGTGATTGCAGCCATGAAGTGATGACTCATTAGAACATGTCAGCTCTTCCAGGACTTCACTGCACAAATTCATCTGCCTATGCCAAAATCTCTGCCCCTTCTGGTGCAAGATGCTCATCACTGCCTGCTCTCTGGTAATCACTTTCCTGCAGTATCAAAACAAATCAAAATATTCTCTAGAAGGAAGCTTTTCCTTGTTCTCTGCCTGTGGAGCACATTTTCACACATTGAAGACACTGCTGTGTTCTTTACATACAACTTGATAGTTTTAGAGAATTCAAAATTTGGATTTAGAACTAGGAAATAGAGCCAAAATGATGATGGGCAACAGTTCCTCCTGATGCTTTCACAAGTGAATTACAGAGCAATGGATCAGCTGGCCTTACCTTGTTTGTAGTATAGCTGTCCCAAATTATAAGTTTGCCATCCTGGGAGGCACTAACTAGAAGCCTAGAGAGGAAACAGCAGGGAAACACAATCATTGTGGGCAGCCAAGGAACACCTTTGTGCTGAACATTGTAAAGAAAAGAGAACGAAAGCAGCTGGTACCAGTGGCACTTAGTTCTCTTTAAATTAATCAGTAGTTAACAGGGAAGGGGAAGAAAAAGACAACTGGTAATGGTATCTACTTTATTTTCACAGTTCCTCAGAATTCATGTGGTATCATTACTGTATTTTTCAGTAGACAAGGACTGGGATTTTGGCATCAAATGTAGGCTTGAATTACAAAAACATGGAGGAAAATTGTGGCATTCAGTGTTTCTGACTCCTCAGAATTATTAACTCCATGTGCACCCAGCTTTCCAGAGAGCATGAAGCCACGTGAGCCAGCTCTGTACCCACCTGGAATCAGTCCCCCAGTGCATTGCATAAATTTTGGCCAGGTGTCCCCGGAGTGTTCTCCTGGTGCGCATCTGGATTCTCCCCACGGGGTCGATATTGGCTGTGATCTGAAACAGGAAAAGGTCTCACACTCAGTTCCTCCCTTCACTGTCCTCAGCTAACATCTCACACACATTTCCCACAGCCCCACATTCTCTACACTGATTTTTTTTCAACTGTTCATTCACAAGTTATGTAATTTTAAGTAGCATGTCTTTATTACACCACACAAGCAGCCTATTGCATTTATAAACACTCCCAGAAATTGTTTTGTTTAGGTCATATCTTCTTAAGACTTCTAGGATTTCAGACCTTTGAGCTGGGTTTTCTCCTCCTCCACAGATAAATGTGGCAGACATTGAAGAAGTTTAACCTCAGCAAGCCTTATGGTTCTGATTAGCAGGGTAACAACAGTATTGCTCCCAGCTCCAGGGCACAGCATTATTTTCCATTAAGCAGCAGAAATGTGCCCTGAGTCACTCCAAGAAATCTCTGCTCAAGGCCACTGCTCTCAGGAACTGGACAAACATGTACTTATTTCTGGAAGAAAACACCCAAAGGCAAAATAAAAAAAAAAAAAGCTACAGGAGGTAAAACCAGATTCACTTGCATTCACCTTTTTACACAGCATTTTCTTTTTGTAAAGGAAACACTTTCTTAATTCCTGTTCAACTCTGAAATTCTTACCTGAGCCAGGGTGGCATCTGCACATGCTTTCCTAGCATCCTGCAAGAGAAGGAAATGAGAGAAATTGGATGGAGTTCTGTACATTTCTTTCTCTGTTTTAGCAAGTTAATTAAGCCCCCTGAACCCGAGGTTCAGAGAACATTTCTGTCACCCAGAGAGGACCCATGCTAACAGCAGCATTACCATAATGCACTGCCTGCTGTCAACACACATTGTGCATTTTATTTTGAAATTTCATCTTCTTTTGGAAGAAACACAACCTGACTCTTACCACAAAGACAATCACTGCTTGTTAGAGGCTGTGCAGCCTCCAACCTCAGAGGTTTTTAAGAACTTACTGGACAAAGCTCTGACAAACTTTATCACTGACCTTATTTTTATCAGGTTTTTTAACTTTAGTTATGCCCTAGCTCATACAAACTTCAGTCAACATTCATTTTCATCAGCAATTTTATGCATTGCTTCTGTAACTATTATTTCCTAAGCAATATAAAAGACAGAAAAAGTAATTTTCTAAAGCAGCCATATGTGCTTGCCCTTTCTTCATTAACTCTGACATTGGGGAAACATTTCAGGCATCATTTCTGTCTTGCTCAGGACACACTCATTTGTGCTGATGCACAATACATACTCTGATTTGGTTTTTCAGCTGCTCGGCCTCCTGGCGTAACTGGTCAAGCTCGCTCATTTTCCTGTGCTAAAGGTGTGCTCCACTGCCACCTCTGAAACAACCAGAAATCTGAAAAACAGGCCACAAGCAGGACAATTAGGAGAAGGCAGAGTTTGAAATGACAAGTCCTTTCAACCACTTCAAACTTGGAAAAAAATAGCAAACTGATTTATAAACACAGGTGGAAATGTGTGTCTGAAATCTCCTCAGTGTAAGGATGTGCTTTGCTTCCATAGAATAGAATTTGGACTTATTTCTCTCCTCCAGGTCTCCTCCTTTTTCCCTTTTTTTCACGTTCTGATTCATTTTTGTATAAATTCAGGTTGTCCAAAACTGAGTAAGCAGGTAACACCAATTTTAGACATGGAAGTCAGAACTGCCCTGCAGCTCTTCAGACCAGAGTAAGGAATCCTCCCAGAAAAGAAAAAGGATTTACACTGACACAAGCACCTGCAAAATGCTCTAAGAACTGTCTGCAACATCACAGTTATGAAAAATTTTGTTCTGCTATGTGGAGAAAAGGAATCACTCACAAATGTTCAGGGTTTTATTTGGTAACTGCTAAAATGTCTGAGATCCCAGAGCAGACTGTAACATGAATGTGTTGTCAGAGTAAAATCTGGGATTTTTTGCTGGTTGAGGGCAGGAGTTTGAGAAACCACATCCATCAGACACTTCTCCCCTCTAAGCCTCTGTTTTCCCAGTATCCATAGGCACCAAATTACATATACATATTTTATATTGGAATATTCACTTTGGGCCATTTTATTTTATCATTAGGCAAAGATCAGATTGATCTTTGCAAGCCAGAGGCTCTAGGAAACATCACAACCACTGAAACCACCTCAGCTTTTGCCTTTAGAGCTGCTCAACTCTTGGGCTGTTCCCCAATATCACAATCATGTGGATATTTCCTATTAAATGTACAACTGATCTTGAAAGTCTCTGCTCCAGAAAGATACTGTTGGCATTTTCTCCAGCATTCCACATCTCCAACTCAGCTGTTCCTTAACTTTTTGTTTTAAAATCTCTGCAGCTTGATAGCAACGGAAGATGCTGAAGAAACATGCTGATGAATTTTATCTTTTACTGAAGAACAAGATTAATTGGTTCCAATTTCAAACACTACACAGAACACCTGGAGTTTATAAATTTACACAGCTAATGTGTGATTTTAGAACATTTTATTAGCCAGAATTGACCCTTTACCATTAAATAAAGGAAATGCTTTGCTAGCAGCTTTACATATTATTCTGTTAAGATTTAATCAGCTTATTTATCTTTGCAAGCTTGTGGGGTTTGTTTTCCTCTTAAAGCCCTTCCCAAGGAGAAAGATGAGGATAACTTCCAAATTTTTATGCAGTCACAATAACAGAGAACATACTGTCAAGGTAAATTAGAGTAGTAGAACAAACATCACTGGTAAAAGAAGCTTCAAAATAGTTTAGACTTCAATATTCCCTAAATATTTCTATCCCCCATAACCAGACTTAGGCTGCAGCTCTCTCCATAGTAGTTATTCCAAACTGAAAACCTCTAGGAACAGATGCCAGATCTTGTCACAGCATCATTTACCATTTTTTCCTCTTCTCTGAAACCCACAGTATCTCAGAAAAGGATTTTTAGTTGGCTTCTCTCCCAAAACTCCACTCACACAACTTCAAGGCCCTTTCCCTTCATTGGAAACTGGGTCTGTTCCTCCTCTCTTCTGGTCCCAGGGTCATCTCTAAGCCCCTTGAGGATTGCTTGGTCAGCTCAGCCCAAAATCCAGCTAAGACAAAACCCATCCTGAGTGGTTCATTATCCTGCTTTTCTTTGGAATGCTCTTTTGTTTTCTCAAGATGTTTTGTTCATTCTGCATCTCAGACAAACACTCTGGGCTGGATATCTGTTAGAATTTTGAGCATGTCACACCTGGTGAAACACTACTGCACTGCCTCTGTCAGAAAGGAGTTAATTTAAGAGTAAACTGTGATTTTTCAGCTCTTTCAGCTTCTTCATTTCTAGTTCTGCCATTCTCTGAGTTAATATATAAAATAATTTCCTACTAAGCAAATACTGACCACTCCAGACAAAGAATTTAGAGATGCTATCATTCCTATTTCAGAGCAAGAAATTCCAAAACTTTGGTGTTCTGCCCAAGGTCACAGCAACTCACTGATGAGACTGCAGTAAAGACTCAGGACACCAAGAATTCCAGCTGCAGGTACAAGGAACTACAGTGAAGATTTTACATGCAGCTTTATTTAAAACTACAATAGGTGGAATAATCTCACGTCAGTCAGAGCAGATATGCTCTCCTTAAAATAGCACCCATTTATTTCTGCAGAATTTGTGCACTGTGAGAGAGAATTCTCTTGCATTTAAATGAAACAAAGCTTTGCATGGAACAGGGAGAGGCCTAAGGAGATGAACCCTTATCCTAGGAAGAAAGTCACATTAAGAAAGTTCATTTTCCCATCTTGTATCCATCTAAATCCCCACCTTGAAGACAGATCCACTTTAAGAATTCCAACTTAGCCCCTGTGCATCCCAAGCAACAGCAAACTGATCTGCCTTTCTGTCAGCATCCATAGGAATTGTTTAAAGCACATTTCCACGTTCTCTTTGTAGTCTTTGTTGTTTCAACATCAACAGGAAGTGCTAATTCCTGCCAACAGGACTGAACTCACTCAGGAAATGACAACCCCACAGCAGCCAAGGGCTTTAAAATACAGGAGTTCTCTGAAGCAAACTGTAAAATTTATGGGACAAACAGCAAACCAGCTTGGCTGTTCCACTATTTCTTTTACACTGAGTTTTAGACAATTGAATTTATGGTAGAAATATGAGATCTGTGGGAGGAAAAAAGAGTTCCAGCCTCCCGTGTCCTTTTTAGCTATACTGTAAATCAGAGATTACTACCATTGTATTTTAAAAAGTATCTTTAAAAGACTGAGGAGATCAGGTGAAGTCAGAAGAATGTATGGGGAAAATTGCTTTTATCTATTCTCACTCTTGATAGATGGGAAATTTTATACAGATTTATTTATATTACAGACATGGGTTATATATTGAACAGCCTCTGCTCACCACAAACAAACACAATTGAGTATCATGAAATAGAATTTTATTTCTTGGCATGTTCTAAAGGCATTTAACCCTTTTTTATAAGAAGGCTTCTAGAAGAATCTGCAAGCTTGATGTGGATGGTGATCCTATTTCTGGAATTTTCAAAGAAGTTACTGCATTTCCAAATTAAGGAAAAAAGTCACTCCTCAAGTTCCACACTCCTTTTCCCCAAATTCCCCCAGAGCTGTGCAGAAATAGGTAGGAGCCAAACTCCTGCTTACCTCACTTTGTCTGGCCTATGGCAGTGTGTCCCTGCAGGCAGCTCCTCAGGAATAAAATTCACTTTCTTCAACCCCCTCAAGACCTTCCCAGGGGCTGAAGTGCTTAAGTGTCTCTGGTCTAAGCTTATTTGCCCTAATCCTGTTGACCAGTGCACCTTGTGGGTAATTCTCCCCTTGCTGGGTAACAACCTGTGCACTTCAGGGCATTCCCTGCTCCCCCTCCTCCAGGTGACCCAAATCCCTCATTTCTGACAAGGTACCCATGCAAGAGCCACTTTGCTCCTCTGTTTCCCACACAGGAAAATCATCTGACTTTGCCTGATTTGTTACATTCCACATCCCAAAAACTTCACAATTCAGCTGTGTCAAAGGATTGATCACATCTCTTATGTCAGAACAGCTCAAGGTTTGCTTTTCTCTAACTCTAACATGAGCTGTATTCCTGTATAAAAGGAGACTTAGGTATGTCCAGTCAGTTGGTGTTCAACAGCTTTGCACTGAATCTTTCAACTGCAGGAAGCCTTACAGAGCTTCCATGTGCTTCCTGCAAATGGAGATACACTCAGCATCCCAGTGGACTAATTCTTATTTAAAGAGTAAGAATTATTCACTCCCTGCTCAGAACACAGTGACAGAAAAGAACTCGAATCCACTCATTTCATTGTAACAACTCCAGTGTCCTTTCCATAGCTCTAAGTGTTAATCCAATTAAATCTAGTTACTAAAACCAAGGTATCATTAACACCCTTACATTTATTTGTAGCCTGATGCTTGAGAGCTGGATACAACTCACCCAAACACTGTTAAATATTATTCCTCTCTGAAATTCCTCTGCTGGTAACATTAATGAAGCAACGCTTACTAAAAATTTCTTTATTTAATTTTCTTACACCATTCCTATTAAAAAAAAAAAAGATGGAGTCTTCTACCCTCTCTCTGTCCTGAGAATAATCTCTACAAATTAAAAGAAAAAAACCCACATTTGAAATCACAGCTATCATTAAGTCAAATATTTCACATTTCTATCCCTTGCTGGTCAAACTTTGCTTGCCACAAGGTATTTTTAGCACAGCCTAACACAATCCCACCAAGCCACTGTGGATGCAAAGTCTGGTAACACAGAGGGTTTCAAGCTAAATTATTCATTTTTTACTCAAGCACAGTAACTTTCTAAGGAGGTTTAGCAAATCCCTTTTCTGCCATGAACAGCCTGGCTGACATTTCTTCCCTCAACCTCTTTCCTGCCAATACCCATCAGTCCAACATGGATGAAAAGCAAAATATTTGCAAAATCAGAGCCCAAACTTAACAAGGAGCTGCCAGCATGGCCAGCAGACAGTCCCAGAGCAGGACATCTGATTAAATGAAGCTGTGCTAATCTAGCAGATACCACAAATCCTATTAGCAACATGCACAGCAGCTTGGACATTTTCACAATGACAAAGGAATTATCCACAACTCCCTGTTAGTTACAGTGAGCTGACGTCACTGCCTTTGAAAAGCTGAGGGTTCTTTTTGTTTTCAGGAGCAGAGATGGATTCCTTGTTTCTCTTTTATTCTGTGGGAAATGCAGTCAGGTCAGAATAGCTGGTGGAACGAATTTGAGGTGTTCTCTCTCTCATTTATATGAACTAAAATTGAAGATAAAATTCAGGGTCCCCTTGGATCCAGAGGGAGATATGGGCAGAGGAATAAAGCCTGCTGCCTGCCTTTTGAAAACCAGCAAATATCCAGTAATTGAAAATATCAGATTTAACTCTGCAAATACTTGCCCAATTAGCAAATGTTCCTCACAGACATTCAAGATAAAGTCTGGAAGGTAATGAAGATTTTACTGCTCCAAGAACAATAGTAATAATTACAATTACACAGAATATAAACTCTGGAACTGTTAGGTTCTGTTTAAATAACAGACACATTGAAAAGAACGTTCTGACAAGAGCCACTTTGCTCAAAAGAAATTTGGCCTTCTTTTGTCAAACATGGTGGAGAAGTAATTTTTCATTCATGAGAGAATGACTATTCTCATCATTTTATTTATTACAGTTCCCTGCCCCACTGAGATGAAACAGTTTCATCTGTGGTCTCCCTCTGCTTTGCCAGTTCCCTCTCTGACAGAGGCAGGCACTAACATCTATTATTTAGCAGGTTTCCTGGCCATTTTAAAATCCTTCCTGTTGACACAAGAATACACATGCTAAAGGAGAAAACATGTACTTTAGGTTTGCACAGATGAACAGCCAAAAATCTGAATTAACCACTTTTTAAAAATAGGATGTTTCTCAGGGAGTAGGAAAAAAAATAATCTTTTTTCTCTACTTACATTTTCTCTCACTACAGTAGAAAGCCAACTTCTGCTGTCAAACATGTAAATTCTGGAAAAAAAAGACACCAAAACCACAATTAATGTAATCACCACAAGAGCGCACAGATTTCTCAACAAATCTAACAGAAATTAAACTATCAAAGTGCAGATATTTCTGTGAGCTAACTTGAGCAGCTGGCCTGCCTTCATGAAGGAAATGGGCACAGTTTTATTTACTGTAACACAACCAAAAGATGAGTTTGCGTCAAGAAGCTCATTTTGACCTTCTTTCCCCAAAAAACTCTTGCAATCCTGAGATCATTTTCCTGCCCTAGTAACAGAGAAGTCCATGCTGCTAGAGAATTTAGGATTAGAAGAAAATACAGTATCAGTCACACAATTTTCACTGCACTACAAGGTGCCCCCTCCCCAAACCAGCATTTTTAACACACTGGAATTATTTCTGCTCAATCCTGCCCATGAGCTCCATTTGCCTTCTAAGCACAGTTAAATATCATGATATCTATTTTATCAGAAGAAGTTACATAAACCTCCTACTAATGAGCTCAAGTGAGAGCACACCGCTCTCTGCAAGAGTTACAACTTTAAATCACTAATGGTATCAGAAAGTACAGAAAGAATTGACACATTCAGGAACTCACACACACAGACTTTGGACTGCACTGCTTTAACAAACTGGCTTTGCAGTAAGGGGAAAATGTAAGAAATTTTCGAAGAGTTTTTTCTCCAGGCAGCACAAAGCAATATTTGAGTTCACCCCAAGATGTGAAACACTCACAAGCACTTCTGCATCCCAACCACCTGGATCTGGCTCTGTCACACACCAAGACAAGGGCTGGGGGTGATGCCAGGGGACCCCTCAGTGTTCAAAGCTGCTGCATGAGGACAACTGAGATGATTCTGAGCACAAAGCAAGAAGGTACTGAAGCAAAATGACCTTAAATCAGAAAGCCAGCCTAAAATTCCACACACTTCCAACTGAAATCTCCCATAAAACGCATGTTTCTGATTTTACAGTTCATTACAAGCTGGAGAATTTACAAACCACTCCAGTGTCTGGTATGGAGGTTAAGCTACTTAGGATATGGATCATCCTCACCCAAGCTCATTTATAGATAAACATTTTAATGCTGTGATTATGAAACCATCACAGAGTAAGCAGTTTTCTTTGTTACTGCCAGAACAACACACTTTGGGACATAAACAGTAACTCACACTTAGAGGCCAAACTCCACTCCCCAGACACAAAACCATGACATGACCATTTTAAATTCTGAAAATGGAGCAACTCCAGTCAACTTCCAGAAGTCCTGACAGGAAAAAATTTGCCCCCACCACAGAGATAATGAAATCTAATGAAATTCTGAAAGAATTACCTGAAATGTAAACAAGTAAATTTATGCTGGTGCACTAAGAGCACACAGAATACACAACAGCAAAGGGCAAAGCACACACCATTATTGTCCTGTGCTGCACCCTCATTAATGCAGGAGAGGTGCTGCAGATTTTATATGCCTTCTTCAAAAAACAAAAACAAAACAAAACAAAAAAGCCACTTTAGCCAGCCTGAAAGAAGAGGAAGGAAGCATAACAACAAACTTTTCCACAAAAGTTGAGTTTATTTTTCAAAGGGTTAAGGTTTCTACTTGATGCTCGCAGAACGCAGTCCTGGCAACGGAGATATTTTCAATTCTACCTTAAACATGGAGCTCATTTAAGGACAAAAGCAGACGAGCTACTCATGAAAAAAGATCTGCATTGCCACAAGCTTCCATTTTTAGCTAAAATGTAGCCTGGTAAAAGCAACATGAGAATTAGAGGCCAGTTCATTCCCTGCACCGCAGCAGTGGCTCAGTAAAGAGTTCTTGTGAGGAGCTGCACACGCTGCCCTGCCAGCCCTGCAGATCCTTGACACCAAAAACTGGGGTTTCAAAAACACCAGAGAACAAGAAGTCCCACAGAACACTGGGAGCACGGTTCAAGTGGTTAAACCATCACACCAAAGCAGCTGGAGGAGAGCCAGCCCCACACAGGGCTGGTGTTCCCAGTGCTCCCACATGGCCACAGCCTCCTGCTGCAAGGGAACAACCAGCACAGCCATTTGGGCTGAAAAAGAGTCAAGTAACTCCACAAGTCAAAAACTTCTTCATTTCTGGGTAAAGCTTCCCTCACTGACTGCTGCTAGCCCAATATCCTTTTTTCTTTACAGATACTGAAGCAGCTCCTCTGAGCTGACAACCCAGCCTAAAATTTCAGAGAATTCACAGAATCCCCAGGTTGGAAGAGACCTTCAAGATCACTGAGTCCAACCCAGCTCCAACAGCTCAACTGAACCCTGGCACCCAGTGCCACATCCAGGCTTTGTTAAACACACCCAGGGATGGGGACTCCAGCACCTCCCTGGGCAGCCATGCCAGAACTTTATCACCTTTCTGTAAAAAACTTCTTTCTAATCTCCAAGCTGCATTTCCCTTGGTGCAGCTTAAGGCTGTGTCCTCTGGTTCTGTCATTTCCTGGAGAAAGAGCCCAAGCCCACCTGAGCACAGGCACCTTTCAGGAGCTGTAAGATTGATAAGGTCACCCCTGAGTCTCTTTTTCTCAGGACAAACAATCCCAGCTCCCTCAGTTGTTCCTCACAGGGTTTGTGTTCCAAGCCCCTCACCAAACCTAGTTCATCTCAACTCCAGGTACAAGTCTACATATGAAGAAGATTTCTGCAGAAGACATCAACTTTTTTCATGAGGCTGGGGAAACCAAGGAAGAAAAAGAAGAAAAAGGACTTGGAAGAGTATGGAAAGCATTTTGAAATGTTTTAACATCACAGGAAATCTGAATAACCCTCCAAAATGGAGCAACTTCCTAAGCAGATTAAACACACTCACTGTACCCTCTCCAGAGCCATTAACCAGATAAACACGTTTTTCTCTTGACCTATGGATTCAATGAGAGACTTAAAACCCAAATATTCTGGATGTAATTCCAACCTTCTCAAGACTGCTTTCCACACACATTGACTCGATGCCAAGGCTAAATGTCTGAACTGCTGCAAAGGCATCCTTGTATTTAAAACACACCAGCAATTCATGCACAGTGATGTGGGGCCAGGCATCAGGGAAGAGTCTGAGGATCTGGCTCAAACCCTGGGATGGGGTTTGCCCAGCACTCCCAGCAGTTGTCCCTGCTGTAGGAAGGTGGAGAAGCTGAGACTTGTGTTCAGTGGGGGATGCAATCAATGTATCCACAGGTATCTGAGGCTTTATCAACACAGCTTAACACGGATCTCAACCAACACCAGTAAAAACTGATTTTCATGACCATTACACCACGTGAATCTTAAAAATGTCTTGCAGAACACATCCTCCTGCAAGAATGGCACATAGGGTTGCTTTAATCAAGGCACTCAAACAAGAACAACTGTACTGGAGGGGAAGAGAAAACAAAAAAACCCCTCAAACTATCCAAAACCCAACTAGCAAACCTCAGTATCACTATTAAGATAAAGCAGCAATTTGAAGTGAAGTTGCTCTGCTGCTCTGCACCCCTGAGCCAGCAGGGATGGCTGGATGGAGCCAGGCAGTTGCTAATTTAGGCTGCTCTTGCACAGGTACCCAGCACCATCAGCACTGCAATATATCACCTACGAGGCAGAGATAATGGCTGTGAAACAGCAACTGCAAGTTCGTTTATTAAAATCATTTCTTACAGTCTACATGGCTGATTATTATCACAGAACAGCAGCTAGATGCCCAAGAGATTACAGCACCTTGCCAAAGCATTGCCAGCATCGTGAAATTCCAATGTGCCACCAGGCAGCAGTAATTAAGTCTCAAATTTCAACTTTCAAGATTGTTCTGGATACAAAAAAACTCCCCAAAAATTCCCATCTTCAGTTTAATGACTAACTAAAACCATTAAGTGCTCTAGCAGGCAGCTGGAAGCTCAAAGGATGTTTCAGGATGTGCATGTGCCCCTCCAAGAGTTACTTAATTCCAGCTCAGAATTTCCTTGGGGAGCGCAGAGCTGGAGTCCAGAAATCCAAATCTTTGCTGTCCCCTCCTCCAAGAGCAGCTTTGAAGTCCAACCTAGAGACATATAAATTAATAATTCCAAATTCATAAATCTAAATACACTGGAGCAAAAGGATCCAACTCCTCCTTTATTTTGAAGTCTCCTTTCTGGGAACCACCTGCCACGTCTGTAATTTCCCAGCACACCAACTTTGAAAAGCAAGCAGCACCTTCCTAAAACAGGTTTGCCAAAGAGCTCACCCTGCTAGGGACAACAGGAGATTGTACAACTCCTTCGAAAACTTCCTGAAAGCACTTGTGTCGTGCAAGGCCAGCACAGCTGAATGTTTCTGTGGGAGGTATTGGCTGCTTCCAGAGCTGAAGAATTGCCAAGTTCCCAGCTGAAGCAGTTGCTGTGCTCAGTAGACATTTTTCCATATATTAGTGGGAAGTACACACAAAACAAGCATCAGGTCGATCAGTGTTAATGCTCATCTTGCAGCAGCCACGCTGGCTGGCTGGAGTGCTCACAAATTTCCATTTTCAATGTAGTGTGTGACTAAAATGATAATTACACAAGCTAAAAATAGCTGCAGCTCAACAACCTGATTTCATCAGTGCTTCACTATTACCTATAGCTCAATAGGGAATGACAGGTTCCATTTCTGGAGTCACTGATGCTGAGAGTTTCAGAGTTTTTGTGTGTTTTGTTTCAAGTAGAAAAAGTCCAGAAATGTTTTCTTCCTGAAGAAACTTGTGCACTTTTTCTGCTCAGCTCGATGGATCTAAGATCACATTAGGAATAAAAAAATTCTCCTTGTTGCACAGAACACAGGAAAATTGTTGGCTAAAGAATTAAGGTCAGTTCTAGGGTCCTGGCAAAGTTCTGGCCACGTTCCTTCATCCTGTAACCTCACTGACACAGACCAGCACATACAGCAGGAAAAACCAGGCAGAAGAGACGTACATGGAACAGCCTCCAATGCACCAAACTGCCTTCAGTGAGGCACTGAGGCAATTCACTGCCTCAATTTGGCACTTCAGAATCCAAACCCCCACAAAAATAACAAAAACCCAGAACAAATCCATACACCATAAATAGTGCTGCTATTCAGAAAAAAAAAGAAAGAAAAAATAAAATTTTGCTTTTATTTCCGAAAATTAAAAGAAACAAAATATTAACAAATCTGGAAACCTTGAAAGACCTTGCAAAACCCAAATTCAGCAAGGCACTTTCACATTCCAAGTCCCAAACTGCAACCACTGTCTCAGAGGAACGGGGCATTTTTGTCTCCTCCAAAACTGCTACAGAATATGAATAATTTACCATAAAAGTTAAACTTCAGTGTTCAAATTCCCCAATATGCCAGAGGTTGTCACCACCCAGTAACAAAACACAACACCTCCTGAAAGGCACCAAAATGCTAATCATGCATAATCCATCAGCTCTTCTTGCAAGGCTCCATGTTCCATGGAGCCTCCCTCCCTCTGTTGAACAAGTACTTGAAAATCAACCTTTTGGATAGTTTAGCACTTCCTCAAAATAGCAGCCTGCCAAGCAGACAACAATGCTAACATCATGGCAGGACACATGAGTGCAATAACAGCTCTGATGTGCTCAGTGTCTCCTCCTGCCACCACCACTGCACAAACTCCAGCTGTCTTCATGGCAGACACAATCCCATGCTGCCAAAATACTCACATTTCCTGATGCTAATCCCATGACCTACATTTAAAAAAAGAATCATACTGATGTAATATTTAAGCATAAAAATCTGGACTCTAACAGGTCACTTCATTAATCCTTTCTAAATGCATCTGGAAGCCATGTGCGTTATTAAAAAAATCATTTTAATATTCTAGGTATAGCAGGGAATTTCTGTAAAAAACTAAAAGAATGATATTACAAGTTTAACAGATGCCTAGAGCCAAATGCTTAAAATAGCACTTTTTAAAAAGAAGGGTCTTAAGAGATCTTTGAAGTAATGCACTAATATTAATAACCCTTGGTACTTTAGTGACCCAAGCCCAAACATTTTCTAACTACATCTTTTCTCTCAAAGAAATTCCCATTTAAGAGCATTTCTACACTTCCTGATAAGAAGCAGGCATGGAAAGTTAACTTATTTTAAGAGCAAAAATTACAGGTATTTAGTGTAAGTTTGCAACAAAGTTGTATTTATTAAATCACAATAAGCCAATATTCTAGATTTGATTCCAATTTATCTCTACGCAGTTAGTCCTTCTGAAGAGCAACACATCTACAGAAAACCTCATCAATTTTATCCAACCAGTCAGTGATGTTTTTACCGTCTTCTTTCCTGATCATACAATTTAAAAAGAATGTAAAAACCCCAAAACCAGAATAAAAACTTTAAATCTGCTTATGCATCAATTTCTAGCTACATTTATCAAAAAAACGTCACTGAAAATTGTCACTTCCTAAAGTATCCCCTTACCCAAACCCAAGCAATTTTGCTGCCACACAGTACCAGACATCTCCCTTCAGACTGACAAACAAAACACATGCAGCACTGAAGGAGAACAAATTACTATTAATTAACCAACAGAGAAATGACTAAGCATTTATTACTAGATGCTTCTATCTGCAGAGCCTTACAGTAACTGAACAGTTGTTTCTTACTTCAGCTGTCATTTTTCATTGCTTCCTTCAGCTCTTTTATCATGAACCTCCACTTTTTACTGCTATTTTCACTTCATTTGCAAAGCCACCAGAATCTGTGTTTACCTAAGCAGGGCAGAGCACACGCACCACAGGAATATTGCAGTCTTGCTTTAATAATTAATAACTAAAGTAAGACTGCAATATTCCTGTGGTATTACCAAGTAAGGCCACGGGATCAGGATATTATCTTTTGATATAATGGGTGATCTCTCATGTCTATCAGCTGAATCTATAGGTTTGGGGTAGGTCACAATCCAAGTTATACAGAGAACATTTTCTCCTAGAAGCCAGAAATGGAAGCACACAGCTGGAGAAGCTCAGTGTCCCAGGGTGACAGAATCACAACACAGCAAATGAAAACACTTTACATGCCTAAATTCATATAGTTGTTTCTTTTTAATGGAAGTCAACACTAAAACCATGCTTATTCAGGTATCAAACCAAGTTTTTAATCCACACTTTAAGAACATGCTTATAGTAAATTGCAATCCTATTAAGAAATGTAATTCTCGAGAATTCCAATTAAGTATCCAAATATTGTCTTTTAAAAGTCACTTCTGGGTAAGCCAATTTTCAAGTAGTCTTCAGTTCATTTTCAGTGATTTAAAAATGCTCAGAAGTCCTCACAAAGATTGATGGATTTCTCTAGCAGGATGATGTTCTGCTCAATTCTCCCCAGATATTTCCCAGGAGGTGCTGAGGAGAGCCCAGCGTTCTCACAGTGCACTGAATTCCCAGGCAAATAATAATAAATGAATGGGGAGATGCAGAACCTGGCAGAGGCACCTCCTGTTACCAAAATCCTGAAGATTACAATGAAATCCATCAAGTGGATCAGCTGCCCTGTCAGGGATTAAAGTGTAAGAGAACAAGTGGGTTCCAAAAGCCTGGATGGGATTTCTCTCAGCTCTGCTTGCCAACACATCTGTCTTGGAATGATTTTCACCTTGTTAAAAATCATGTGCTGGTTCAGATATTACCATCACAGTGACATCAGCAGGTACATTAAGATCTTCACTACAATATTTATTACATTAGAGGAGGAAATGGGTTATGTGATCACTTATTTACAACACCAAAAAAAAAACTCAGAAACAAATATTGTGGAATAGACATGAAAAATACTAACACAAAAAATAAACCAGTAAGACTCTATGCCTGCATAAGCACAGGAAATCAGCAGAAATCCCCATTATTGTATTTTGTATTTCCATACATTTTAGCTCTGCTATTTTATCAACAGGAGCTGAATCATCCATTTTGTTCTACATATGCCAGCTAATAAAGAGTCAACTGAGTCAAAGGAGAATCAACTGCTTCCTGTCTACACCCTTTTAAAAAACACAACCAACTTCCAGAAAGCCCCACTTAGCTACCCTGCCTTTTACATCCCTACAAGTAAATCCATTTAAAAACAAGGATGAAGGGCCAATCAAGTTGACATATCTCTACTCTTGATCTGAGGCAGACATTTCCAGATCTAAAGTGATCTTTTACGGCCAGCTTTGCTTCTGAAAAGCATTTCCCTGATCTGCTGAGCAGCTCACATGCTGCCATGTCTCAGTGCACCAAGGCCCTCAGCACAATAACGAGGAACACTAATGAGAACCACATTGTGTTTCCAGGAGCAGCAAGACAGCCCATGTTCTACCAAACCTCAATTGTGCTTCTCCAAACGGATCAAGAGTTGCACCCAAAATGCTTTTTGCTGTCAGCATCAAATCCTGAGAGAGCACTTCAGCAACCAGGGATTCTTCCTCCTGCTCTGCCTTAGAAGCACTCAGAGAAAGCAAGCAAGCTTTCACTGTATTAAGCTTTTATGAAGGAAAAATAACAAGGAGAAAAATGCAACAGAAGCAACAAAAGTAAGCCCATCTTGGAGGCAGGCTGGACGTGAGTTGATAACTACCTTCTCACCACAGCTGCTGTCACATCTGCCCCAACAAAAATAGGGGAGTTAAGACATTGGAACAAACCATCTGCTCCTTTGTGCCTCTGCTACACAGACTGTACAAAGCCTCAGAGATCAGCTAAAAGCAAAATATTCATTCTTTACAACCATGTAAAAGATCTTTATCCAAGCCCCAGCTAAAAAACAGAATACATTCAATTCACTGAAATAAGAATTTAGTGTTCAAACAGCACAGTGATCTTCAGTAAGAGATTAACAGAGCACTGTTAGAATAGGTTTAGCTATACCATGAAAAACAGCTGCTCTCCAGCACCAGTCCGAAGATAAGAAGCATTTCAGTGGACCTTAAAAATCAACAAAATATATTATATGCATATAGCAGATAAAAGATATTCAGCTAAGATTAAAATATGGCATTTCTCACATCTTTTCACCCAAAACAGACTGAGCAATACTTCGTTCTCCAGCCCCAAAATCAACATGCCCCATCTTTAATCAATGTGCAAGCAGCTCCATTAGTTTGGAGAGCAATGATTTATGCCCTGAGTAGCTCATTGATTTCTCCCAATTGCTGTATTTTGCTACGTACTGTTTGTACAAAATAAGGTACAGGAGAACAAGAAAAGCAAGGCTGAGCCTGAAAAGTCGAGTAACACAGGAGACCTTGAGTCCATTAGACTGAGAAGTGGAGTTTGGGAACACACAAGGCAGCAATGCTCAGTGCTGATAGGAGAGCACAGCCCAGGGCCAGGATCACAGCAGAAAGCACAAAGGTACAGCAGGAAATATTGGCTTCACCCTTGGACATTCCTCTTCCCAAGGGATCTGCATTAACTCTGAAAACTTCTGCTGTTAATCTTTAAGTAGCAGTTGCATTCCTGGAGATGGTATCTATCTTGTTAGGCGATCAAAATATAGAGGAAAACATGATAAATAGAAAAAAAATTAAGTAACACCAGGGAATTAACTGAGAAAAACAAAACTGAAAACATCAGAAGACAATCCCACCTATTTAATGGAAAAAAAACACCTGCAAAGTGGTGCCAAAGCAGCAGCCAGGTAGGCTGGTTGAGCCCTGGAGCTGCAGAGGCTCTGCCTGACCCTGGAGGTTCAGCCCAGCCCCTCTGGGTGCCCCCACCCAGAACTGCTGTGCCCTGAGCCAGCTCTGCACAGGCTCCCCCACCCCAGAGCAGCAGAGGCACTCAGGACAAACCACAGCACTTCCTGAAATGCTGAACTTCAGTACTTCCTGAAACTCATCTGCTGCCCATGGTTAGGAGAAGAAAGGAAGAATTGCAGTCAAACCAAGCAATTTGACCTCACTGTCCAAAGTGTCCATGATATTTGAGTTTCCAAATATCTTCCTTTCTTCTTCTCTAGAAGAAGGAAGAATTGAAGTCAAACCAATCAATTTGACCTTACTCTCCAAACTGCCCATGATAATTGAGTTTCCACATACAGAAACCCACTTCCCCAGCACCTCAAGCACCTTTTGAAGACTCCACTACTTTGTCAAAATTTAAATTCATTAAGAAATGGTTCCTGTTCAGTTTTATTTTCTGTGAGTACTACCCAGCATTTTCAGCAAGGAACTTGCACAGTGAGTCTCCAGGCAGTGGGCAGATAATATCTGACAGCTGCAGTGAAATGCAGCACTGGGTAACCTGCAGCACAATTAAAGTGCCATGAGCATCAGGCAGCCTGCTCCTGATCTTTGTCCAGGCACCACCTTTGTTACACAGACAGAGCCTGACTCCAGTGCTGCCACTCCAGGGAATGTGCAACAGGAATATCAAACGTATGTGCAACAAAGACAGCTCCTCAATCAGTACAGGATCAGCTTCTTCCAAGATTTCAGCACACTATCACATCTACTTTGTTTTTCTAGACAAACAGAGAAAATTACCACACCAACCTCCCAACATATTTGTTAAAAAACAACAAAACCCTCCAGAGTTTTAGGAAGCAAAATGATAAAATGCAAGAGGACCATGAACAGATTTCAGCATCTTGAGGCAGGCATAGGCCTGCTCCGTTTAGCTCTGTTGTGTCATTTACTAGAAACAAAATGTAGTAAGTTTTGTATTATGCAGTTATAACTATTTTTTTTTAGATTTTAGATATTGAAACATAATTTTACTTTTTTATTTTGAGATTCAAGAATTGCTACATTCCACACATACCTTGAACCACTTGGTGTTAACCAACATGTATCAGCTCCAATATAATTTAAATAAAGTTAAACACGACAGAACTTCACACGTATGACTAAACCAGACATGCTGCACTGGGTTTCACCACGAAGATCTTACTAGAAAATATCAGTATTGCACATATTTCAAACTAAGAAGTAAGTTCAAGGACTTGTGATCAGTGCTGTTGACAGAGTGAACACTTCTGCCTGGCCTTACAAATTTTACTACTGAAGATAACCCAGCACTGACTTTGAAGATCTCTACATCAATAAAAAAGGCACATTTCTACCATCTTCTGTATGGTTTTAACCTTGGAGCTTTGACCCACCTCCTACCCCTCATTTGTTGTGGTAAATCTCTCAAATACCTACAAAACTCCAAACAGTTGGACTGAATACAAAGTGTTTTGTGTGATATAAGAGATTTAATTCCTCCGGTTCCCCACAGATTACAGGAGGGCAGCAACACCCCAAGCTTGCAAGGCACATCTGGACAGGACATGTGATCTCCAACAACATCTGTAAGCTCAACATCCTGCCCAGCCACCCTCAGGAAAAGAAATCTGGGAAAATATTCCATATTAGCACAGATGTGCCAGTGAGAAAGTCCTTACAGTAAAGAACACCCCATTACTACTGGGCATGTGTATTTCTGTATCCATGCAAGATAAACTCAGATTTTAAGGCTCACAATTAAAGATTCTTCTGTCAGATCAGAGTAGGAAATTTTAATGTTTCACAAAAAGAAGACAAAACCCACTCAGCTTGTCAAATAATTCATGGTTTTGCCAGTAATTTTAGATAACCTCTATTTATTGACAGATTTTAGTAAATCCTGAAATGGCAGGATAAACACAGAGCACATGTGCCTCAGAAGACTTTTAAGATGGTTCCCT
>NW_005054449.1:510994-517445 GCF_000277835.1 Geospiza fortis
CCTACACCTAACCCAAGCCAGGCAAAAAAGCCAGAAATGCAGTAAGAAAATGGAGATGTACAGAAGGAACAGCTCACCTGTAACAGTTCAGCAGAAACTCTTTTTCTTTAAGAAAGAAAATAACTGCCATCAGCTGCTGTAATTAAGGTTACTGTAACAGAAGACAAGGCATCCTTTCCTGTCAGTGAAGGCCAACACCCACAGCTGCCTGTCTCAAAGTCACACAGAAAGCCTTGAAATTTCTCCTTTATTCCCTCATCTCCAAACCAGTTTGATTTTCTAATGAGGATGAGCCAAATCAGCACTGATATCTGAACTGATAAAATATTCCCTAAACCTACTTTCACACACAGCATGCAGGAGTTTGGATGGAACTCTGAGTTTCCAGAGAGAAGTATTTTGGTTTTACTTTTTTTTTTCCCCCTTTGCTGGGAAAAAAAAAAAGAACAAGCTTAAAATAGTGACAAAAATCTATACATAGCTTTGAATATAGGACCACGTTACATAAAGCTACAAAAAATTATCTAATCTATCTAATTACAGATAATTAATATTTTCTTTTTTTGGGGAGTGCTGGCAGGCATTACTGCAGTTTTCAAGAAGACATCAAAAATATTCTCATCTGAAAAAAACATGATAAACATAACTGGCATGAAATTGTAGGCAAACCTTCTTCAGATCAAGGTAAGAACACAGAGAAAAAATATTTAAGTCTACACAATTCAAGTAATCCTTATAACATCTAGAATGTTA
The DNA here is from genome assembly GCF_000277835.1 of Geospiza fortis. Taxonomy (NCBI): domain Eukaryota; kingdom Metazoa; phylum Chordata; class Aves; order Passeriformes; family Thraupidae; genus Geospiza; species Geospiza fortis. The sequence continues at coordinate 511,748 of NW_005054449.1, forward strand.
TACTAAACAGAAGACCTTTAGAAATTGCAGTGATTTGATAAGCTGATATTCTACCTGCTCAAATTAATATACTTATTTTTAATGAAGCGGTTTCAGGCAAACTACTTACAAAATTAATTACATTTCCCATTAAAATGGCAAGTAGATTTTTAATCAGCCTCTTTGCCTTCACTGTATGATGTGCTACTAATTTTTCCCTCATCAAGTTCTAAATGTGGTCTGTGAAAAGAACTCCAGGATTTGGCCTGTCTTTACCACCCTCAATGACAGAGCTACCTCACAGCTTGTCTCCTTTAAGCTCCCTCAGATCACCTTCCTCAGGTCTTCAGCCTCATTTTCACTGATCCATTATTAGGATTCCAAAACAGACACAGCACAGGAAGATCAAATTTTAACCCTTCAGTCCCATCAAATGCAGAAATAACTGGAGGTCTTCCCTTTATGACAAAAACACCTTGTTTTCAACAATTCTTAATTCCCATGGAATATTTGACAAAGGGAATGTATTTATAAATCCACGTCTTCAAAATGTCTGCAACACCTTCCAAAGGATTCCAATTTTAAACCTGCTGGAGTTACTTTCTTGGATTTAAACAAGACTTAAATCCAGCAACGTCTCAACATTTGCTTTTTTAACTGCTTTCTCAAGCCCTTATTGCCCAAATACCACTAACCAGGTCAATGTATAACACCTAGATATATCTCTGTTTTCTGCCACTTTAGGCCAGCACTAAAAATCCTGCAGAGAATTTACAAGTTATTATTTCCATGGCTCCTTACAAATTACACTTCCATAACGTCCCCAAAAAAAGTTTTTTTTTTTTGGCTAACACATAAAAAAAAATTCCCATGTAGGCATCTAATTCCAGCACCCCCACTAAAAGTGAGAGTAAGATATAGATAGCAAGAGACACCACATCTTGGCTGCTTCCAGATGGCACCCATGAATATTGTCAGTACTCCCTAGCTGGGTTCAAGACAGAAAATTCCTGCATTTCTAAGAATATACTGGGCAAGGGAAACATCACCCCCTGAAACCAGTACACTCAAACCCTCCAGACAGCCAGAAATATTCCATTATATTTCAAGAGACTAACAAATTATAACATATTCTACATCATTCCAATAAATGCAGTGGACAAGTATTAATATATTAATTCATTTGTAGTTAATACAAATGAATACTCTTACAAGATATTAATTGCAAAGAACTCATTTTAGAAGGTCAGCTGTTAAAAAAAGAGGCCAGGAAGATCTGATTTTTATGTCCACAAAATTATTTTTAAATGTGTATTTCTATTCCAAGGCTAACCATCTCCTTTCTCTCTACTCAGAAATCCTCTACTATTTTAATAAAACTGCAGTATTCTGCCTAAAAACTTATCTTGGAGCTTCCTTATTTTGGTACTAGGAAGCATTGCACGGGAATTTACATTGATTATTTTGGCATCTCAAGTCAAGGTACTGCTCATAGCCAGCTCCGAGCTTTTAAAAACCTCTTAACGTTCTGCTCAACTACCAGTTGGCTCAAGTATCTATGGATTCTGCATATATTTCTGTTTGGTGAAAAACAAATCCACACTCACAAAATCCCCAGCACACTGGACACCCTGGGAAGAAATAATAAATTGAGACACTATGTTAAATAGAAACATAGGGGCTTGGGGGTATTTTTGTTTTTTATCATGACCTTGGCTAATGCTAGTTCCAACTTTATCAGTGGGGAGAAAAAAACCATTTTGAATGGAATATGTATTCTTTTCATTTTCAGTCTGCACATGAAGCAACCAAGAAGACTCCCTTCAAAAAATGTCCATTTTATCTTCAGTCACATGCTTAAAAAACATTTCATTAATGCAAGCAAGCTGCTTTCAAGGTTATGGTTTTTTTTTTTTGCCAACATAACCAGTAAAATTCTGTATTAAAAAAGACCCCATTTAAAAATTCTGCCACGACCACAGGCATTAGAGACTCCAAGGACAACTCACCTAAGGGTAATGCAACAACTGGAATGGCCAATTTCCCATTTCAACCTGCTCATAACACAGCAGCGCTAAATGCAATTGCTGAGACAATACGGTGTGCCATATGGCTAAAACTGGATATTAAAATTGAGAATATCAATTACCAATCCACTAATGCTGAGAGCCAAAATCCATGGACAGTAAGAATTTAATCCAATTCAGCGCCTAGAACATGAGCTGAGCCCGGAGTGGAGGAGACAAATCTACTGCTGGTTTCACAGAGCACTAACAACTTCAATTTTTTATTGCAGTAACTATAAAACCAGCTGAACCCAACACTTGCTTAACATCCCCAACCACAGCTCCAGGCCTGGTAGGAATCTACAAAAACAACAAAAGTTTCAGATGAATTGGCATCTGGTTTCACAGGGATTGAGAAATCATAACTAAGTTACTATTTAAGAAGAAGCAGTTTAGTTGTTTTCCACATGACCAAATGGAAGCCTCCAAAGCACCAGGAAGTTACACAGTGCAGCCAACATCTTGCTTCATTCCAGGAAAAGGCATCCTACAAACACAATATATATTTCCACTATAATTAAAGGGCTTTAGAATTGCATTAGTTGAAGGGTTTTCTTATTCTAAATAAATTAGTTTAATGGTTCAAGTTTTAAAATTTTTAATAGCTGTGGAGGGTTTCTTCTGGGATGATATTAAGAATAATGCTACACAAAATTCTATCCACCCCCTGATTATACAGAACTTCATTGATTACTTGCACAAGAATTCCCATTAAGTCCAAATACAGCATCTCCACATTTCCATGAGGCACGGAGGTGATTTAAAAAACTGTTCTGCTAAGATTTCCTGCGGAATTTTAATTTACCATGTTGTCAAAGATTTCATGCTAGGATGCCTGCTACGTACTGACTTAGCAGCTGCAAGGACTCAACAAGGATAAATGTAATTTATTTTACCCAAAACAGAATCTCACTTCACTCTGCTCCTTCCTGATCCTGTACTAAAGGGCCAAAGTAGTAGTAACAAAAAAATTGCACAAGTAATTTAAGGTTTAACAGGACATTAACATCAATGGAACTAACAGTTTATTAGACAGTATTCTTAATTTTAAAAAATATTCTTGAAACACCAGAGGAAGAAAATGCACTCACCTAATTTCAGTTGTTTTTTTTTTTTAATTAAAAAAACCACCAGCAATGCAAGCCTCAACTGAAAATCAGCTCTGCTGCTCCCAGCTTCCTTCTGCATGAGCTACAGCTGGGTTACTCCAATAAACTAACAAACAACTGATTATACATTAAGTAATAGATAAACAGTAGTAAAATGTTTGATAATATCAAAGGTTTGGAGGTCACTTGAATACAGGAGACATAACAAGCATTCCTTATTTTTCTTGCTGGGAAGTGTATTGTTTTAAGCCTGACTCCAGTATATCAAATATTAACCAAGCTATTTTATTTAGGCTACTGAAGTTAAGGTGTTTGGTACTATGGTGAAATATCACAGGAGCTGCAAATCAAAAGTCCATTTTTCTCAAAAGATACTAAAAACCACACATAAAAGGCTTTAGATATTTGCAGTGTTATTTTGAAACAGTACTCAGAGCTGTTTTAACACCCCCCCAGCCTTTCTTATTCCTGCCCATTAAAAGAACAGTTATCCAGAGGATGGCAGTAATTCTGGGTCAGCAGCAGCCTTAAACCCTCCACAAACTGGGAGTGTTCTGAAGCAGGCAGGAGACTCCTGTGTCACAGAAAGACACCTGTGTGCACAGGCTCTGATCTGAGATTACCTGGCAGCAGAGACCCATGGCCCGGCAGCCTTTGTGTACCTGTGCTCTACGTTTAAAAACTGGTTTTTAGCAACAGGCTTCATAAAAGCCAGGGACATTTTGGTGGTGTTAAGCAGGCACTGCAAGGTAAAAACGAAAATTGTGTCACCCCTTTATTCAGTTAAGAGCCTATGTGAACATTTCAATAAAACTATTTACTCCTCCCACCTAGTTCCTATCTGGAGGAGCCACAAAAATTAACGAAAAAAAAAAAAACCCACAGATTTCTCACAGCAATCTTCCAAACGCTCCTCCTACCCCCACCCCAGAAGAGAAGAAAGCAAAGAGAATGAGAAAGTAAATCTAAAACACAATTACGAAATAAGATCTAGTTTGGCAAAGCTGGGGTGAGGAGGAGTTGAAAAATGAGAGCTGCCTTGCTGCAAACGCCATCTTGTTGCAGCTACTGGGCCCAGGCACAGAGAGATCCATTCATTCACAGCAAAAAGAAAATCAAACAGACACCCTGGCTAATCTGCAGCCACCAAAACAACTACACTATTATCACCCCTTCTCCTCTCCTCAAGCACAAGGGAGAGAAATAAACTCTGATCTATCACATTTAGCGACGGATTTAGGTATTAACATATTATCTTCATTTCCTCACACGTATTTCACATACACATCGACAGCATTTTGTCTTGATTCACATCCGCGTGTCCACATCAGCTTAAAACATGGGATAAATGTCTCACGATTAGGTGCAGATATCCTACAGCAGCAAAACGTTTAATTTTTCAGTCTTAAATCGCCTCACCAAGTTGAGCCAACTATTCTCAAAAGCTGTTTCAATAATCACTTAAGCCTTACATTTACAGTGCTTTCCTCCTATTTCCTCCTGTGGAGACAATACATAATAACGTGGCAGTCGGCACATCCTAGAAAGGATGCCTGCTTTAAAACGAGTCCCAGCCATGACTTTGTTCGAGAATAATGAAATATCACATTCGTTAAAATTTCAGTTCATCTTCAGGAATGATAAATTGACATCTTACAACAACCTCTACATCATTCTGATTTTCTTCTGGACAAGATTTTTTTGTTAATAAAACGCTTTATCTCTTTCATATTTACATGCAAGGCTTTACACATCCTCGTTCCCTACAAAGCTGTAGGATTAAAAACCCTACACGTTCAATATCCCTTGCATGGATTAAAAAAAAAAATAACGCTGAAATCCTTTCGATAAAAAGCTCAGAATTGAAGCAATATTTTAAACAACATTTCCAAGGAGAAAACTCCATCTTTCTATTGTAGCAAACACCCTCCATGATCTTCGTTATCGCTGCTACGGGCACACAAAAATATGCAGCACCGTAATACATGGGGGAACAAATATGCGGTTTGAATCCATCCTCGGTTCCGGTTCTAACGAGAACAAAACCTTCCCTACCCCTCCCTCGCCCAGCACGCCCAGCATGAGCCCCATCTGCGAGCCCTCGGCTGCCCGGGGGTGCTGGAAGCAGCCTTACCCTGTTTGTCTCACCCCCGGCTCCTCTTAATCAGTTTTCCACCATTACAGCAGCCACACCATTGCTTTTTTTTTTTTTTTTCTCCTTCCCCTTGAATTTCTCTCCAAATATTCCCTCTGCCGGCAGGATCGCTGGGGGAACTCGCCTTTTGTGGCTTAAGACAAGACCCCAAAAGCGTCTAGCAGGGACCACTACAGCGTAATTATAATTAAAAATGGAACCCCGCAAGATCCGAGGTCTCCTCCCTTTTCGCCTGGAAGCCTTCGAGAGGGAATCAGTCCCACCCCCACCTTTTTCCCCTCCTCCTCCAGCTACAAACACACTTCTTTTTTAGGGGAAGCTGGAGCCCCGAGGAGGTGGGAAGCGCGGGGGAGGGGGGCTATTTCCAACCCCGCCATACCGGGGGGCGC
>NW_005054449.1:518215-536592 GCF_000277835.1 Geospiza fortis
CCCCTCAGCGAACAAAGGGCGAGGGCGGGCAGCAGGCGGGGGGATCGCGGCCGCCCCGCCGGCCCTGCAGGCCGAAAACAAGTCTGAAAGAGCCTCATGGGAACAAAAAGACACAAAACTGAAGCCACAAATGGTGTTTAAGCTCAGGGCTGGGAGAGGCAGAGCCTCCACGCCGCGTTAAATGGGAGTGCTCCGGGCTGCCGAGCGGGAAAGGGTGGGAGAGGCCACAGGCCTTAAAATGCTGCTCACAAGAGGCTGGCAAGCGATAAATATCTTCATATCATCGTATGAGGAGAGACTGCGGGAGCTGGGCCTGGTTAGTCTGGGAAGACTGAGGAGGGATCTCATTAATGAATAAAAATGTCTCTGAGGGGTGTCAGGGCATGGTGCCAGGCTCCTCAGCGGTGCCCAGCCACAGGACGGGGAGCAATGGCTGTAAACTGAACCAGAAGTTCCTCCTCAGCGTGAGGAAGAGTTCCTTTCCATGGGGGTGGCAGGGAGCAGCTGTGTGTGGAGTGTCCCTTTCTGGAGCCATCCCAAACATAATCTGACACTATTCCTATTTCATCGGCTCCAGGTGACCCTGCCTCGGCCAGGGTGATCTCCAGAGAGCCTTTCCAACCCTCACAAATCTGGGATTCAGTGATCTTTCCCTCAGGAACTTGACAAACAGCAATTCTGTAGCTTAGAACTTCTTTCCAGCTTTGCTTATAAAGGTACTCACACAGCCAAAGTTTCCAGAGCATTCTTTTCATGTTCTCACAGCATCCATCACTGTTCTGGAAGGGTTTGCATGAAAGAGAAAGTAGGCAAAAAATAATAAGCATAAAATTTGTAATTTCTGTCTTGCAGATGGGACCTCACATAAACCAGGCAGGAGACTTGTCACCAAAATGGAATAATTTCCCACCAGAACTCATACTGAAACCCTAATGTTGAAAAGTGAGTAGAGATACACTATTGTGTCACTTTTCCTCCAATCACAGGTCTAAATCTGGGGTTTTTCCCAAATATTTGTTTATGCCTTGCTAAAAGGTGAGGTTACTTGGCAACCAAAACAGGTTTATAGTAAAAGTAAAACAACCACAGCATTATAGCCAATTTTCAATTAAAACCTATCCAGCATGAATACACTGTAATAAAATAAACAAAAGACCCCACAACACACAAAACCCCACAAACACAACAAAAAAACAACCAAAAAAAGATTAATGAGGGCAATATTTCTTCTGCTAACTCTTCCCCCAGTAGATTCTTGCTTCCCTAGAATTTAAAGCAGTGTTCCTTCTGTCATGCCTTCTGAAGGGAGGTGTGGTTACCTTTAATTAGTAAAAGAAAGAGCAGGTCTGCCATTTAAACTGTAGGAAAGTGGATTGGCTATTATTCAGCTTGTCTGCTATGAAAAACTATTAGATCCTGGTGCGGTTAAGCCTTTGATTTATAATGATCAAATGTTTGTTTTTAAATAACTTTTATGATGCGCTAACACTTTAATTCATCACTTTGTGATTTACAAATAACAAAATAAGAAATTTACTGAAATGAAAATAAATTATTCTCGAATTACTGTCCCAAATTGCTAATATTCTTTCCAGTAACCATGGGGAAATTTCTGTTCCACCCCTGAAATGTGGACAGGAATTATCCTGTTAAAATCTGTGGAACCACATTGGGTGCAGATGGGGATGTCAATGTTCTTGAGGCTAGAGATCCATCCAGCATCCCCATCTGGAAAATACTGATTAAATCTAAGTGCTTAAGAAACACCACAAGTTTATTAGATATTTGCAAAGTTGCCTACACATTTCAAAAGCAGTTAAACACAATATTTTAGTTATTAAATCTAAGTGAGATTTATAGTAGGCAAGTTGCATGTTGGTTTTTTAAAAATTTTTTTAGTTACAGATTGTTTTTTGACTTGGCAGAGATTAAAATATCCTGATGGGAATATTCCATTTATGTGGAAAAGAATAACCACTTAATACATTAGGCAAAAAAGGTACCATACATAAAAGGTTAAAAAAAAAAAGTCCTTGTTTTACAAAGAAAAAATTCTCAATCTTATGAGATTTTGTGGAAAATTTTCAGCTAGCACTGGATCATACAGAAAAAAAATCTGTGTAATGAACAAAAATAACGTTCTAAGATTGATAGCAGATAGTAAATCACATTTTGCTTCTTTGAGAAAATAGCTGCATTGAGATTTTGTTATTGGACTAGAACAGTTGCACTGTCAATTAATTATATCATAAATTACATAATTATAACTGATGTCATTTTAAACTAATGCATGCTTTTTCCTATTGCACACTCTTATCATACAGATCCTGCTTTTCCTCCTTAGATTTCTCTTACATGATTTTACCAGCAGTGCAATTCTAATAACTAAACATGGTTTGGTTTTTTTGAAATAAAATACACATTCAGATCTTATCCCCTCCTAAGAATCTCTTTTTTTTTTTGCAGCATTCTAACTTTTATGCATTCTAATTTTTAAAACCTGGAGGTTTTAAAATCTGAGGAATCCCACATTGCTGTGTGCAGCAAGGTGGTTTATTCTGCTGTCCTCATAGAATCCTGTGCTGGAAGCTGCTGCACAGGCATTATATTGAATTTTAAAATTTATTTTTCATTTTTAATCCTAATTTTTCTCACAGATCCATGAACTGCCATAGTTTGCACTGTTCAGTGGATGAATGTGCAAATCACCAGAATTAAGTGGACTTACCAGATACAAGTTTATCTCTTTCTATACGCTGCAAAAATATTGTTTAAAACTGAAAATTTAGCTGAAAATACCTGTGAATATTTGAAGATCTGCTACAGATAATCAATAAAACCAATTTTAATGGGTTTTTTTTAGTCAACTTTGAAGTTACTGTTTTGGTCCTGAGTTAGAGCTACAGAAAACCTCTCTGCAGAAGGGTTGCTCCACAGTTCTCCATTGCAAAATTTCTTGCACCTTTTTCTCAATCAGCTGACATTAACCCCTTTGTAGGGAGCATCCTGAGTTAGGTGAAGCTTTGGGCAGTTTCACTTCTTAAATTAATTTTTGCATACAAATACCATAGTTATAATCAAAATTTACATGTTGTTATTGTATGATTCTTATGGTAAATCAAGATGCTCCTGGGCTCTGACAGAATAACTGTCACCAAACAGGTATAAATTATGCTTTCTACAAAAAGGTGAAAAATCAACACTTACCAAAATTGCAAAGCTCCTCAGATGGTATAAGGATACTGCTGAAGTAATAAATAATTGTGTTTTGCCTCCTTTCTTTGTTACCTCAGGTAAGTGTTTTTAATAGACTGGCTCAAAACTCCACCTCATATTCCAGAACCACACCATTCCCCATTCCATAACATTTTGTCTGCCTTTCTATCCTCTGATGGCTGCAGAGTGCATTCTATGAACCCTGGAGAGAGCCAAGGAGACACTCACGTGATTTTGAATTAGTTTGAAGTTCTCCATTTGGTCCCTAAAGAAAAGCAGAACTCTCATTTCTCCTGACATTGCACCAAAATTAAAGGAAGCTTATACAATGTCTAAACTTCAGCTGTGCTTCAACCCTGAGTCTCTTCAGAACTCTTTTTTTTATATTATTGTTTTATTTTTTAAAAGCTAATTCAGAGCAGTTCCAACCTGCTGTTATTTGCCACTTCTTTAACAATTGGATGACAATCATCACTGCTACCTTCTGAGGAAGGACCCAGGTAGCAGAATATCAAGATCATTCATTAGAGAAAATAAATAAGTAAAAGCAAACTGAATAGAAATCCTCAGTGGGGCCAGGCAGAGCAAAAAGTAGGAGTAGCTCAGTCTCCTTAGTTACATTCTGCATTCTCACAGTTTCTTTCAGTTTCCCTATTATTATGGAACAAAAGAGTTATTTTAAACACTTCTGAGAACATGGCATAAAATTAGCAAAACTGTGTTAGTCTGCAGAGAATATAATTGACAAGGTTTTAAGGTAAGGAGAGCTGGTTCTGAGAGTCTTTGTGTCAAACAACAAAGTCCATACACTGAGTTTATAACTGATCCAGCCATGGAATTCCTGAATTCCAGTTTTGGTGAGGGTCAGGATGGGTTGTGTGTGAGATGGGTCAAGGACAGGTAATTCAGAATCGTTGAGGGACTTTGGAAGTCACTTCAAAATCCTTTGGAAAAATCCATTGCTGTGTAAGGGAAGTGGCAGAGTTGTGAAGGCTCAGAGCTTTCCTGGATGTGTCCTGGGAATGTTATAATCATGTCTTAAATGATTGTCGGGGAATATTTTGTCCTCAACAGAGGCAGAATTGGAGCAGGACACGCTGGGCTCCATGTCCTTAAAAAGGCATTATCTCTAGTCCTGTTTTCTCACAAATTCTAATCTGGTTTTCTTACAAATTATGGCTGGAGGTGCTTTCATTTCCAGGGAAAAACCTTGCTCCTATTCCTTTGTGACCCATTTAAAAAGAATCAGTGCCACAGGTATCTCTCACTTCAACAATAATACAAATTTATTCCTGGTTCCTATGTTTGGCAGAACTTGTAGCATTTTCCAAAGCCAAAAAATTACAAATACTGTTGTCTTAGACATAGGAAGCTGATGCAGAGCGATGTGAAATTATTTAGACACCACCACCCAGCACTTTGTGAAAAGAAGGGAGATGAAATGTTGGGGTTGCTTGAGCCTGGATCTCCTGTTCCTCACAGTCAACACCTGATTTTATACTCTGATACAATCCTACAGTGACACAAATACAGAATTTTGTAATCTCTGTGGATACTTGTTCAACAAAACACAAAACTTCTCTGCTGGGAAGAGAAGTTCTCTGTTCTGAACTTTTCTTTTTTCCATCTTCCAACTTTGAAGCATAAACAAGTGTCTCAAGGTTGGTCTGAACATGTTTATGCACTTACCAAACACCAAATCTCCATTTTTTTCATTCTATTTAAACAAATCCATCTTAAGAAAGACAAAAGAATAGCTTTGAGTGGTTTTTTTCCTAGAATCAGAATTGTATCACAGCTCTTTTCCATGTGCTGGGGATTATTCTGGTTTTCCTTTGTACTCAGGTATTTATTACGAGTTTACATTTTTGCTGTACCTTTAAACTTGCAAGCTGTAGCTTGGCTTTTAAAAGTCCTTTGTTGCTCTTGGAAAAGAATATAATAGCAACAAAGGGAATTGTTATAATCATCTTAGAAATCCGATTCTGCATTGTGTGTTTACACCCATTTATAAACACGCCCAACTAATTGCACCATGCCGGTCTTCCTTTAAGTAGGTAACACTTGGGTTGCATGAAGGCTGATCAAGCAGTTTGAGTAAAAGCTTAAAGCCTCATATTTCTCCATTTAAATCCTCATATTTCCCCATTTAAATCCTCCTATTTCCCCATTTAAAGGGACTTTCCTCAAGGGGTTCATTGAGCAGCAAACAGAAAAACAACTGGGACCCAGGAGACGCTGAGAGTTTAGAATCCACACTGAGAATTCAGCCTAGCTACTAAACTTTCCACGATGTCAGACACACCACACCTGTGGTGAAGTTTGAAATACCTTCAAAGACAAGAAGGAATTTGCTCACCTTGCTGTGTGTCAGATTCCCATGGAGCTTCCATCCCATTCTTCCATCCATGAAGGAGCAGTGTGGGAAAGGGGGCACAGCTGTGTGTCCTAAGGAAGCTGCTGCCAACCATTTCTGTTCTCTCCAAGAGCCTGACCTGCAGCTGAAGGAGAACTTCAGTGCTGCTGCAGGATTCCAGAATGCAGACAACAAAATTGCAGCTGTAGAACAAAAATATTCATGGTCAGGGGACTTTACCACTGGCCTTGGGAATCCCTGTGAAGTCAAACAAAGCCTAATTGCCATAAGAAGGTTGGAGAGTTCAGTAGGCATTAATGGAATAGCAGTAGGTAATAAAATGAGTAGGTTCAGTGATGCTTACATCCATACTCCAAAAATTAGTATTTATTTGGGAAGAAAGGAAAACACAGTTCAGTTGCTGCTCAGAATGAAAGAACTTGCAGCCAAGTTCTACTCATGTCCTTCCAGCAAGGGGCTGGGCTGGATTCTAAATGTACAAAAAAGAGAATTTTCCTGTGACCTGTGGGATCTGTCACAGTGAATATCCCAAATCTCAAACCATTTGTCAGCAATTCTGTGAAACCCTTCCTTGGGAGAATCTGTTACGAGATCATGCTTAAAATTCATGTTTCAAATCAGCAAAACAAAACTTTATGTATAAAGTGTGACATCTCTCTAGGTACTGCTTAAGAGAACTGACAAAATACAAACAGCCAACACAGTTGGATTTTCAGAGGCTGAATGAATTAATGTTTTAGTAAATAAACAGCACATGAAATTTAGTTTTTATACAAAGGCAATTACATATAGTGGACAAAAATAAGCTCCTCTACATGTATGGTTTTGCTTAGTCAAGCCAAAATATTTATTGAAGAAATAATTTTGATGGGAAATATTTTTATAAACCTTAAAACACAAACAAGTCTGGACGAAGAAGTTGCAAAGAGTCAAGAAATACATTAAAAAATAGATACTCAAAGTAACATAAACCAGCCCCTTTCCCCAATGATAGCATTATCATGAACGAGGAAGAAAACCCATAAAAACCCAGTGTTCTCTAAAAACCTTGAACTTTTCACTCACTGAACAATCCAGTGTCAGACCTGAGAATAAAACCTACTTGTAGGTGATTATTGTGTGTTGAGAGGTGATGCTTGATTAAAGACATTTTCACTCAAGAACTGCCACAGCTGGAAATCAGCTCTTCCATTTCTGGTGGTGTTGTGCCAATCCCATAAACCAGAAAGGCCATTGGGCTTCTGTGATTTCTGCCACACTGCTGCCAGTAGGGATTTGCATCAGAATTTTTTTTTAAATTTTGTAAATTTTGTATTTGCAGCAGAAAAATCTGGATTTCAGGTTAGGGGTCCTAAATTGCAAGTGACAAAATTCCCCACTTACCTCAGCTTGGGAACATCCTAGAAAAGATCCAGCATTATCAATGTATTATTCAGCATTAACTAAAATAGACAAAAAGACAATTTTGAGTAAATGGACTTACAGCAGGATTTCAAATCTATTAGATTACTGGGTAGTACTTCAAAGAATAGTTTTGTTGCCTTTGAATTTAATATTTTAAAATAATGGAATGGTTTCAATTCTTCACATTTCCACCTCTTATTTATTTTTCCCCTTATGGATTATGGGCTACCATCATAGCATACCTACAAATAATTTAGTTTATAAGGAGTTCAAAAAGAACCCCTTAGAGAAAAAACAAACCATGAAAAATAGTTCATATCAGTACCACCTTCCAGTATTAGAAATATAATACCCAAATGTACTTCTTACTATTTAAAACATGTTTAGAGTCCCGTTTATTTTTATGATCAGATGAGTCAATCTCAATTTTTTCTTCTCCCTATAGTTCCATGTTGGGGTTTAAATCCCTGTAACAAATGTAATACGAATAAAGATGAATGACATTTTCAGTACTTTTAATAAAACCTCTTTCCACTGCCAAAATTAATGTTGGAGTCAAAGCTAAAAGCACTCTGTGGTTTCCTGATATGCACCAGTCAGCAGAAATGCATCCAGAGCCATCATCCCCCTTTGGCATTTGTAACTGATGCTACTCCTATTTATTATTTATTAATCTCTCACTTTGAGCATCTGGATGGGACTGAAACCCAAGGACCCTTTTCTGTTTGCTGGGATGTAATAGCAGGTGAGTCGTGGGATTTAACCCTTTCCTGCTGCCCAGTGCCCACTGCCATGGCACTGAGGTGATGTCCTGTGTGATGGCACTGAGGTGATGTCCTGTTTCTGATGGCACTGGGGTGACTGTCCTGTGTCTGATGGCACTGAGGTGATGTCCTGTGTCTGATGGCACTGAGGTGACTGTCCTGTGTGATGGCACTGAGGTGATGTCCTGTTTCTGATGGCACTGAGGTGCCTCCTCTATCTCTGATGGCACTGAGGTGATGTCCTGTGTCTGATGGCACTGAGGTGACTGTCCTGTCTGTGGTGGCACTGAGATGACTGTCCTGTGTCTGATGGCACTGAGGTGCCTGTCCTGTCTGTGGTGGCACTGAGGTGATGTCCTGTGTCTGATGGCACTGATGTGACTGTCCTGTCTGTGGTGGCACTGAGATGACTGTCCTGTGTCTGATGGCACTGATGTGACTGTCCTGTCTGTGTGCTGGCATTGAAGTGCCTCCCCTGTCTGTGCTGGCTTCACGTGCAGGTACCAAACCCAGCTCAGCAGTTGAGGATATTTTGGGATTCAGTGTTGTCACGCAGAGCCACTGGGCTGTGCTGCCTCCTTGAACCCTTGAGCTGGAGGTGTTGGCCATAAACTCAAACTCTGCACTCCTGAGAGTTTGCGCTGGCCAGGCCAGAGCGAGTTCCCTGCTGTTCTGCATATAAGGAGGTGGAGGAAGGAAATCTGGAGAGGAAGCTGAACTTCCTGTGCCAGAGATTTTATACTGGAGCCTTCCCTGAATTCAAGAATGTGCAGCCACAGCTTTAGATGTGAATCACTCAAACTCAGACATGCAGATTTGAAAAAAGACCTTTCCACACCCACACCTGTGGTTTGGGGCTCATAAAGAACAATCTGACGGATTTTTGGACCTAGCAGTTGCTTCTTCCGTCCCCCACCCCATCTCCAGATGGATGACAAACTCCTTTTATTTTAGTTTCATTTCTCTGAATGTTGTTTCAGACTCAGAGGAGCCAATTTGGGTATCAGGATTAACCACAGGTCTGTGGGTAAATGACTGCACAGAGTTACAAAGGGAAGAGACACCAAGGAGCCTGAAAGGAGCAGGCCTGGTGACAAAAATGGGAGGGGACAGAAGAAGGGCTGTGTGTGACAGCCATCAGTTGATTAGGCACGTGTACACAACTTGCACTTCCATGATTTATAATTATAAATGGATGAAGAAGTCACAAACCAATTCCATAGATGCTCTAATTATCCTGATTTTGTTGTGCTGTCTAATTACATTAATGTGTGTTATGGGGATTTTAGGGTGTAGGTTTTGTACCTAAAATAATGGGATATGTTGGGAAATCAAGAGGTAGGAATCAATGAGAAACATTGAATTTTCATTACAACTATTCTGGTACAGCACTGAGCAGTGGGTTTGCAGCATCTCTAGCTACAATTCCCTTCCGATTTTTCATCAATAACTATTTTGATTAAAACCTGGGGGAGCAAGGCCAAGCTCTGATGAAACATGGTTTTCTTGTTGGTGACAATGTGATAAAGTAGAGAAAGGAAGGGAAATCTCTCTTCCTTGTCTGGCCTGGAAAAGCATTATTCCTGGTGTTCCTTTTTAAATCCAGGCAATTTCCTGTGCTTCCAAAGCATGGTCTCCCAAAGGAGGGGTTTTTCTGTAGCACCTTCCACCCCAAAGCAGGAGCAAGGTTGCATTTATTTCCCTGTTGCAGCAGCTCATCCACTTGTGATCAAACAGTCGGTGCAGAGCAGAGAGGGGAGATTCATCTTGCTCTGATTTCACCTTGGCTCTCCCTTCCCGTGGGGCCACGCTGGGGTGGCCTCTGTCACAGCTGTGGTGTCACAGCCTCCCTCCCTGGCTGTGGGAGGTGATGCCATGGCAGTGCCAGCCCTGCTGTGCCCAGGTGGCACCGCCGCCAGCCAGGGCACAGCACAGGGACGGGGACAGCACCCACAGGGGACTTCACACTCTGCTTTCTGCAGCTCCTCATTGCACAGGCAGGAGAAACCCCTTAAACAGCACACTGGGATCCAGGGGAAATTCCTGGGTGATTTGGACAAGCTGGAGAAAAGATGGAGTTAAATATTTGGATGATTAAGGCATCGAAGCTGACGTGTGAGGGGAGGATGAGCAAGCTGGGAGTCTTTGGCCTCAGGATGAGGTGGTGCAGGAGGGATCTATAAATGTGTACAAACACCTGGGGGAAAGGATAAAGAGCACACAGGCAGACTTTTCTCACTGGGCACCAGCTTCCATGGTAGGAAGCAGTAGGAACAATCCTAAATACAGGAAATTCCACTCCAACAGTCCAAAATTTCCTATTTTCACTGTGAGGGGGCTCAGACAGTAGAGCAGGTTGCCCAGAGGGGCAGAGAGTTCTGCATCCTTGGAGAATTCAGAGCCACAGTGGGCAGGGCCCAGGGAGCAGCTGGGCTAGACTGGGGGGTGTCCAAAGGTCCCTTCCAACCTCTGGATCCTGGAATTGTTTACCCATGGAAAACAGAGGCAGAGACATTGACACCTATCGAGATGGCCAGGATATCTGTGGTAGAGCTGGAGTCTGTCTCACTCCAGGATGTTTCTTGATTCAGAGATAACCCTACTCCTTATTACCAATTTTTTCCCTCATTATTACAGTGGAAAATAACCCAACATACCCTTTTTTATTTCCCAGGTGACCCAAGCCATTTGAATTCCCGTGTTTTACAGCAGGTGCTGTGAGCCTTTTATCAACAGGGGAAAGTCTATATGCGAAATAAGCAAAGAATAAAAACATAGCACTTTTTTTTTTTCCCTCCAAACAATCGCACTAAATGTAATTGCTGCTGTGTTGGCCTTGCAGCCTGCCCAGCCGACCTTCAGCGGGGCCACTCCGGCTCGCTTCCCCCATCTGCTGGGAGCGGGCAGCGCAGCCAAGGGCGGAGGAAACCTCTCCAAACACACACGGGGTGGTTATTTTTATGGCCGTCTGCTTTGCCGGCTAATCACAGCTCGATTGCCTCCAAGTGACCTTTTGTGCGGGGCAGAGCAGCTTCTCCCACGCCCAGCACAGCGGCCCGGGCTGGCACAGCTGCTTGGGAGGGATTTTTGGGGAAATAAACCTTTCCAGCCCTATGGAGCTGAGCAAACCTTGCCTCTCTCCCCTCCTAGTTAGGAATGTTGTGATGAGGCACCTGAAGTCCAGGGGCTGTTTCTGAATCTCACCCTTTGCCCGAGTTTCTTCTCCAGATTCGCCCCTTAAGAGGGGGAGGGAGTGGGATTTGAGGATTTTTCCTGCACTTCATGTCCCACACAAAGTTCATCATGCTCTGACTGTACCTGTATTTCACTGTGACAGCACAGCCCACGCTCAGTGCATTCATCCTCCGAATTCTGTGCCAGAAAAGGCAGAGCTGAGTCCCTGTTCTACAGACCAGGGTCAGGTGGGAAGTCTGTGGCAGAAAAGTCACCAAAATGCGTTCCCAGGTCAGTACTTGGACCTTGGTTCTGCACTTCCTCACTTGTTGGAGGAAGTAGTTATGCCATAAACTCCTAGCATGGAAAGGAAAAAAAAACCACAATGCACAAATAAGAGCTCAACACCAGGCTCTTCTCCTTTGTTTCATTTTTGAGCTACTTGGGAAAGCAGGGGAAAAAATGAGTAAAAATTAAGCACTTTAATAGAGATTCAAGTTTGCAGATTCATTTCTGGGTTTGAAATAGAAATTGATTTTCTCCTTTCACCGAGTGTCCAAGGTGAGCTTTGTTATTTTAAAAAACATTGAAATAAATTTGAAAGTCTGCATTCTCTTCTACAGGCCCCTTTTTCCTTCCAGTAAGATAAAAAAGAGCAACTCTGGCATTTTATATTCTAAATTTTGACTGACCAGAACAAAATGTTTTCCCAGCAATGTGGGTTTGCACCTAAACCTTTTTTTGTGCATTGAGGTTGACCTTAGGATGTAGAATTTCATAAAACATTTATTGTCTTCTCCAGTTTTTAGAGCACAATTCCCCTGTGATACTTTGTTTTCATCGTCTGCTCTGAGAAGAATTCCAAGGCTTCTCTCACAGTTTGAATTTTAATTGTGGGTGAAGGAAAGAACCTCTGCTACTTGCAGCAAATTAGTCAGTGTCTCCCTAAGCAAAAGGAGTTCTAACAGGTAAAGAGGATTAGGATCAGAACCAGGAGACAGCCAAGAGTATGAAGAGTGGTTGTGGCAGAGATATTTAGTTCCATAAATGAGCAGGTTTTGCAGTGTCCCACTCATCCATCCTGGCAGCAGCAGTGATCCTTTTCCCTCACAAAAATGCAGCTGATAAAGACAAAACGAGTTAGAAAACAAAGCAACCAAACCTGAGCTGTTTGAGGCAGACAAAGGCAACTGCAAGGCAAACAAAGAAATGGCTTTTTCTTTATCCAGACCCCACTGATGGCTCACTCTGGATGCTGCAGGTTCACCACTAAATACTCTCCAAAGATTATAATGCATCAATTATCAAAGCCAGTCCAGAGGTACCACTTTACTGATATTGTTAACGAGCTTGGCTATAAAGGGATTTGCAGCCTGAGTTTCATGACAGAGCCAAGGTATAATTTGCTCTGGGCTATAAAGCCCATGAATTATTGAGAAAATTTACTTCCATGGCTGCATTTTCTTTCTGAGCACAAGTGCTCGTGCTGAGTGCATGTGTGAGAGCAGAGACAGTGATGGAGGCTCCAGCCTCAGCAGTCCATCTCCCCAGCACAGGCTCTTCCACACAGCCAGCAAAGAACAGCAGAAAATAACTGACAAAATGATCATTTTGAACAAATGAGAGAAGAAAAATTGCATGCTGAACAGTGCCAAGCTGAGGACCAAATAGAAATCACAATTAAAAATGCACTTTGGGTAATTACAGAGAGGGGCTTTTCCCTTAGACATGTCACAAAGCTTGTGTGGATATAATCAGACTTGAATAGATCTAGTGATGGTGACAGATCAGAATTCTGAGATCCTGCATCAGGCCAAGCCTTTACCCTGCTGTGGGACCAACCTCCCCCCTGGTGTTCTTTTTAAAGCTGCTTTCTGGAAGTGAAGCTTTGGAATCACAAATTCCAAATCCATGTCCTCCTTCCCCTCCTTCCCCTCTGCACACCCAGCTAATAACTTCTGAATCCACTGACCAATTTCAAGCAAAGTGATAAAGAATTGTAGGTTTCAAAAATGTGAAGTTCTACCTGTTCCATGAAACAGAAGCTGTGATGAGAGATCATCACAGATGATGAACAGAGATGAGGGATCTCTCAACCCTCCATTGCAGGAAGGATTCCAGCAAGGCACCACCCTGGAGAAGGCCAGTCACAAGAAACACTTTATAATTTCCTAACTATGAAGGTGACACAGCAAAGTGAGCTGCTTTTGTGTGCAGAGGGAAATCTGTGTTCCTGAGGGCTGATGGGGCAGTAGCTGCTGTTAACAATTTCTGAATTAATGAGCTATGTTACAAGGCAAGAGCCTGGGCAAAACACGAGATTTTTCCTTAGGTGCTAGAAAGGAAATACCAGATTATGGCCTTGTTCCTAGGAACTCACAGGCATTTTTCTTGGGGTTTTGCATCTCCTGTGACCAAGAGAACAGAGCTGGCAATCGGGCAGGTCCCGTGCCAGCGCTGCCGGGGCACCAGAGACAGGGCAGGGATTTGGAGATTCCCCTGCTCCATCCAGCCCCGCTCCCTTCCCTGCAGGCACAGGAGCAGGCAGGGACTGCCCTCTTGTGTCAGTCACGGTTCTCTCACTCGCCTGGCTTTGAATTCCCGTCTCTGTTTGTGAGTGAGCGCTCAGCCATTTCCCTCCAGCACTAATTCTTTCTTCGGAAGGGCAGAGGCTTCGTTCAGAGTGCTGTGGAAAAGTTCAATAAATAAAAATACATCTGCTGCGTTTATGACTTGGAGACATCCAGAACTGGGCATATATTGCCCTTCCAGGCAGACACATCCAAACAGTTACCCTGGTTATGCCCAGCCTCCATCTTGACACAGATAAGGAAAGCAGAGGAAAGAATAAAACAGCAGAAATGTAATGAAGGGTGACAGAGAGGAGACACAAGAGAAGCAGATTTGTTGCACCAGTCAACCCTCATAGTAAGTTACATGCGAGTTAAATATAGAACTGACCCTTCCCTGGGGAGCCAGACTCATGGACAGCTCACACATGACTCTGCAGCAGCATCTTGGGCCTGTGGCTGGCAGAGATCTTCATTTTTAAATCATTAGTGCTCATTTCCAGGGCAGTTCTTGCAGTAATGGTTGTCAGAGAATAACAGTCTTCTAAAAGCTGTGCAGGCTTTTGTGCCCACCACTTCTACTGCCTGTTAATGACAGACACCTAAATTTATGCTACATTCACTAATAGCAGCGAGTGCTCAGGCTTTGCTTGCTGCTCTTACCCAGAGCAATGAGCCACCCTGGCAATTGCTCATGTTCCTAAAGCAGCCAGATTAGCACCTTGCTAAAGTGGATTCAAAGAAAATCACTGCTCAGGAGTGGACAAAATTTGGACCATTTGGAATATGGAAGAGCAAGGGAAAAAGCTGGCATTAAAACCCTGCCTCTGGAGCCCATATTTTTGTCTGGGCTGCTACTGCTGTAATCAGCTCCAAGCTCCCAGTTCTAAAATGATGCTCAGCAGTTATCCCTCTATCAGTACTTCACAAAGAACCATCCCTAAGAGTATTTTCTTTGAACTTTTGCCCAGCCTGTACTGTGGTATTTGTATCTCTTATTCTGGATGGCTCAGCACAAGCATGTTTTGTGCTCATTCCTGAGCTTGTCCCTGTGCTGAACTGGTAAAAGCTGCCAGGAACCTGTGATTGCTCTTTCCTGTGCTGCCTGAGACCCTGACACCTGAGCAGATCACAAAATATAAAGGCATCTTTGAAATATTTGATGAATATTTGAAACACATCAATAATACTGAACCATGTGTGCAGGTGTCTCTTTGGAATTAATGTGTACCTTATCTGGAAAAATTAAATAGCAAAGGGAACCACCCACAAGGCAAAACATCTTGAGAATAGAAATGGAAAGATTTATAGAACGTCAAAAACAATCCCTTGGGGTCTCACGACCAGCACCAGCACAGAGGTGTCTGTGTCTCATCTGCCTCATTCCCTTTGTGCAGGTGTGAAACAACACAAAGCATTTCCCTCCACGCTCTCCTGTCCTGCTGGCATCTTCCTGCTCCTGGAGGAACATGAGCAGCACTTTGTCCTCAGCAGCTTCCTGGGCACTTGGTGTTCTCAAAGGAAGAGAAACCACAGAGGCTGTTCAGTGTCACTGGCTGGGATTCCCCCTTCAACTCCAGCTTGGGAAACTTCAGTTCTAGTACAACAGCTTCCTGTTTGTGCTGTTCTGAGTGTGTATTCCCAAGGTGGCAAAACTCTCCTAACCTTTTTTATTGCTGGACACAAGGAACAATTTTTTTATCGGAAGATGAACAAGCATTCATGTCCCACTTTTACAGGCATTTTTAAACTGCTGCCCTTTTACCTCATTTCATATCCTTGAAGAAGCTTTACCAGGGGATTACAGCAGTCACAGAAAACATTTCTTCTGACAGATCATTACAAGGGCATGAGAAGAAATATCTTTCCATCACAACCTACTTAGAAACCCAAACTCCTCATGTCTTCTTTAACTCTTACAGTCCTTCCCTTACTTTTCTCCCCATCTGAGCTGAGTCAGACCTGTGGCTGTTCTTTCGTGGCATCTTCTGAATCTTCTGAATTTGCCTGTGTTGCTGGATCTCTGTTGATTGTGTCAGGTGGGGACTGGCTGGGATTCAGCCCACGTGGTGTCACCTGTTCAGGGATGTCATCAAGTTTCTGGTTTGTCCGTGCCACTTGCTTTCCCATTTGAACAGCTTCATCATAGGAAGGTGGCAGGTCCATGGCATAGAGGCTGTAGGCTGGAGGAGACACAGTGTTCTTATCCATATCCACAAATACCAAGGGAATCTGGACACTTGGAGGGTACTGCCATGAGCTGTATGCTGGGAAGAAAAAGAATTTAAAATAAAAATTAAACACCTGCATGGGACACTGATATATGAAGGGCTAATCCTGCTTTTTTCCTGGAAATTACAGACTTTAGTGTTTTCAGGATGAATGCACTGTATACCAAAGCTGTCCATAAAGAGTCACTCCTGATTTTCAGTGTCTCACTGTCACCCTGATCCCTCCCTTCACCTCTTGTGCCCACCCTGTGGGGCTGGAAGTTGTTCTGGGAGCTCACTGGGAATTGCTGTTCCTGCAGGGCTGGACAGAGCTCCAGGCACAGGGTGAGGAGCAGGTGACTGCCAGGATACTCACAGGTCACTGTGCTGTGGGCAGTGCTGTCACTGTCAATGCCAATCACGGCCAGGTCACAGGGGTGCCGAGGGAAGGGCTCCACTGGGAGCCTTTTCTTCCTGCAGCAGAACTTGACACAGCTCGCTGAGACGCCACAGAGCAGGAGCAGGAACACCAGCAGCAAGATCAGCCTGAAAGAGGGGGAACACCTGCAGTGCACTGCTTGTGTTGTACTGCTTCTAAACCAGAATATCATGTCACCCAAAATGGTCAGAAGACAGGCCAAGCCTCCTTTAGTTCTGATTGGGTGCTGGATCCTGGGTTAGAAAGTTGGATCACAAACACTCAGTCGTGAGTTGAAGAATTACTGCCCAGCAGTACAACCCGTTCTGGCTCACAGGTGCTGAGACATTTCACTGTTTTGGGTTATTTCTACTTCTGTGCAGGCAGAATGGCTCTGCTTTCCACAGCAAGAGAGGGTTTGTACTTGGAGGGAAGTACAAGCATGAACTTTCACAAGTCTAGAGCCCCTCTTTATGAATGAGCACGGAGATGATATTCTATTAAATTATATTTATGCCTTGAAAACACAATTCCATCTCTAGCTATTGCTTAAGGAAGTTTATAATTTAACAATTTACAATGTACCTAGACTGATATACCTGTGTTTCAGGTTCTCCACTGAAACTCCACCTTCCCACCTCTCAGTTTCTCAATCCAACTCCCTCCTGGAGGCTTTCAGAAGCCTTCTCAATCTATTTTTGGTAACTGTGTCTTTTTAAACAGCTCTGTGTATCAACCAAAACTGCTCCACACTGAAGGAGGTGAAGTAATCAACTCCCTCTGTGTGCTCAAAGCCAATGTATGGACAGAGTGCAAGCTATGCAAACAATGTCAGGGCACCTATACCAGGTGTGAGGTGGGAGATGAATCCTGTTGGGAATCCTCTCTCTGGCCCCAGTTTGCCCCTCCCAGCAGGTTGTGCTCAGCTCTGTGCCCAGCAGAGGGGACAGTCCCTGTCCCTGTCCCATAGAAGGGAGTGAGCCGGGGATGGGGCAGGGCCAGGGCCCAGCAAATCCCTGCTGAAGCTGCCCTGTGAGAAGAGCCAATGGCCAGCAAGGCTCTGGCTATTTAGGAAGAGCAAACAAACCCTGGAGTTCAACTCCAGAGCACTCAGAAGGGAAAGATGACACAGCCCTCAGTGAATGCTGGTCCCCACCTGACACCCAATCTCCCCTGGCCTCATCCAGGGGAAAACAGAGAATCCCTTCCCTGATCCTGCCTGAGCAAAGCCTCTCCACTGCCTTGCTCCAAGTGCTGCTCATAAAAACTTCCAAATGGTTCTGGGTTAGGAAGATTAAAAGCCAACTTACCAGACATACCACAGATTTGTCCAATCAGACATGTTCTGAGGGCATCTGTGAAGGAAGGCAGATGATTCACTGGTTTAAACCGTGCATGTATGACAGGGAATGCACTTCCTTGGGGTGGAAAAGGGAAAGCACTCAGTGAGAGTATGGAGCAAAACCACTTTAGATTGTTCTTCATGGTTGTACCATTACTCCAGATGAGAACATGCAAACAATCCCACTGTAAAAGTTGCTTCTGAATCAATAAATGTTTTTATTGAATGGTGCTTTACTCTGGCTTGGGAGAGAGAATGACTTGTGCATGATTCCCAAAAAGCCAAATCAGTGTTATTTAAAGGTAGCTGAGATGAGGTGCCTCATACCAGAGACCTGTCTGAAAATGCTGGTGTGGACAACTACCTGTGTCCCCCAGATATTTTAAAGTTATTTTGCCATAGCTCCAGTGCAGCCAGAAATGGCTTTTTTCAGCTCTAGTGCAGTACAAAGGAGGAGAACAGCTCCTGTGCTATTTCAGCCGAGTTGTGTGTGCCGAACCTCCTGCAATGGATTTCCTGTGCCAGAACAATGGCTCTGGTCACAGCACAGCCTCTGCAAACTGGTCACAAGTGACACCTGGGAGTCGTCTTGGGAGAGAACCATTCACCTCAGTCCACAGAGCAAGGGCAGCCAAGTGAAATTTAAAAGTCGCTGACTGTCTTAGAGATCGAAAAAAGAAGTTGTAAGGGATGGCCATGAGCAAGTCACCGCTCTGGTGTGGGAATGTCACTTGGTCACGGTGGGAAAGGTTTGGGAACAGGCAGTGGTTACTCACCGGGCAGAGTTCTCACAGTTGTTCCCAGGACAGAGCGATGCCCGGGGAAGGGGCAGCCCGGGGCTGGATCAGCAGGCGGCCGGAGGAGAAGTTCCCGGTCCCCTGCTGCCTGTGCCCGGAGGCTCC
>NW_005054449.1:536719-539984 GCF_000277835.1 Geospiza fortis
TGCCCCTGACTCTGTCCCTGCTCCCGCCTCTGTCCCTGTCCAGCCCCTGCTCCCGCCTCTGTCCCTGTCCCTGTCCCTGTGCAGCCCCTGCCCCATCCCCTGTCCCTGTCCCTCTGTCCCTGTCCCTGTCCCTGTCCAGCCCCTGCCCCATCCCCTGTCCTGTCCCTGTCTCTGTCCCTGTCCCTGCCTGCCCAGACCAGGAGGGGGTACAGGGGACAGAGCTCCGCTTGCAGAGATTTCCCCGGAGCGCTTCGGGACTGCACTCGATGCTCTCACCAGATCAGAACCCATCGGGTGTGCAGCAGCTGGACACACCCTGAGCCTCTGCTGTGTCAGAGGGACTTGAAGGAGAAATAAAGGAATGAGAAACCTGGTATGAAATACATGAGTCAGAAACAAAGGTTTAGAAGAGCAGATAATTTCCCCTTCTAAAAGCAGCCTTGTTGAAGCGGATGAAACACGACTGAAAAGGTATTGACGGCTCTTTAGGATCGCTGTGCTCCAGGCTATTTCAAATGTAGAAATTCCTTATCCACCCATGAGCCTTTGTTGTGTTTTCCTCCCTGTCCAGCTGAGGAGGGCAGCAGTGGCTTTGGTGGCACCTGGGGTCCTGTCAGGGCCAGCCCAGCACAATCCCGGGGCAGCCACTCCATGGGGAGCCCAATGGACACAATGCCTGGGAAGCACCCGGTGATATTCCCTGATTTTGATTCCTAGAACTGAAGGCTGGTGTTTGCAGGCTCAGCAATGGCATGTGACAAAGTGACTGCAGTGTTTTCCTCCAGTGCTGCTCAGGGTCATGGGGCCATTGCTCATTTAGGAAAACCTGTGCTCATACGTGTGAAGAAATAGCTGAAGTCACTTCTGGAGAAGCAGAACATGAATTAATAAATGTGTGTGACACCAGTGCTTACTCTCTCACTCTCTGCTTTACAAATGAGGGTTTGCCCTTAAGGATTATTAAGATCATACACGGGGGTGTGAATTGCTCATTAAACCAGAACTGCATCGGTGCCATGGAGTTCATGTTCGCTTTTAGATCCAAATCTGAAAGCACGAGTTACTATCCAGGGACCCAGGAGTGGTCACAGTTGCAAAATTCACTTTGAAAGCAGCATGGTCACAAGTGCAATTAGAGGAGCAGAAAACTTCAATTTCCAGGAAATGAACAAATACTTCTGAGGTTACATTTTCCATATTGTCCTCACGACAACAGCTCCATTCCTACTGGAGTCTTGTGATATGGAAACAGAAGCACCAGGTTCCATGTTTGGAGTGCCCTGGCAGTTTTAATGCCCAGTGTGGATAACCCACTCTGGAAGCACAGAACTGAACAGGGTTGGTGCCTTTCCGAGAGATGAACCTGCTGGAGCTGTGCTGAGCTTCTGCTGGGCACTGGGGCTTGGCACTGATCCATGCCAGGAGAACACACCAGCACTCTCTGTGTGCTCAGGGAATTGCCTACAGACCCACTCACTACTCCTGGATCAGCTCCATGTGTCTGAGTTACCAGGAAATTGTTTCCATCTTCAGCTGTCCCAGTCAATTTTCCGTTCACTGGAGAAATATCAAGAAGCTGTTGCACATAACACACATTGCACATGAGAATTGTGTGGGCAGGAGCATCCTCACAGAATTCCTACATTTTCAGTAAACTGAAGGTGTGCATCTGTGACCATTGCAGGTTTGCATCATGACAATTCTAACTGTGGTAGCTCTCAATGGAGTGGCAGTGCTTTTGCTTTTGAAACTGTAGTGGTGTCTCAAGTGAGGCAGCACAGTCTGCACACATTCCAATGGCTCTGCTTTTCCACATCAGACAATTTGTTTTCCCTTCCACATCAGCTTGTGTCTCATTGCTGAGTGCTGCCCCAGGTGAGAGCTGGCACTTCACCCTCTGTGTCCCCAAAGAACAAAGCAACCCAAGAGAGGGAAACCCAATCCTGAGCAGCCATTGTGCCCCCAAGAATGGTCATTTTTGAGGACGAGCTAAAATACCAGGCTTTTCTCTTATGAAAGGGACTAAAACCTGTTCAGATTTCCATAAGTGCTTTACAGAACGTCAGCTGGAGTTTACAGGGGGAGTTTACCTTATTTTCAGTCCTCCAGAAATAACCACCTGTTCCTGTTATCCTGGTCCAAGCCTCCCCCGAGACAACAAACACATACTGAATTTTAAACGTGGAGACTTTGACCAGAGAAACCCAGAACCTTATGTTCACTTCAATCCTGTGAAAATATTGATCCAAGTTCTCCAGTCCCAGGAATGCAGGTACAGTGGGTGACACCCCTGCTCACCACTGGGTACCTTCAGCTGCTGGTGGCAGCTGCTCCTTACCCAGCCTAACCCTGTGAGGGCACCAGTGTCACTGTCTTTACATCATTCTTTAACTTTTTACTTCTTTTCGTCCTCTGGATGCTTTTTCTCAGGACCTGACCTCTGTGATGTGGAAGATTCCTAAGACAGGGGTGTTGTTTCCTGGTAGATAATGTTACACTTATTTTCTGCACTCTGTATGGTCATCATAACCAGAGTCTGGAGTCTGATTTGTTGTCAGCCATCATGTTTTGCTTTCCAGGAGTGAAATTGGAAGGATCCTCACACAATGGATGCCCACAAATGCAGTGCCTGAAGTGGCTCCTCCACTCCCACAGGCTATGCCCTTCCTCGCTCGGTGACAAGTGCCACGAGGTGACTGTGGAGTGAGCAGTGCTGTGAGCAGTGCTTTTAGTGGCTGCAGTGGGATTTACTCACCCTTTTGGGGCTGCAGGGGAGCCAGCACACAAAGCCCATTGTGCCCAGCTCCAGGCCCAGCTGTGCCAGCAGCAACACCCAGGGCCACCAAGGAAGGCAGAGCTGTCCCTGGCTGGCACTGCCACCCCCAGCTCCTCCCCAGCCCAGGACACTGGGACTGCTTCAGCATCTGCAGTCTTTAGACTGAAGAGTTAAGTGACTCCACAGGCACTCGAGCCATTATTAAATGAGAACACATCTCAATGGATCAAACACTGGCTGGAAAAACAAGGAACCCCCTCTTCACTCCCACAAACCTCCTCTGTCAAAGGGGGAGCCTGGTTTAAATGTTCCTTGTGACGATTGCTCCCCTGCTTGTTCCTCGTTACCACAGGGATATTTACAAATAACGTTTCTGTTTTCTGATTGCATCATCTGAGTCAGGGATTTGACAGCCAGGGGCCAAAGGGCAGCACGCCCTCGGAGTGCTGGGGAGGGAACTTTGCCACAGACTGCCTGTGACTCAGGAAA
>NW_005054449.1:540261-549813 GCF_000277835.1 Geospiza fortis
AAGAGTGTGATAAGAGATGCACAGGATTATCCTGTGTCTAATGGCTGCTGCCTTCCTGCTCCCTCCATCCTCCAGCTCTGCTTCCTGAACCAGCTGCTGCTTCCTGACAGAAGTTCCACCTGCAGGGCACTCTGGCTTCCCCAGAACAGCAGGATTCTGCTCTCATCCAGAATTCAGCAGAAGGCAAATATAGAAATACAAAGTTCCTGGAGAGCCAGGATGTCTGGAAGTGTCTGCCCATATCCAGGGAACAGCACAGGAATATTCCCCCTTGACCACCTGTTACCAGGCACATTTGACTGTACATTGTAAAAGTGACTCCCCAAATGATATAGAGGAGGCTTGAATAAGAAACTTTATTCTGGTCCTAGAAAAAGTTAGGGCTTTTCCAAATCCTACAAAAAGCATCTGAAATTGGGTAAAGATAGAAACTCACTGATGTGGATATAAACCAGATATTCCTCCTGGTGGAATGACTTTGGAAGACTTGGGATTAACAGCAGGTGTGGCTGCTTGGGGCCCTCAGGAATTCTTTCCTCTAACACAAGATTATTGTCACAGAGTCAGCTGGAAAGTAAAGCCACTGGCACCAGAGTTTACAGAGAACTTTGGGTGAAACAGAGCAGAAATGTTACATGGCCCTTCCTTCCCACATCCCTGCTGCCCTCACTTATTTGCAACAATCTCAAAATCCTCCCATGTCCCACCAGAGATCCAGAGATCTCCCAGGAATGGAACCTCCATCTTCTTTCCATTTGGCCTGACCCCTCAGGCAGTGGGAGCAGCTGCAGACACCACTCTTGCCATGAGCAGGACCCGGTAGCATTCTGTGATGTCACCTTTCACAGTCAGGAGGGCTGACACCAGAGGGGGGTCACTGGTCTGCAGAGAGAACCACACAGAAACCAACCTGGACACAGGAGACACGAGCTGATCACCTTCAAACTCTGTTTCACATCTTGGTGTTCAGGTACCAGTTATAGCTGCAGGTGACAGGTTACAGCCACTGTGCTGGCTCCTCTCTGTCCCCAAGTGATGCTCATGCTGCAGCCAGTGAGGCATGACAGTGACTCAGCATCGTGTCCCCAGAGTGCCACAGAGACTGTCCCCACGTCACAGCCATGGCAGCTGGGCACAGCAGCCACGCCAGAGCTCCCAGGGAGGGCTGGAAGGAAATCCTGTCAGCCCCCAGTGAGTGCTCAGGGTTGAGCAAGAGCAGGGGTTACCGAGGGGCACGATGCAGGCTGGATTCATCCTGCCAGGAACTCTGCTGCCTCTTCCTGCTGTGATGGCAGAAATCTTTGAATTTGGGAACCAGCTACTCATTCTGCCATCCCACACACGGGGAGTCAATGCCTCCAGTCCCCACGAATGCCCGAGGAGGTGAATCAGGAAGGGCAATCACAGCCTCATGGAGTTATTGGGACATCACATCCAACCTCTACAAGGCAGAAGTAGCAGATACAAGGCAGTAAAAGGGAAATGGGGCACGCACCAGGAGCTTTGTGTGACACCCATCAGGAGCCCTGTGTGACACCTCTCCAGCAGCCCTGTGTGACACCTCTCCAGGAGCTTTGTGTGAAATCCCACCAGGAGCCCTATGTCACACCCCTCCCTGTGTCACACCCACCCGGAGCCCTGTGTCGCACCCTCCAGGAACACTGTGTCACACCCTATCAGGAGCTTTGTGTGACACCCCCAGCAGCCCTGTGTGACACCGGTGTCGCAGGCTCACCTGCAGGTCGGCAGGTGGCACCCACGAGACGCCGATGCGCTTGAGCTGCCCGCGCTCCAGGGCTCCCTTGGAGCCATCCAGCTCGAACCCCGCCCGCCGCAGCTCGGGGCCGCTGTCCAGGCTGAACTCCACGGCCTGGCACGGACACACGGCGCTGTCACAGCCGGGCCGCAGGGGCTGCTCTGCCCTGCCCGAACTGCCCCTTGAGACTGTCCACTGTGACACTCACTGTGTCACCTTGTCACCAAATGCTCCATTGAAATAACAGAACTGTAATTCAGCTCTGAGCTCAAAATTCCATATTCCAGAGTTGAGGAAGAAGACTGTTTGTTGCTGACTTAGTATGATAATGCTAATTACTTATATTAGCCCCTGAAAAATAAGCTTTTCAAACACTGTAGTTTTATAATGTCAAATTCATTGGAAACTCTGAAAGCTGCTTTTTAAATTTATGAATTTGTGAATTTTGGACAGAATGAACAAGCAGCCCTTTTTATGAGTTTCTGAATTTTGGACAGAAGGAAGGAGCAGCCCTTTGCACACTGTCAGGATCCCACACAACCTGCAGGTTTTATTTCCCTCACCTTCTTGGCTGCCAGCTGAGGACTTTGAATGGCCCCCACGGTGATCTCTGCCCTGGCTGCCTCTGCTGAGCCCTCCACAAACTCCAGGAGCAGGAGAAGGGACCTCACTGCTTCTTGTGGCCCTAAACAAACAGCAACCAGGTCAACCCTGAGACAGTCAAACCGAGCCTTTGGCCTTTTGGAACCAACACAAACTGCAGCAGGATGGTTCAAAACAAAGTGATGTGGTATCTCAGGAGCTGGCACAGACAAAGAGATCCTTTCACAGAGTTAGTGAGGAACTAAAGAAAAGGAGGGTTTGGATAATTTGCAATTGCAAAGTGCAATTATTACTTGTTTATCAAGTTCCAGGCTGGTTTTCTAGCCCATGGCACACAGCTCTGTGTACTTTATTTCGACTTATGTGTGTGTGCCTGGACTTATTTACCAGAGTCAGGAGCTGTTTGCATCCTGTCCCATGAAATTAAGGAAGAGTAACTTCAAACCCCCAGAAGTTTCATAACAGGACAAACAGGAGGATCCAGGATATGTGATTATATATGAAATAATTTCTTAAACACTTAATACACCTCAGAGAAGTGGCAGAAAGCAAGTGCATCTCAATTCTTCATAGTAGTATTACATTATAATCATTTTTTCAAAGAAGCTTCAGAGGTAGAAGATCATCATTAAGACAAAACTACATTCAAATGAAGAGAAAAACTTTCCTTAAGAGAAAATTACATGGTATTTTTGTGTATTATGAATATATGCTGTAACATAATGCTTATTTTTTCTGATTCTGGAAAAATTGTCTTAAATTTCCTTTTTTTTCTTAAAGAAAGAGGAACATTCCCATGTCTGATCCCTCCCTGTTCCATAATAAATAGTGCTGGCACTTTACCTTTTTCCAGTGCTTCCTGTGGTGCCACGGGTGAGGTCACAGCCAAGGACTCCACGGGCACATCCAGGGGCACTCCCCCCTCCACAAACATGAGGTGATCCCGGGCTGCTCCCTTCAGCTGGATCTCGTGGGCTGTGTGCTGTGAGACAGGAAATCCTGGCTGCAGGTGACAGCTCAGTCACCTGAATGACGCTGGCACCTGAGCCAGCAGCACCAGGAGATGGCGGTGGCATCACCTCCCACCTGAACAATGCCAATGATCCTGGGCTCTAAGGCAGGAGTTCTGCTCCTGACCCTGCGTTTGCCCACTCTGGCACTTCTGTTTCCAACAACCAGGGAAATGTGCCTCAGGGGGGCACTGCACAAACGATTTATACACAAGCCACTAAAAAAGGCAAAACTTTTCTGTTGCCGAATTGGGTCAAGTGTCCGTTCATCCTCAGTTTATCCCGCCGTGCATTCCCAGCTGCAATCCCACAGTTTGCAAGGGCAGCAGCCGCTCTCGCTCAGCCCAGCCCGTGTGCAGTGCTGCTGCTGGGCTTTAGTGGTCACTCTGCACCAACTTTTGGCGTCCTGGCAGGGGCCCAGCGCTGCCCGCGGCGCGGCCACCTGCGCATCCGGCCCGAGCATCCCGGGGCAGCGCCGCAGATGGAACCTGGCACCGAGCGGCTGCAGGAGCGGCTCGCTGGTGCTGCTGCTCCTGCCGGGCCCTGCTGGGCACGTGGAGCTCCCCTGTCCCCTCTGCTCTGCCATTAAATGCTCCCTGCAGCAGCCCCTTGGAGCCGTGCTCAGCTCCCGTCCCCTCCTGACTGTGCCGTGGGGTGACAGTGACAGGGATGGACCCCACATCACTGTTTTTATCAATTAAGAACTGAATATCTAATCCTGAAAAATGTCAGAGGGCCCCAAACGTTCCCTTTCCTCCCTACATCAGTTCATCCAATATTTAGACAGTTTTCATAATCCTGATTGTCTCACCTTGCCAAAGAGCAGAACCTTGAGACGGTCGGAGTAGTAGAGACTTTCATGGTCAGGACTGAAAGTAACCACAAAATCCTGGCTCATCCCAGCCTCAATTTTTCCTTCTGTTGGAGAGACCCTGAACACACTGAAGCCATTATAGTTCTGTGTTCCTGGTAAATAAAAATGAGGATACAGATAAGAAAGGAGGACAGCTCCATTTTACTTCTTCATAAATTTTAAACCCATTTAATTTTTGTTGGAACAGCAAATAAATAAGAGCTGATACATGGCTTTGCAGCAACATAGGGTGTTAGGAACACCAGATAAATCCATCCATCCATCCATCCATCCATCCATCCATCCATCCATCCATCCATCCATCCATTTGATGCATTAATCTCCAGAGGAACTGAAGCAGCATCACCAATTCTTCCTATATTCTGACGTGTTTTTACAGATCTGGACATCTTTAAACGTAATCTTTAATGTGCAATTACTATGTGGGTTTATTTAGATTTAAACACTAATATCTCCTTACTTGTGGGTATTTGCTCAGGCTGCATAAATTTACAGCTCCCCATATTGAAAGAATTACTACAGCTCCTACTGGGGAGCAAAATGAAGTCTTTAATTTCAGGGCTGTGATGCCCCAGGTCTGACAGTTGTGTGCATCTAAGAGGACACAGCTATGCTGCTTTACACCTCCTGAATCTTTAGCAGAGGAAAAAGAGGAAAGAATAAAAGAAAGTTTACCAACAATCTCTGTTCTCTGCAGAGAGGATGTAAGAAAGGAGGGAATTTTCTGCCGGTCTCTGTCCCGTGTTGGTGAGAGCGATTCCAGTTGTACAGAGAACAACAGGGTCATGCTGGAAGTGTTCTTTATCTGGGGACATTCATTTACACAACAGCATTTGCATGAAGGAAATTGATTCTCAGGCCTGTAAGATCCATAGTTTGCAAAGGGGCTGAATTTATTTTGCTGCATTAGTGCAGCTCTGTGTCCCCAGCTGCCACCAGAGGCACAATCAGTGCTGCCCCTAATGTGCCACACCAACCCCCCCTCTGCATCAAATACTGGGCTTTGGTTATTGACACACTTGGACAGAATCTGGGAGGAGACAGTTTGTGTTGTGCTCCTCCTCACAGGAACTCCTGCTGTGCTCTGCAGTTCAGCTCAGAGGCCTCACCTGGACTGTGGCAGTCACTGTGTCCCTGGCCATGACGTATCCCATGTCCAGCACCTCTCCCACGGAGCACTCGGTGCTTGGCACCACCCCGTGCCCAGACAGGGGGAGGCTGAGGTTGGTCTGTGCCACCTGGATGTCCAGAGTTTCCAAGAACTGCCCAGAGAGTGCCTGGGTTAGTCCATCTGCTCAGGGAACCCCAACCCCTCCAGCTGACCCCTCCCAAAGGACCATCCCAGAACTGAGACAAGATCCAAATGGTGGGACAGGGAACTTTGTCTCTCCTCTCTCCACTGCTCTTGTATCTTTTACTCACCCATTTATCCTCACTTGGACAAAAAGAGATGATCAGGGGTTTATTTTCACCTGGCTCAAGCGTTCCAACTGCTCTGACCAACAGGAAGGGGCCATTGGGATTCAGAACTGAGAATCCCAGCTAAAACAATGCAACTCAAGGAAAAATGTTCATAAAGATTGAGAAAAAAAGATATGAGAATAGATTCTACATATTGTTTACATGTCTCTGGTCTGAACTAAGCATCTAAAAGCTTTTGAGAGATCAATAACTCAAGAGAGAAGACGAGCTGGTGCTTTAGTGTCCAGCAGCTCCTCCTGCAGAGGCAGAGTCTGATTAAGCAGAGGCTGAAGGCTGAGCTCATGTGCTCCAGACAAGGATACCTCCAGCTTCCCTGGGGAGATGTTTTCTATCATAATTCTCTTCATCATTCTGTGGCCTACAAGGAATGAAAACACTTCCCAAAGTAAGGATGCTCATCCCTCCCATTCATCCTCCTTACTCATGCTCCTGCCTGAGCCAGACTCATCCCAGGCCTATGGCTAAGGCACCACTCAATGTTCAGCAAAATGCTTTCAGACTTGGCCAGTCACTTCTGGAGCTTCCAGGTCCTTGTTTGGGGATCAGATCTGCTCTTCCATGGGCCTCAGCTGGCCAAAGACTCCTTATTTTCCACCTAAATACCCACTAAGGGCTAATTTCTATCCTGACTTTTGAAAATGCAAAACTGCTGGGAAGAACTCACTGTCAGAAAGAAACAACTCCAAACCAGAATTCAAACTCCATACCTACAGAAACGTCCCCAAAATCAGCCACGTTGATCCCAGAGTCAGACATGATCAGAACAGGTGGGGCCACAGCAGGGCAGTGCAGCTCCAGGTACAAGGTGTTGTGGGGGCTGCAGAGAGAGCAAAGGCAGCTGGGGAATAGAAGGGCAGAGCTGGGAATAAAAGGGCAGAGCTCTGGGAGCACAGACACACCAACAACTGCCAGGGATCTGCTCCTGTCTCAGGGTGTGACAGCACTGGTGTGACAGCACAGCACAGGGCTCAGTGACCGACTGTGCCTGAGCAGAGATGAGCTACAGCTGTCTCAAAGTTTTCACACAATTATTCCTTCAGCTGCTTTGATATTCATGTGTTTGATTCTTATCCAACTGGTGGGCTGGGAGCATGAGTTTCTACCACTGAGCTATGAAGTAATTAAGAGCAGAAAACAAATTTCTCCCCCAAATGAATAAATCAGCAAGGCCACCATTTCCCCCTCACATCTCTGGGTTATCCAATGCACCCACCTGCAGGTTAAGTTCCCAGAGCCCTCCTCTCCACTGGCATGGCCACTTGCAACAGAGCATGGGATGATGTATTTGTTAAAACTCCCTCTGAAACTCCTCGTCAGGGAAGCCTGGGCTGCCCTATAAGCATCAGAACTAGAGAATCCAGGAATAGGAATTATCTCAGTGAGTGAGAGAGCAAAAAAACATCAAATAAATATCTGCTGAGCTATTTGTGATTATTGTTTCTTAGTCACACATTCAAAATGGAATGTAACAGTGAAATTAAATGACTGTCAGTAATGGACCCACCCTACAAAGTGGTTGGCTTTTGTTGCCAAAAGAGAATTAAAATGAAGAACCCAGATAACAAATGTTACACCAAATATTGTAAAAACCTCAATACAATTTCCTTTGGTTGAGTACATCAAGTATTTCAGTGTCTTCCAGTACTTCTACATCATCTCAATGTCATGTAAACACACAGGATCACATTCCTCTGATGCAGTCTGTAGGCAATACTTCTAAAATAGGGAATTTTTTTACAATCTCTGCTGAAAGTGTTTAAAAGTTATAATTAATGGATGGCAATGAACATGGAATTTTAGTAAAAGATGTCAAAACATCCAGCACAGCCAAATGCCTGTTGCTTCATTATGTATTTACTTCCAAATACTGACAAATTGCTGAGCCTGGGCAGAAATGTGGCTCTGAAAGCTGAATTACCTGCTGTACAGGGGCCCTCAAGTATCAGATCTTGCAGGTGAGTGTCCCAAGCTGCAGGCAGCAATGCTGCTGATGTTGAGCCTCCCTGAGGTGCTCACACTGCACAGGGACTGCTTCACATGCACATTTCCCAGCACATTTCCCTGCCAGCACTGATGCTGACCATGACTAATGTGCTGGACTGTGTAAGCCCTCAAATTAAAAATAGAAATTACTCTCTGCCGTGGGTTTGGGCCATCAGCTGGTTCTGTAGATGTGTTCACAAGAGGTTTCTTTGAGGAGTTTCTGTTGGTCCCCAAGCTGAGCTTTGCTGTTGCCCTTTCCATAAACCCCGTGTTGGCTCAGCCCCACCCCCGCACAGCCCCAGCTCCTGCTCCCTGACAGATTCTTTGAAGTCTTCAATCCTTCTGATGCATAAAGGGATTCTTTGCCTCACATGAGAGGGTACAGCTGTGTGGCTCACAAGCAGCACTAATTTTGGAAACAGCCTCTGCAACACAGCTGAAGCTGTTCCCTCTCCAGTTTGCTTTCTTGTCTACCTACAGCTTTAGTAGATTTATTAAACTACTTCTAAAGAGAATGCTGTCTGTGTAGTACAAGATGCTTCTGTTGACTTACTCAGGCTTTAACTCTTCGGGTTTTGGCTCCTCAGGGCTATGTACAGAAGCCAGGCTTTTCCTGCTTCCAGTCCTTCCTCTGGAGATGGAAACGCTCGATTTATTTTGCTCTTTCTTTGAATCTTTCTTCTTTTTGCCCACTGGAGACTGAGGGGGATCACTGGGAATCTGAGCAAGACGGGAGCGAGCAAAGACACAGAGCAAGGAGGTGACACAGAGCAGGGGACAGCAGGATGATGGTGACAGCCCACACACGCAGTAGCTACTACAGACAAATTTCCAATAGTGTAAAGTTTAAAAATTAGGTCGAAATGGACATATTTTAGAATAAGAGGTCTCCTCTTGGAGCAGATGAGTCTGTATCTCATGGGAATTTTACCTGTTTATCTCCCAGTCCAAGACAACCACAGGTTCTCACATAAATTAACTGACCTAGGGGTTGTATATAAAGTCCATGGATGCTGTAAATCTTCAGGAAGTTTAGAAACTTTTTCTTTTCTTTTTTTTTTTTTTAAGAGTATTTCAGTTGGCAATAAAACCCTCTAGGAATAATTGTGAGCACAAAATTAAATTATTGCTCAGTGAACAGGTCACACACTGAGTGCACAGTCACACTCTCATCCTTCATAGGCAGGTCCCCCATGGACCACAATCTTAAGCTTCATTAATATGCAAATAAATTTACGATAAAAATACCATCCAGAGAAACAAGTCTCTGGAAGTGGCAGACCAGCAGCATGTGCTGTTCTTAGCATTCCTTACTTGTGCTGCTGCCTCTGGCACAGCTGCTGTGCTGAGCCTCCGTGCTGCCTCCTCCCTGATGTGCTGCTCCAACAGCGCCGGCCTGAAGGACACTCGGATGGAGCTTTTCTGGGAATGTGAGAGCACACACAGGACTTGTCAGAACCCAGGAAATTCCTCTGGCTGCCCTGGAGAGCCCCTGCCCACGGGGCTCAGAGACCTTGGCACAGAGCCCAAGACCCCTGTGCCTTTCATTTAGCCCTTGGAAAAAACAATCACCAAGCTTACATGAAGAATTGCGAGCCATGAAAGTTTAAGTAGAATGATAGTGAATTTATCACAGGGTGAAAAATAGATTTTTGGGGTTTTTAGAATAGGGGTTCGGGGGCAAGATGGAGGAATCTGGGCATGTCCAGCTTTTCTCCTTCTTCTTCTTGGCCTCCATCTTCTGCTGTGATGTTGGCACTTTTGCATTGGTTTAGAGTAGAAACTCCCTGTCTAACATAGGTGATGGGTATTGGGAATTGTAAATATTGTACATGTAGTTTTTA
>NW_005054449.1:549861-576577 GCF_000277835.1 Geospiza fortis
CAGGCCAGGAGAAAGAATTTTATAGATAAGATACAATAAACAACCTTGAGAAGGAGAACTGAAGAGTTCTGACTCCTTCTTTGAGCACTGGGCTGGGAAAAGAGACTTTAACACATCTCGGGGTCACTGTGAGCAGCAGAGATCCTGAGAAGGAGTGATGAGGAGGAGTGATTCTCGGAAGGAGTGAGGGCACAGCTCAGCCCCCAGGCTCATGGGACACCTGCAGAGCTCAGCAGGAGCACACATAGTGCACACCCAGTTCACTTCTGCTCAGAGGGAGTCACAGCATCCTCAGGGTAAGGGCACTCACAGCTCTTTTGGATGTCCAGGATGTTGCAGTGGGCTGGGTTTACATGGGCAATATTGATATTTAAACATTCTCCACATAAATCACAATGACAACACTGGGGACAGAACGCTCCTGTCACAAACGTGTTTTATGAAAAATCCTTTTTTTAGAATTTTTTCTCCTGACAAGCTGAGAGGCCTCAGAAACAAAATGTAAACAATAATTATCTGCTGCTGTGGAATGCAACAGGTGCATCTTTGATTGGTCTCATGTGGTTGTTTTTAATTAATGGCCAATCACAGTCCAGCTGTCTTGGACTGTCTGGTCAGTATATATATAATAAAATAATAAATCAAGCCTTCTGAAACATGGAGTCAAC
Source organism: Geospiza fortis (assembly GCF_000277835.1). Taxonomy (NCBI): domain Eukaryota; kingdom Metazoa; phylum Chordata; class Aves; order Passeriformes; family Thraupidae; genus Geospiza; species Geospiza fortis. The sequence continues at coordinate 550,530 of NW_005054449.1, forward strand.
ATTCTCATCTCTTCCCTGGTCCTGGGACCCCTGGAAAATCTCCCACACACTCCCATGAGGCATTAGCCAGATTTGGTGCTTAACCCTCCTGTCTGATTTAAAACATTCTTTTAAACAATACAAAATATTCCAGCTATTCTAACAACAACTGATGTTTTGAGCTGTGTTTACATGTGACAGCCTTTGTAAGGATGCAGATGATCAAAGATTTGGCAGAACACCCAACATTTAAAGTGAATTTACCTGCCCAGGCAGCACAGTTCCCACAGAAGGTGTGATGGTCACAGGACAGTCCTGGGGCACGTGGAATTCAAAGGAAGTGGGGCCAACTGGGCTGCCAGTGCCAATCCTTGGGACACGGTGGGTGAGGGGGCTCCCATCCACGTGGGAATTGAGCACATCCAGAGTGGCTGAAGACACCGAGTTCAGGGCTGTAGCAGCAAACTGAACCAAGGAATGAGACAATTCAAGAGGTGGGTGGACTCCAACTGCTTTGCATGACAGCTTGAATTGTCTAAAAATAAACACATGATAAATTGTCTCAGCATAAAATAGTGTCTTAATCAGCCCGGAAAATAGGGAGCTAATCCTGTAGTCCCTATTTAAGCAGAATTTCAAGCTTGCAATGGGAATTTTGCCTAAAGATGAACAATAATACTATCTATTTTTAATGCACAATTGGCCAGAGTCCCTGCTTGAATTCTTCCTCTGTGAACTTCTGGAAATACATCCAGTCAAATCAAAGTTTATGCCATCATTATTGCAGTAGCAATGGCTTAAAGCATAGAGCATTTTTACAAAAAAGAATTCCTTCAGTAATTGTGCTGAAAAAGCAGCAGAGCTCTGCAGGTTGAGGGGCTGGAGCTTTGGTGTAGGACAAGGATAAACTTCAGGAGGGGTGGGAAAAGTCATCTCAGTGAAGGCAGATGTGAAAAGCAGGGATGAAACCAACAGGCACTGAGCAACTTCTGCAACTGAGAATTCCCACCTGCCTCAGGTGCTTATCCCAGCCTCACCTCCCCAGGGCAGGCAGGGATTCAATCTCTGAGCAGGGTGAGCAGTGAAATTCAGATTGTAGCTTCCCTGCTGTCCATCCATGAACACACCTGTTGATCTCTGTCCTGCAGGTGAGCTCAAAGCTGTACTCTTTTGCCTTGGTGGCTTTAAAGATTATGTCCAGTGTCAGGCTTTCCAGGGGAAGAATAATTCCAAATCCATCGTTGGGTTGAACTTCAACAAACTTCAAAATGGCAGGATAAGAAATTATTAATTAAATTATCAGTTTACTAATAAATTAAGATAATATTGGCAAGATTTAAAAAAAAAGTTATTAAATGTGGAACTGTCAGGAAAAGAGAAACCTTCCAGGGAGAAGTTTTTGTCTGAGTCAGTGCCCAGAGTCTGAGGGGCAGATTTCTCATCCCAAAGTAACTCAAAAGGCATTTGATCCATTAACTCAGATTTCTGGAGAAACCCTTCCCCAGCTCCTTCCCATCTGTGGAAATCACCTTGCAATGTTTATTTACTCTTCATAGAAAACTGAATGAAATCCCAGCAGTTGCCCCAAGCCTCTGAGAGCTGATTCCTGTCTGAGGCAGGGGCAGGAGCAGTTCCACACCCACAGCTGTGCAGTGCTTTGTGCTTGAGCTGAAGATGATTCTAGAAAGTCTCCCCAGCACACTTCAAGCTCCTCAGGAAACACATCCTGGGTAGTAAAGCTTTCCTGAAGCTGAACTTAACAATTTCTTCTAGCTACTCCTTGATTTTAATCCCCAAACCAGCTGAGAACACGACAATGCCCAGTTAACTGCCAGTTTCCTCCAGCTCTGATGCCAACGTGCCCAACCTTGCACACTGTGATCGCCTCACCCTGCTCTATGGAGCTGGAAGAAGAAATTTTCTCCAAAAAAATATTCAGGAGACTCAGCCCACATGAACCCAGCAGCTCCTGTGATTAAATTTGTGCTTCCACATCAATTTCCAACCACTCAGAAAGTGCCCAGGCATGGCTTGGGATGGTTCCAAGGAGCATTTCAAAAGGAAGCCTTTGGGCATTTGGTGCAAAGTGGGCACATTCCACAGCCACAGCCCCAAGCCAGTTTTATTTAGGGGTAGAAGTGTCCCAGGTGTTCTTTTAGGAGATCTCTTGGTGTAAAAACCCAGGAATTCTGATAGGAAAAGGTGAGGAACAGGAAAATCTCCTCCCAGGGGTTTGCACTGTGTGGCAAATGCAGAGGGAGATTCACACACTCCAGGACAGAACTCCAGCAGCAGGATTCCCATGGGGCTGCAGGAACCAGTCATGATTTATTTACACTCACACTGAACACGTTCCCATGACACTGAAATCTATTTTGACAGCAGAGGGGGTGTGTGTGGGATAAGTCCATACCTCTGGCAGTCCCACAAATCCAAACTCCTGTGGCAAGATGGATTTGTTTGTTAGGGTGACATTTGCCTGCACAGCTTCATAGATCGTGCAGTACCCAAAGCTGATCTGTGCTGGGCTGATTTCCAAATCAGAAGTAGTAACAATGGCATGGACAGTAAAATTAACTTTTATAGCCTGAAACAAATGCAAGAGAACTGGATAAAAACCTCCATCTGTGGGTTGTGAGGACAGGATTTAAATGAAATGTCATCCAAAAGGAAAAGTGCAAGAAAAAGTTACTCTGTTCCTTGACAGTAACATGAGATCAGCACTGAGGAGAAAGGATTAAACTTCTGTATTGCAAATATGAGACAAGAAAAAACGATCAAATCTGTATCAGCACTTCAAGCATCTTTAACTATTATCACAGAGCCTCAATTAGTAAAGAACTAATCTAAAATTAGGAATCATTAAGTGAAAATTCACTAAAATAATTTACATAAATTGTCAGTCTGGTAATCAGCATCACAAAAATCCCTGACCTTGTCCATGATCAGGATTGTCACTGGGGCCTCCAGGATTCCTGTCTCTGCATTGAAATAACTCCCTGCATCTTCAGGAAGGGACTGCCTGAAAACCCAAAAGTACAGATCCAGTCAGTGCCATGAAAACATTCTGACTATGTTCTCACTAAGGGGAATAATGAACTTGGATGGATTATTTATGAACAGAAATAAAAACAAACTGAATCCTGTTACTTAAGGTCTGAAAGTTTTATTATTCACAGCTTTTAGTCTTCATTTAATTGTCCTCAAATTGGAGGATTCACCAATCAAGTATCAACTCCAGTTCTTCACTGAAGGGAATTCTCATTAAAATTCTGCTTGTACAATAAATTCAAATACTAGAGAAAATGGAAAAAGAATGGTGGAAGAAAATGCCAATCAAAAACTAGTGACCTGTGAAGTCACCTCCTGACCAGGGGAAAGAAGATGCAGTCAGGTCAAGAATATTCTGGATTTGTCCCAGATTTCCTTCAGCCTGGCACCCCCAGGCAATGCTCTGAGCAGGAGGGCATGGGCTGCAAGGCACTGATGTCAGAATGATTGACCTTGTACAGTTATATTGGATTTTTTTTTGTTTGTTTTTAAAGACAGGATTTTGGACACACACAGGATTTTAAGGGCGGTCACAGAGGTCAGCATCCATTTATCATTTTTTTTTAAATGCTATCCAGTCAATTAAAATTCTGAAAAATTAAAAGCTTACACTCTAATCAGAATATAAACCATGTGCATCTTTGCTGCAGCCCCAGCACACCACCAACCCAGCCAAGGCAGTGGCTCCCTCTGAGGTTAACGATCAGCCTGGGGCAGAACCACTTTGTACCCCAAAGCAGAGATATAAAATGAACAAACCTGGAGCCCAGCAGTGCCTGATCACCAACCAGCCTCAGAATTGATAAGGAATATGCAGGTTTTCTGTAGGTGAAGCATCTTGCTGTCACGAGCTCCATTCCAGAGCTTCAAGCCAAGACAATACAAACCTGGAGCATTTTTAGCTCTGCTGCTCTATTTATATCTCAGAGCACCAGAGTGAGCTGCTTCCTCTTCTTGGGTCTCCACAGTGCTCATGTTCTACTACTACTCATGGAATTGCCTGCAACTCTTTAATGTATTGTTAAAGAATAAAAATAACACCCACTCAGTCACCATGGTGATCCAAAATCTTGCTGTTATTTTGCAATAAGGGTGATGTTCAAAGATGTTGGGAAGTTCTTTACACATAGAACTGAGGTTAAGTGCAAGGGAGGATGGAGAATAAGCTTTTACTTTGTCACAGGACATCTGAATAGCAGAAGAAATTAATCTATTTCATAATAATCCAGATAGGGAATAAAATACTTATAATTGTATGGACACAGGGATGGACTCTAAATTAGCTGCTGTACCTTGGGGAAAAGGTCCTGGAATCCTTCAGAAAGTTCTATGAAAATGGCACAATTAAAGAGAAACACAAAAGACAAATCAAATTTAGATTGCCAGGACCAGTTCCAAGTGCAGGGAACTACGGGATGAGTTGTTTGGGAATTCTGAAAGGCAGCAGAGTAGAGAACTTGCCTTCAACTGAACAGGAACTGTTCAAGCTCCCAGGAGCTGGGTTTGGGAACACCTGCCCAGGAATGTCTGTGTGCACAGAACACTCAGGAGAACTTCCCAAGCCTTCAGGCAGCTCCTGCTCCCTCAGCACTGCTGACTGGGGGCTTCTTTTCCCTCTGTGTCACTTGTACCACAGCTGCTCTATTAATAGAGCTCCTAATGGCAGCTCACTGCCAGCCCTGACGGAAATGTGTCACTGGCTCAGTGCTTCCCTCAGCTCCCAGCACTCCCCCTGCATCGGGTCTTTAAATCATCTCTACCCTCAAACAGCCAGATACTTCTTTCGTGTGTCAGAAATGCCTTAATCTCATCAAATCTCCTTTCTGAAGCTTCCCCATTTTTAAAGGAAGATTAAGGTTCTAAATCCAAGCTCTGTCTCCATCCCCTCAGAGAGGGAACGGTGCCTCGCAGCAGCTGAGGTTCAGGAACTGGGATGTGTCACCATGTTACTGTTGTAATCTGATGGGATTTGAGATGCTGCAAGAACTGTAAATACTTTCAGTTCTTTGAATACAAACCTGGTGACAATTTTGCAGTCAGGATAGAATCCAGAGGTGCTGAGCACATCTGTGAGAATCCAAACACACATCCACAGGACTAAGAACCCACATCAAAGAAGCAGCAGCTTGGCAGCAAGAGTCAAAGCCAAAGACACTGAATTCCATATGTCATTAATTATTTTTTGAAAAGAAATCTCCTGCTAAATTCTTTAGGATGGCAATGATGAGGTAAATAAAATGAACAGCGGCCGATGGGAGCTCTGGTATTTAAATTTTTAGAAACTGGAATTGTTTCCTATCACTGAGCTATGTTTGTATTTGTAGATGTTTCATAAAATGGAGAGACAAAACTTGCTGTGATAAAGCTTTTAGCATCAGATGTTACATAAAACACCATGTGAAATTCATTCAATACCTTCATCATTTGGAGAAAAATGTACCTGGGGAGGAGAGATATGGACAGGAAGCCCAACCACTCTCACCTTAATTAGCAAGCACAGGAGTTCTTGTCCAGAAATTATTCAATCAGTGATCCATGAAGCAGCCACCTGCCTCTATAACCTCCCTCCTGGACAGGAATAGCTGCCCACAGAACGGAGCACATTGCCTCACAGCCCTGGCAGCCAAGCTCATTTCCTCCTGGAGCATCTGGCAGCTTCCAGGGGGACGGGGCGAGGGGAGAGCAGCCCTGCACTGCAGCAGCACTGAGAGCTCCAGCCTGGACAGCAGGAGGGAGCAACAACCCTGCTCAGCTTTTCCACTGCCACTGGCTGAAATCCTGAAAGATTGGATTAATGTTGGTTACCTGGGTAGGAACTTGAGCTGTGCACTGAAGGATGACTGAGCCTGGATGTAGCCTGTTTTTGGAAGCAGCTCCATGTGCTTGCTCAATTCTCTGCACACCTCAAACTTCAAACGCAGCGTGGTTGTTGCTCTGCAAACACATCAGAGGTGCTCAGGTGCCTTTGAGGCCACTTCAGTGACTGTGGAGTCTGAGCCCTCCTGCCCCCACCCCTGCATTGTAATCAGAACGATCCCGAGCTTCCTTTGAAAATGATGGGCATGGAAAAGTGCCACAGCAAGCTCACACAGTTGTGTTCTCTTTTAAGTACAGAAAACAAGACTTGGAAGTTCTGTAACAAACCCAGCTGTAGCAAACAGTCCTCACACTGATCCAAAGAGAACTGTCAGAGCTCAGCACAGCTCAGCCAGGTCAGGGGCAGTCAGAGCCAAGCTATTGTGGAATATCAGCTGATTATTTGTCCTAACATACACTGGCTCTGTCAGGATCAATAGGATGACTGAACCTTGGTGATTTCCTTAAGCAGATGTGACCTGTCCTCCACCAGCAGAGATTCTGCAGGGCTGGAAGTCACAGCATGGCTGAGCTGGTCCTGCCCGCTCCTCTGCTAAATCTTGGGATCAATTTGCCCTGGGAATGGCACATTGGAAGCCAGGAATCCTCTGCCTGTCTACTGAATTCTGGCCCTATCATAGCACAGCAACAGCCATGGACCATCCCCTGCTTTGGAATTTTATGCCTAAGTGCAAAATTGCCGAGCAATTTACAAATATTTCAGCTTGTCATTCTCCTTCCCCTGGACTGGTTTCCAAGCTGTCAGGCCAGATGGTCTCCTCTAAATCAACAGCTACAGCAAGTGGGGCTGGGAGCCTGCAATGATTTCTGACTGTTGACAATCTAAGAGAATTATATACTACTTCATTAAATCAGTGCAGATTATAACCTGCTGAAGAAATTACTTTTTAAAATTATTTATATTGAACACAATTCTGATAAGACACTTTCACCCTTTATGCTGCTTATTTTTGCTGCCTGATTACCACAGTCTTCTTGACCAAGAAAAAACCCAAACAACTAAAACCCAGAACAAAACCAATATTAGCAATATTTTACATTCCGGTTCCAGAGGTATCTGACTCTCTTGGAAACTTTATCTTCCCCTTGTGCTACAGCCTACAAGGCACAGGCAGGCTCCAGGAGGAATCCTCCTCCTGACACACCAAGGGAAGTGGCAGGAGCTCTTGGAGGGAGAATCTGCTCAGGCCACAACAGAAGGATGAAATCAATCCACTTTTGTAGGATAAAAAGTTGACACACGGTATTCCTGCACATGAAATACACTGAATTTCAGCCCACCTGACTGTATAACAGACAATTTTTCCTAATTATGGAAATTGGGTGATAAATCAAAGCCTTGACTTGCCAAGGTGCTAAGGACAGGCTACTACATATTACGTGCTCTTAATTTAGTGAAACTTGGCAAAGGATCAGCAGGATTTTTCCCTCAGTTAAGAAGTTTTGCCCTAAGCAATTTGACAGCTTCTATCTTTGAGATCCCCTTGAACTCTTAAGTTTCATTAGGAGAGTTATTCTGCTTCTATACTTATAAGTTTTATCCCTGGGTTATCTAGACCAAGTAAAATCACTTACATAACAACTTGTGCTTGTCATATCTGTAAGCTGAATTTCTGAGATAACAGCTTTACTCATTTCTTTCCAACTGTGAAGAATCTCTGCAGTCTGTAATTCTGGTAAGAGGTTTAGAATGGATGCCTTCCATAGAACCAATCTCTCCCCCACCCTCCCACAAACCCACCCCAATCCTATTGAAATAGACTCTAAGAAATGCAAATTGTTAAAATAAGAATTCCATAGTGACTGCATTAGGTGGAGGGAAGACACCCAGCACCTGAAGACAACTAAATGTTCCCATAAGTACTTTTAATAGCAGGAAATCTCCAGAAGCCAAGGAGCTGGAATATTCCCTTTATATCACAGTGCAAACAGAACCAGTCCTCAGATGTGACTGACTTGGACTCTGAAACACTCAGATATGTTCCCCTGTCAATCACTGTCTGCTCACCCTCTGTGCAATCAGAGGGATCTGTCCTTCCAGTGGAGACCTTAATGGGCCAGGAAAAGCTGCTCTTTCCCCATTTTAGAGTGAATGCAAAAGGACTGACATGATTTATCCAGCATCCAGTCCCAGGTCTGGAAAGACTCTCACGAAATTGGCTTCCAGATCCTAAGTCCCCCCAGGACTTTAATTGAATGCAAAATAGCTGAGAAACAACAAAATAGTCCTACATCAAATTCCCTGGCTGAATCAGCCCAATGTGCTGATTAATTTTAGATACATTTATCTCTCTAAACATTTAGTGTGCAGATTCCACACGAGGAACCTGTGGATTTGCTGTTCCCTAGGGGCTTCCCAGCTCTCCCCAAGAACAGGAACAACACTGGGAATCTGGCAGGGGTGGGGAGGTGTGGAGCTACCTCACAGCTCAGTGTTGGGAGTCTGGTTTAGCAGGATGCCCAAATTTTCCAGAGCTCTGAGGGCTCAGAGAATGTGCCCCTGCAGTGCCAGGGCCAGGGGCAGTGCCAGGGGCACCCAGGACAGCTCACCCACAGTGCCAGGGGCACCCAGGACAGCTCACCTGCTGCGCACCTCCACGCTGTCCTGGTACAGCCGCCCGTACAGGCAGATCTTGAGGTCCACGTTGGGCTGGGGCACCCAGATGGGCACATCCACAGAAACTCCAATGGCACTGAAGCTCAGCTGGCAGGGCAGCAATGGCAGGGGATTAGTTCTGTCAGTCTCACATTCTTACAGACTTCCAGCAAGGATTTCTGGAGCTATAAATTCAGCTGAGTAAAATATTTTATTATTTGTAGTGCAACAGGTTCTTTAATGAGGCAGACCTAGGAAAATCATTTGCAAAGTAAACCCAAGATGTTACAGTGCCCCAGCAGAAAGACACAATTATACTTTGGGTTGAATTCCTTGACAGGGAACATGAAACAAGAGCATCTGCCCATGACATTGAGAAGAATTATTTAAAGTGCCTTTAGCTGAAGTGGATGGGCCCCAGTCCAGGCTCCCCTGGGGCTGCAGCTCATCCAGGCAGCATAGAAATGCAGGGATTGAAGCACAGAAATGCAGGGATTGCAGCACAGACATGCAGGAGAGGCAGCACAGACATGCAGGGAAGGCAGCAGAGAAATGCAGGGATTGCAGCACAGAAATGCAGGGATTGCAGCACAGGGCTGTACTCCCTGCAGTGCCCGGGCCTGGCACCAGGGCCCACAGAGCTCAGCCCTGCAAAGCTGAGCCTGCAGGAGAAGGTGACCACAGAGCCTCCCAGGATCTGCAGCTCCTTCTGCAGCCCGAGGGACAGCCAAGACTGGCTGCTGAGCTGCTGGGAAGTTTGTCTTTAATTTTTGGCAAGCTTCTGTGAACTGTTCCAAGCAGAATTTGGCTCCCAATAAAATTTAGAATCACAATATGCTGAAGTGGTAACTAAAGTTGTCATCTCTTCCAGCTTTCACACATCAGCTTCACTACTGCCTGCTAAATAATTCCAATTCTGATAGATCAGAAAGAAAATAAACTAGGTGGGTTGGGAATAAGGAAGAATACTTCCACATTTGTTTCCAGGACATGAGATGTTTTCCAATAGGATGTCTGATAAAATGGGAATATCAGAATTATTTGCATAGAAATTAAGAGAATTAGCAGGTTTAATAAACATCCTGCATCAGAAATAAGAGCTATGACTTACAAAGCTACCTCCCATAAAACCACCTAATACATCATTCTTGAGAAGAGCACAAATGAGAAGATTTTAAACTATTTCACATGTGTTTTGAAGCAGGTCACTCACTGGTTTGCAGTCTGGGTTGTCAAACAGGATCACAAACTCTGCCCTCACATCCCCAGGAACAGCTGGGACAAACAGCACTGGGATTTTCACTGAGCTGAAGGGTCCAATCTCACCCTCAGTCACCTGAGCAACAACAGTGAAACTCTAGAAATTGCATTGAAATAAAGAGGCTGTACATCACTGTACACACACTCCACTACACCTGGTTTGTAACTAAACTGAACTCACTGTGCACAGGAAAAATCAGAATCAGAACAATAATATGGCTCAAATCTGACATTTCCAGAAATTCTTCCTGCCCCTTCTTGTCTGTTGTCACCAGACTTTGTTTAACCACAGAACCTTATAGCAGAAAAAAAGAATTAATTGTGCCAAATGTGAATTGCCACAAAAAGTTTTATGTTAAAAGGTTTTAACCTTTTTTAGAACAAATGGTTAAACCTTTTTTCTCTATAGATCAAACCTTTTGTCCCAATAGATCAAAAGAAAGGGGGAAAGTGTGCTGTGATTTCATTTTAGGAATTAACTGTGATACAGTGATCTCCAGTGGTTTGGAATGACTATGAACTTGAGCATTTCTCCCAGAGCAATTTATTTGATGTAGGCTCAGCCTAGTGAAATCTTGTCTGGATCTCAGGACATTCATTACCTTTCCAAGCATAATTTCAACTGGTATTTCTTCAGGAGACACTTTCATTAAATTATCAGCATTGTCTGTGTCCACATCTGATCTGGTATTTAATTCTCCTTGACCAAGTTGTTCTGGGGAAAGAAACAAACACAAAACAAAATAAAATGCTGGGTGTGTCCATCAAAACCAACATCCAACAAAGCACAAGTACATTAATTTGAGTCAATATGGCAAATCCAGGCATGTATAGCCATGATGGGAAAATCGGAATGTCTGGAAGGAAATATTTCTTTGGCCATCCAGCTTTAGTCTAGTTTGGAATTCTACCTGAGCCTTCCACTGAGTAACAACATGAATGGTTCAAAAATATAGACTGAGCTGGAAGTGGGGATGGCCTTCAAGAGCAATTTCAGTGGGATAAAGGAATGCAGCCAGAAGGACCTGCAAAAACCACCCACAACCATTCCATGGAACTTTCAGCTTCCTGAAATTGGAATCAGTATTGGGGAGAAATATTAAAGAACATAGATAAGAAGCAAATTAAGAAAGTCTTTCTTCTACAAGACTGGATTTTATTAAGCACATAGTAAACATTAGGAATGAGATGGAAAATGTCTGAGGAGGTTCATCTTTCTGCTTCCTTGTTCCTAGAATTACAGACTATAAAAATAAACCTGTCATGTGGATTGCTATTCTGAGAAGTGGGGATTCAGTTGCTGAGACAGGGATGATGTTAACAATTTTGCAATTTCTGAAGCTGGTTGGGTTCTGTGTTCTTCTGAGTCTGAATTGTGATCACTAATGAGCAGTGAGGTTCTCTGCTGCTTTTGATATAATGGTGTCAAGACATTATTTTTAGTCATTTTCTGTGAGGCAGCACACAAAGAAATATAACATTACTCCTGCAGTGATGAACTACTTCATTTACTGAGTAACTTTGCAAACTGAACTGCTCAGTTCTTTGCAGGAGATTACAGGTGGCTAAAGCTTGGCCTGGGCAAGCGCAGGGCTGTGTTCCAAAGCATCACCTCACCTGTGGCACTGCTTCTCCTGGGCTCCTGGGCTGCACAGGGGGTCACCCCCTCCCTGGGCTCAGCACAGCTCTGGTTTGGATCCCCAGCTGCCACAGGGTCTGCGCTGCCTTCATCTTCCTCCTCAGGGTCACTGAGATGTTCAGTGATCTATTGGGAAACACAGAGAGGGATTTTCTGTCATGGCTGCTCCTCTGCCTTGCACCAGGCTCCAGTTCTACCCAGCAAAAGTTTCATGCAAATCAGATTTGTGTTTTCTTGCAACAGTTCCATGTTATAAATGGAGAAATGTGTTGCGCTTTCCAAGAACTGCACATTCTACAAGACCTTTATCAATGAGCAGATTGAATTTTTTTGCTGGCTGCCCCACACAGGTAAATAATGGAACAGGAGCAGTGCAGTGTAGTGCCAGTTACTTTACAATTAACAAAACCAACATTTTTCTAGTGGAAACCCAGGCAGTTTTATGTCAAAACTAAGTCTGGTGAAACCAGCCCTCTCTTTATCACACCCCTCACTTGATTGCTAGTTTTGCAGCAGTTCACATGTTTCTGCCTTCCACGAGTTGAGATTTTTAATGACTCTGTCAGAATCTCCTCTTTTAACTGAAGTATTTTCTCCTAATTGTCATGAATGTGGAGAAAATAGGAATCGTGACATAAATTACTAAAATACTTTTAAAAAATCAGCATTGCTGGTTTCCCCATGCCTCACGAGATAATTGCTTTTACCTTCCAATATTTGGGTCTAACAGATCATATTTATACAAACCCAAATGTACTAAAGGTTGGACCAGATGATCTCCCTGTCCTTTCTGACCTGAGCTGCTTTGTGACTCTGCACAAAGACTGCACAAACTCCACCACATTTTCCAAAGCAGAACATTTCTATTCCTTTAGGGAAGTGCTTTTGAACCCACCACTATTGCAGGAGGAGCTTTTACTGTTGCTCTGAGGGTACTTGTGGCACCTGCTGACGTCCGAACTCTGAATCTGGCTCCCAAAGCCCCGCTGTTTGTCAGGCTGATGGGCCGTGAAATTGTCTCTCCCACCACAAGGCTGCCAAAGTCAATGAGCTCCTTATCCAGAGCCAGCTGTGAGAAAATAAACCATTAATTACCACTGGCCTACATAGCACTAATGTCAATTAAGCGAGCATCAGCTTTTTATAATAATAATTATATTATCCACATGCTTAAAAGAAGTCTCTTACCATGCAGGTTTTGACTGTGCATTTCAGTGGAACAGAAAAAGAACCTGTCTGGGCCATAAACATGACTGCTCCTTCCAGCCCTTTATTTATCTAGAAAACAAAACAGAAAAAAACCCTAAGTAATTTCAGAAGATTTAGCCTGATGAAAAATATTTTCACTCATTCTTTGAGTACCATATTAAAATGTATCTTTACTGATTCCATGTTTTCACTTTAAAACAGTCTTTGTGACAGCTTGGTTAACTTGAGCTGGGCAAGATTATAAATATTTGGAAACTTGCTCTCATTTGGAGGCATTTTTCCAAACATGCCCTCAGAATTTGCCTTATGACAATTTATCAGAGCTTGAATATGCACACAGCTGTCCATGTGCAACAGTATCTCTTCTAAAAATGTGGGGTTTTTTTCTTGTTAACAGTTAAGAAATTCAATTAATGATGGTTTTAATCAGACTAGTGGCCTATACTAGGACTCTCCTCACTGTGCACTTACCATTGGCTTAAATGTTACCAGGAATTCACAGGACATCCCAGAAGACATTTTGCCAGGTGGGTCAAAACTATGGAGATAATTAACATAAAACTCCAAATTAAAGCTGTGGATGGAACACCCAGCTCCTGCTCTGGTAACAATGGCAGATTGCTTTTTTTTTCCCCCCTCACTTGGACTAATTATTAGAAAAGTCAGAATGAGTGACAGATTAATGAAAGGCTCCAGAACCCTGCTGCAACTGGGAAACAACAAAGGCTGATTCTTTATTAAGGTTTTATTCAGAAAGACTCAAAGTGCTTTTAAAAGGCAAGACAGGGACTGCAGCCAAGGAGGTGAAGCTGAAGCTCAAAATCAGCAAGAAGAGGTGGAACTGCCCAGTCAGACAATTAGGAAGCAACTTCTCCCACTATCCATTTTAATGTTGCTCTGTAACATCTCCCCTGTCCAAACACAAAATGAAGAGGAAAAACTCAAGGAGGGAGCTGCAGATGATTAGAGAATGTGCTGCTTGTTGCCAGCTGTATCAAAATTATCTTGAATAGAATCTGCCACTCATTTCATGGTCTGTGTGAGGCAGGGAAAATGCCCATCAGAAGACAAGACATCTCACAGCTGCACTGTAAATGAAATTATTGAGGCACTCCTGGAGCCTGGCAGAGGAGCCAGAGGAGATAAGGAAGTGTTGTCAGCCATGGGAGCCCCTAAGCCAAGTGAGACATGAACACACTCACCCTTCACAGCTCTATCAAAACAAAATTAAACCCAAACCAAAGCAAAATGAAACTTTTTCAGAAAGGGAAACAGTTCAGAATTCAGGAGCTTAAAATGTGGACAGGGAATAAGCACCTGCATACTTCTGAACAGATCCTGGCAGTTTCTCCTGAGGACCTTAAGGAATGGTTCTTTATTTCAAATGTTACCTTGATAAAATAGTTCTGATTTAGAGCACAAAGCGTCAGACACAGAAACCCACACAGAACCACTCTGCTAAGGAGAGGCTCCATGGGGTGCAATACTGCTCATTTTAAGCACTGGAATAAAGCTTTTATCAGCAAATCCAGTGCTGTCACTGATAACAGCTCTCAAGTGTTTGTAAATACCTGTGCACTGATTTCGAGGACAGTGACACCATGACAATGCAGATGTGCTGGGTATTTTCAAAATACTTGGCAAAACTATTTTGTAACAAAAAATTTATGTCTGGTTCTACCTGAGATAAGCTTTATAGAGTGTAGGATCAGTGTCCACAGGTCTGTGCTCTGCTGATCAAATTATTAATAACATGAAAATGGACAATAAAATCTTAAGATTGCTTTGTGGATATCTCCTTTTGTTTATTTATAAACAGTGAGATAAAAATTATCAATATAGTTAAACTGAGATTAATTTGCAATCTCTCAACCAGACCCAGTGCTTCATTACATAACCTGGCAGTAGGATTACAGGAATAGATTGATGGGAAAGACCACAGGATTGCAATTTAAGTGTTCTTTGCTCTGGGATTGATTTCCTTTATTTCATCAGTTTTTTCTCTTCCTTTTCTGTTGAATTAAACTCTATTTATCTCAAACCAGAAGTTTGACTTTTCCCCCCCCTCCATTTCTCTCCCCCATCCCACTGAGGAGGGAGTGAGGAGCTGCTCTGTGGAGTTTCTCTGCCTGCAGGGTTAACCCATGACAAGCAGAAATTTCAATTGCTGCAGAATTGAGTTCCAGCTCTTGTGGTACAAAGGTAAAACAAGTCTGCAGTGAATTTACTTACTGAACACTGATGAAGTCCTTGAGACATTCACTGATTCCCACCAGCTTGCAGTAATTAACAGTGTAGGATGCATTTGTCAAAATTATCTTCTTTTTGTAGATTTGACCAACATCAAAATCCTTGGAATGCCAAACATACCAGGTGAGTGTCAGAGACATGATGTCACATTCATGGTCTAAGTGAGTTATTAACAGTTCTGTTAACTAACTGAAATTTACCTGCATGGGAGTCACCACTTCTTTAAGGACATTATTTTACAGTAATAATGTGTTTACAAACAATATACAAGTATCAGTCATGCTGCCCTTCAAAAAACACACAACACAATCTAACAGGAGATTTCATCATCTGCTCACCTTTCTGACAGTATTTCAACTCCCCTAAGAAAAGGAAGTATTTTAAAGTTTGTACAGTAAAAATAAGTAATTTATTTAATCTATCACTTAACAAAGAGATTGTGAGAGAAAAAGGCAAGAGCTGTTTCAAATTTCACTACAGACTTATTAAAGGCTGCAACAGATTTCTGATGAAGACCTTGGGATATACCTCCAGCAGATTCCTCTCTACAATTCCATACAGAATGGCCACCGACCTTGAAATGAATGCAGCTGGGTTTGCTGTGGAAAGCACAGCCCTTATGTTCCTGAGCAGGCACAGTTTGCTTGTGAAGAATTCCAGTTTGGAGTTTCTCCATTTTTTTCTTAGCCATTTGTGTCCTTATTGCCCTGACAGCCAACTGTGTTGTAACTTCTGCTTTGGGCACCTAAAAAGGAACATGCAGAAAAGGCACCAGATCTGTGTGTGACCATAAAATCTGCAGCTCCAGTAGAAAAATCTGCAAAAGGAACCTTCCAGCACCTGGCCAGCCTTTGTCTGGCTCTCTCCAGTCAAACTCAGCATCCCAACCTCAACATGAAGAATTTAATGGATTCTCAGCTGTCTGTTCTGCAGTTTCTCATCACCCAACACTACAAAATCATGTTTTTCATGGCAGAATTAGCTTTTCTGCACTTTAAGGGTTTTATTTTCTTCTCAGCTTATTAAACATTGAGAAAAAAAAATCATCTGACTTCACTGCAATGTTTCAGTTATGGTCCAGTGCTTCTCCATGCAAGTCTAGGAATATGTACTGACATGATTTCTTTTTGATGGATTCTGAAGTTTTTTTAAATTCAAAGAAGTAAACATAATGTGATTTATGTCTTCACAGATTTCTGAACTAAACCTAAAGCACTGTTTTCTCTTTGAGAGAACAAACTCCTCCAGAACAGTGTCAAACAGCAATGACTGATGATATTCTCACATCTGAATTTCTGCATCTCTGTAATAACATAATGTCTGCATTTTAACTGCAAAACACACAATTATTGGTTTCAAGCAAGGTTCTTTTCTGTTTCTAACAGGAGATATCACAACATTTACCTTGCGCAAGTCAAATTCCAGATTCCAAAGTCCTGGGAACTCAGGTACCAGGAGGGTCTTGTCCTTCTCTGTGTTCTCATCACCACTTTCCTGGAGCACATCCCAGCGTCTGTTCTCAGAACTCTCTCCTTGGGGAGCAGTTCCCTCCCCAGCCAAGGAACAAACTAATGGAGGGCACCATGGCTTTGGTGAAAGAACACAAGGTTTGAAGATACAATTAAAAATTACAGTTACTTCAACAGTTACCAATTTCTGAGGAGATCTTTTAACACAAAAATTACAGGTGGTTGGCTTTTTGGCCTCTTGGCCTTTGGCTCAGAGACCAAAGCTGCCAACTTAGGCCAATCCCCTCCTAAAACACTGAATACAAACAAAATTTTACATTAAAAGTCACTATATTTCCTTCAAGAAAAAGGAAAAGGAAACTTACAGATATTAAGAGATCTGATGAGGACATTATACTCTCCACTTGTTCTCTACTGTCTCATGTTTGGTTGTAGCCTGTGCTATTTTTAAACAGAATTCAATAACCTGCACATTTAACAAAACAAAACAAGACAATCTAAAGAGAGTTGATTCCTATGCTTTTGATTACCGGTGATATTTCTCCATCTGCATGTTTGCAGGTCTCCTCACTTTGCCAGGCTTTCCTACTCTGCAGTAGAGGATCCTCAAGTTTACCATGAGCCTTAATTGCCTTAGTAGGGGACTGACTTTTTCTGTGCTTGTGAGTAGCAGCTCTTTCTTGTAAAATTCGAGACACAATCTCCATTTTCCTCGACTTCTGCTGTTCTCTAAAAGCTCTGTAATCCAAAGTTGTAAGAAATATTAACCCAACCATGGTTGTTTAACAATAATATTAACTACAACCCAGTTCCCTTGGAGTCCTTTAGCTAAATAGCAAGTTGGGTTCAGTGGTAATTTGTGCCAAGACACCAAGTGATTCAGAGGCTGTTTATACATTTTTGCAGACTAAATATACTCAGTTACAGTGTTTTAGAAGGCTGATACAGACTTTCACAGTGTTCAGGGGAGGAAGAAGGACAGTTACTTCAGGTTTCCAGTTTGGGGTCACTGAACTCCCCTCCTGGAGGAGTCGATCACGGAACACCCACAGGGCTCTGGAGCTCTGAGCACCCCTGAGGCAGAGTTCAGGGCACCAGGAACAGACTGTGCAAATGTCACACACAGAGTGGGAGAGGGAGTTCACCCCCTCCAGGCACCATCAGAGGTGTTCTGCCTTCAGGACCTGACTGAGCTCCAGGGAGCAGGTACAGTTTGATATGGATATGCTACTCTCTCTTTCCTTTTTTCGTGCTCTTGCTGTCGTTTATGGAGAAAAATTTCCCTGACAACATTGCCTCCTTCTGCTTGGATGGCCTCTCTCATTTTCATCTCCTCCTTCTTTGCCTCCAAGGCCTTTGCTTTGCTCAAAATCTGGAGAGTTTGGAGCCTTTCCTATGAGAGTCACCCAAACCAGTTATATATTTGATTCACATATTAAAGAATATAAAACAGAGGATCTAATGCTGCTCCCCCTATCCAAGCATCCATTTGTGGTGGATGTCTCTGAAGCAGAAGGTATCATCTGTAATATTCTCTGTAGCCATGGGGTGCTGAGATTCAGAAAGCTCTGACTAGGTCCAGGCTACTTCTCTACCCTTCCAGCCTGCCCCTGGAATGCTGCTCAGTGAAGGAATATGAAAAGATAACAGTTCTAAACAAATCAGGTTTAAATTAAGATCATTCCCTCATATCCTACAGAACATAAATAGAAGAGCAAAGCAGCATAGCTCAGAAATTCCTAATTTATACTATTTAAATTCTCAAATAACTGTTTTTCTTCCATATGTTTTCTCCATGTGGAATATTTCTGCATTGGGATCCAAATAACTGGAAATCCTTCTGGCTGAACTTCCAGAGAACTTTTTTTAGTATGCATTATTTCCCAGAGAGTTCCCCTCCCAGAACAACTAGACTGTTGACAGAATAAACTGCATCAGCAGAATGTCAAAACCTGCCCACACAGATCCCTGCAATGGTTAAATTCTCCTCAGTTTCAAAGGGTTTGGTCAGTGATGTGATCAAAAACCACCACACAGCTCTGCAAAGAAAACTGAGCATTAGAAGCCAGCAGTCCCCCAAGGCAGTGACTTCATTGCCATCCCAGCCCAGCAGCAGTACCCTGTTGGAAGTGATGCTGGTTTTCAGGGAAAGCACAGCTTGGATCCTTCTCTCCATATGCTCCTGAGCTTTTGCTTCTTCCTTTGCATTTTTTTCATGAATTCTGTAAGCAAAGTAAAATCTTTCAGGCTCTCATCCTGGAAAGCTCTTGGTAATAGAATGTCTGAGCTGACAAGGAGTAATTGCCAGCAGGCACTGCTGCTGTGCAGCCCTGCTTGGTGGGCACTGGCTGTGGGCACAGGGGAACAGCTGCAGCCTCCTGCAAACATGGCACTGCTCAAACTCCAAGTGCCAACAGGTTTTCAAATATTTTGCTCAACAACTTTAATTTTTTTTTAAATTTTGGATATGAAGAATGTGTTTCATGTTATGACATATGACTGGCTGCTAAAATAAAGAATTCAGGTGTTGCTCATATAAGCAGTATCTAAACCTTATGTGGCAAACTTTTACAAGCCAAGCAAATGTACCCATACTAAAAATAAACCCTGAAAACTCTACAAGTTGGAAATATGTGGGCAGGAATCAAACCTGGGAATATTCCAGTAAATATAATGGGAAAGCAGAAAAATAATTGATTGATATGTTTGATATATTTGTCAAGAAAAAAAATCTATTTGATTTTGTTTTTCTTAATTATGATCAGTTTGTACACACCATCTAATAAAAATAAAACAGCATAGAAACAGTACAATTATTTCAATCATTTTACAATTAAGTCCTATTATTTATATATTAGGATATATTTACATATATGTAAAAATAAGTAACGAATGTTTTGTTTCTTCAGCAGCAAAATAATTCAACACCAGAGTAATAACATAAACATCAACCTAGGAAAGAATATCTAATTTAAAATCAACCAGAGCTGCAGCACAAAGAAATGGCCCATGAATCCATTGATGCTTTTTTACCACATTTCTGAGGGGACATAGAATGGCACAGGGCAGGTTTCAAACCTGGATTTTAGCTGTACTACTTCAGTTAATGACACATATATACATAAAATGCTTCAAATCATCATCAATGCCTCCAAGGTCAGAGCCCTCATGACAGAGACTCCAGGGAATGTGGAGGCCATGCTAGAACACTGAGTGGATTTTCTTCTTTCCACATCCTTTTTGCTCTGTGAGATCTCAATGCCTCACCACACTGTACCTAGCACGAGATTTCCAGGTGAAACAGAAGACACAACTTACAGAAACATTACATTATTTTTCAAAGACTGGAGGATGAAGTCTTACCCAGCAGAGAATGCACAACAGGAAAGGAGTGAAGCCCCACCTTGCCATGCTTTGCCTCAGGAAGCAGACTGCTTTCTCATGGTTCCTTTTGGCATCCTCGAGGAGTTTTTTATTTCTTTCTTCACGTTCTCTCTGGGCTTCCTTCTCTCTTCTGCAAAACACAGGCAAACCAACAGTTGCAGCAGGACTAAGGAAAATTAGATTCCAACACAATGAGACCTCAGGGTGGGGTTGGGGAGTTTATTAATATGTGCTGAAATGAGGACATTTGTCCACTCTCCACATTCCCCACATTATAGACAAAGTGATAAACTTCACAAAAGCCACAGACTGACACACTTCTGCTCTGCTTTTAGAGAGCACTTTTGTGCTTTTTGGTGTCTGCTTCTGCTCCAGGAAATCTCAATGGACTTCACCATAAGCCCAGAAGGTCCTGAAGGCCAACAGCCCTGCAGACACATGCAGTTAGTCTGACCCAATAAACCTCATTTCCTATGATAAAACCTCCTGCATTTGTAGCTTTTTTCATTTTCATTACGTTTATTCCCATAGATCAGAAATCTTTACTTGCATAACTGCAAGGCCATGGCCAATTCTTATTTTAATTCCATTTCCTCATCAAATATGCCT
This sequence comes from Geospiza fortis, assembly GCF_000277835.1. Taxonomy (NCBI): domain Eukaryota; kingdom Metazoa; phylum Chordata; class Aves; order Passeriformes; family Thraupidae; genus Geospiza; species Geospiza fortis. Next base: position 570,853 of record NW_005054449.1, read on the forward strand.
GAAGCACACCCAGCTAAGACACACAGTAGCAGCAGTATCTGAACCAGCTAATCTCAGCACCTGCAGCAGAGAACTGGCTGAAAATAAAACAAGAAAGGCAGCAGGCTCTGACTTTGAGGCTCTTACTTCTCTCGAGTCCGACGTGTTCCTTCTGCTTGCAGGGCTGTTATTTTTTCTTTCCAAATCCTCACTTCTCTCTCCTCCTGGTACTGCGTCTGTAGCTCCTCCTCATCTTTTTGAAGTTGTTCACGGAGGATGTCGTGTTTTTCCTGTTCAGTTTCTATCTGCCACAGTTCAACCCTTTAAAAAAAGTGTGAATTGTTTTCACTGGAATACTGATATTCTTTCACTTTAAGGTGATAAATTGAGTAGGGAAGGCTCTATGGGGAAAATAAACATGTAACCATGTTTTCTTTTATTATTTAAAAACATATTTTGAATCAAACCCTTTTACTGACACAGACTAAGGCTCATATCTAATACCATATCCCTTTCAAAGACATCAAAAATATTGGTCAAAAAAGGTAAAAAAATAAACCTCAAGTTTGTATTTCTCCCATTTACCTAGAAGAAAATATAAAAATCAAGAAAAATTCTAAAAATAGTTTTTCCTTCAACAACAAATAACTTCAGCGACAGGCCACAGCTTTTATTCTTCTGTGCTTTGCTGAAGGAACCAGATATGATAGAGCTGAGTACATTAATCTGTTCTGTGTATTGCTAATCACACAATAAACAAGTCAAGCATTTTAAAGCTATTACACAACACTGCAGCAGAACACACTGTATCCTGGTTAACCACTTGGCTAATCACAGCTAGAAGCTCGTGCCTTTGTTCCTCCTTTGATGTACCTGTGGTACCAAAATATAAACACACTCACCTGTTGCCTCCTGCAAAAGACAGTTTTATTCTGTCTGATATAAAGAAGTAATTTATTATGTGTGAACAATCAATTACAAGCAGCAATATTAGCTTGGCATAAAAATACACAGTACTGCTACAATGTCTCCATCATGCTCATTTTCTATCTTTTCCTTTATGCCCTATAAAACCACTAAGAGGCATAAATTACAAGTATTTATGCTCATGCACAGACAGATTTACTTTAGTCCATCTTATTTTACATTTCAAATGAGACCTGTTTAGGTCACAATTTATGCACCTCTCATAATAAAATCAAAACTTTATTTACATGTGCAAAGCTAACTTGGGTTTTGAGCCACATCATCCAACTTCATAAGGGATGAACCAAGCAGGTTAAAAGTTGCTCTGGATTGATGTAATTCAGTATTTACAAGCAATTTCTCTATTGACTAACTTTTGAATCCATCCAAGAGCATATGAAGAAGGTAATAAAGATTGATTCCCTGCACACTTTCTTCATCCCCTCACTTACAAGTTTTGTTTTAGTGTCAGAGCAAGTCTCAGCTCCAGCTCCTTCTCTCTCTCCAGCTCCGTGCACAGGCGGCTGCTCACGGCCTGCAGGCGGGACACGGCTGCACTGCACACGTTAGAGAGAACCCATCAGGAAGAAATGTGAACAGAGCCCCCCTTGCAAGATCAGCAAGAACAAAGCTCAGCTCTAAGGCTCAGATTTATTTATCAGAATCCCAGCAATTTATGCAGCCTTTTGTTTAATCTTCTAAGTGTCCATTCTTGAGGCAGAGCTTTCTTTAAACTCTTACACACTGGTCGAAAGGAACAGACGAGAATTTCAAAAGCACTGACCCGCGCTTAATGCAACTATTCACTTCTCCAACTGATAAAAGTAGTATTATTTATGAAGATAAGCGTAGGTGAACCTAGAGAACCTAGACTGAGTTTGCTTTTAAAATGGTACTACAATATTCCATACACTTAGCCTACAACTGCAGCATTCCCACACAGTTATTTTCCTTCTCTCCCCAAGAGAGCTAGCAGACAGTGTGCTACAGGATCCACAGACAGTGGCCTGACTATACTCAACATAAACTCCCATCCTCTAAATGAAAATTGGGTCTTCTACCTGCAGCAGCTCCTCTAAATTCAACATTTCTCTATTGGCATTGGCAGTGCTAATGGCAGCCAGGATTTGCATTATTGCTAAAACACAAAGACTTTGAACTTCAGAAGCCAGAAATCTATCAAGCCTTCTCACTCCACTAGTCACTTGCTAAATGTAAGAGATTGGGAGAACTGCTATTTTTTCCATATCTAGACCTCTCCACGTGACCCATCATAAGGATAAACACTACACTGCTTTTCTGTCTTTGCTGGGATTTGTTACTGTCTCTGAAATCCCACTTGCACCACCTCAGGAGGCTCATTTGCATCAGCTCATCAGTTTTGTTTAAGCAGCTCTGCCATTCTGGCAGTTAACCTGCCTTCCTCTCTCTCATTCATCGCTGCTCTAACCTGGAGATTAACACAGGTTAGAAATGCAGCTGCGAAGTTTGTTCACAAGCCTCTGGCTCCTGGTACACAAGCCACCCACTGCTTTCTATTTAAACCAAATGTGAAGAGTACAGTAAATTGCCTCCCACTTGATAGCACAAGTGTTTCAGAGCAACTCCTGTATGCAGAGCTACTCCTGAAAGGCGTTCCTGCATTCCAGAACAACACAAGAAAAGAATGGCACACGTATGTGTGCATTTATAAAAATATATATGCACACATATATAGAAATCCTGACTGAATAATCACCAGAAACAAGGCCATGACCTCCAGGAGTGTCACAGCACCTTGATTCATCAGACTGAATAGAAGATTGACATGATTGACAGCAGTGGGCTAGGCTGGTTTAGTACCTGTTGTTACATTTTAAAATATGTATTTAAAAAAATGCCTCTTTCCTACCCATTCCCAAGTTTCCACCTCTTCCTGCTCTTATCTCATTAATTACACACAGATGAAGATAGTGGATGCCTGTAATCCTTGGTATCCAGAAATACTCTCTACCTACACATTGCCAGCCTCCTCCTCTCTCTCTATTTCCATGTCTACATGATCCAGCTGCTTTGCCAGCATCTTGCTCCGCAGCCGACAGGCACTCAGCGTGTCACTGCAAGAAACAAACACATCATTTATGTCTTGTAGGTTCTTTTCTCAGTGAAACTCTTCTTTTTGGGGTTAAGATTCACAGCCAGGATTCCTGTCAGATACATAACAGTATTTATGATGGACACAGTATCTCAGTGTTTGCTGGGGATTTGTGCTGATGGATTATGGTTGTTTAAACACTAACCTGTTTTTTTGGACCATCAGTTTCTTTTCCCTGGCCATGTCATCGAGCAATTGGAGGCTTCTCAGTGAGGTTGATATGCGAATTTTGTCTGCAGACTTCAGAGGCTGAATGTTACCAATGTTGCCCAAAGAGTGCTCTGAGCTTTGCCTTTGACTTGGAACACACAACCAACAAAGAAACAATGTGAAACTGAAGTTTGTCTGACATCCTTACATCCCTGCTTTCTGTTTAATTCTAGCAGAACTGTTACAAATAAGACCATTATAAATAATGAAGAACATGAACACAAACAGCACAGGAAGTTTGCATGCATAGACTTAAGCCAGGATTTTCAGTATTGGATATCTAATGTTGAACATTCATACCCTCATTTAAAGCACTAATGATGTGTGTTTGTTTTAAAATGCCTGGGGCTCCTTTGATCCCACCTTGGCTTTGCAATTTTAGCATTCCTGAACAATAGTTTACAATTTAACAGGAACATTTTAAACCAGTTTAAGCCATGTCATACAAGTCACTCAGTACCACTGAGGAAATTCTGTCTGAACTGGAACAAGGTATTTACATGCTAGAATCAGACTGGTCTCCAGCATCTTCAAAAGTGTCCTTGTTTTCCATCTTGCCACCAACATCCAGCTCTTCTTCAAGCTCATATTCTAGCAGATATTGAAACAACAGCTTAATAAAGAGACTTTGAATTTTAAAATGCAAAGCTTTCTATATTTGCTGTCAAGTTACAGTGTGGAGAATCAGACATGACATTTTATAGCATTACTGCAGTGTATATTAAAAAATTCATATGGCAAAACACACAGGACTATGACACACCTGCAAATGAACAGCAGAATGTTCTCTGCCTTCATGTGGAAGTGTCACCAAGAATCCCATTTACGTGGGAAGTCCCAGACAAGAACAGGGAGGGGGACAAGGGAGGATAATGTATTGTCAGGTTCTGGCCAATGATCTAACATGTTTATCTTACATTAAGTTAACATTAATGTCAGTTTTTTGTGAGTTATCAAAACAATTCATTTTCACCTTCCCAGTGTTCTTCCAAGTCAAAGAGCTGGTCAGCTGCATCTTCTTTTTCTTCCTCTTCTTCCTCTTCTCTTTCTTCTTCCTCTTCTTCTTGTTCTTCTTCCTCTTCTTCTCTTTTTTCTTCCTCTTCTTCCTCTTCTTGTTCTTCTTCATCTTCTTCTCTTTTTTCTTCCTCTTCTTCCTCTTCTTGTTCTTCTTCCTCTTCTTCTCTTTCTTTTTCCTCCTCTTCTTCTCCTTCTTCCTCTTCTTGTCTTTCTTTTTCTTCCTCTTCTTGCCTTTCTTTTTCTTCTTTTCCTCTTTCTTCTTCCTCTTCTTCTCTTTCTTTGCTTTCCTCTTCTTCTTCTTCCTCTTCTTGTCTTTCTTCTTCCTCCTCTAGAAACACTAGAGGAGATATTTCCTGTTCTCCCTCACTAAAACTGATCTCACGATCTTCCATGTTGACAGTTCTTTCCAAATGACCAGGCTGAATAAAAAGAAGAACATGTTTTCCACATCAAATATCCAACAACTTGCAATAGTGGTGACTGTCTCAGGAGGTGAATTCACAGCATTCAGTACACACTTAATGCACTTGAAATAACAGGATACAATCACATACCTCTGTACTAGTTGCACACTTTGAGTATCAACTATAATAAATCTCTTAGTGAAAAGCAAGGACTCTACCTTTTTCTTTCTTCTAACAATCAGCTCAGTAATAAAACAAACCTTCTGAATGTATTTTATCCACTTACACCATGATTTTACCTCAGATTATTTGGGCACAGCTCCAACAAACATTATTTGTTCTTGAGTCTTGTGGAGTTCTCCAATGCAAAGCAAACTGTTCCCAAATGTTGTTACAATTTATTAGAATTCAGTAAATTCTGCATGTCATCTAGAATGAGTTATTACCACATGGTTGAGCATTTCACATCTTACCCACAGAAAGACTTGGACATATGATTAATTTTAAAGAAGGTGGCTCAGCTTTGAGTGCATTTATGCAAATCCTTCTGCAGAACTCAAGAATAATCAACAACAAAAGAGCATCTATTTTCTCCAGTTAAGGAGCAGAGAAAACAAACCCCAGGATTTGAAGTATGGAGGAATGAGTAAATGATAGAAACCACCTTAAAGCCAAATAGGATTCCTACGCTGGGCTACTGATTTAGGGATGTTGGTGGCACTAAGAAGTGGCACAAACACCAAACGCAGCCAATGCAGCAGCGGCCCCAACGCCTTCAGCCAGACCCCGGCGTTGTGAGGTTGTGCGGCTCCAATGCCCAAAGAACAAAGTTTGGGGTAAATTAGGCCGAGATGCACAGCACAGGCCCGAGCCCTCCCACAGGACACCCCGGGGCAGTCTCGGTGTTCCCGGCGCTGTCCCCTCACGGCGCTGTCCCCTCGCGGCGCTGTCCCCTCAGGGCTCACCGCGCTCAGCCCCCGGCCCGAGTCCTCACGGCCCCGGGCCCGCGGCGCCA
>NW_005054449.1:576685-582624 GCF_000277835.1 Geospiza fortis
GTGTCCGAGGGCCGGGCTCCCTGGGTCCGGGTCCAGTGTCCGAGGGTCGGGGTCCCTGGGCTGATGTCCGGTGTCCAGGGGTCCCTGGGTCTGGGTCCGATGCCCCTGGGGTCCTCGTAGTTGTTCAGGTCATTAAATTCTTGAGGTTTGAGCCATTTTGAGCAGCTCTCTGGGGTGTTTTCCTGCTTGACAATTGTTGACATTATTTATTCTCAGAGGTAGATTAGAACGTGAAACGCTGAGGCACTTTTTGCACGTTGTTTAGAAGAATGATTTACACTTTGGAAATACAGCGACATTAACAATTCCATCGTATCAGTGTCAGTAATTATCCTGGTGGGAGCATCTCTACCTGTGCTGTCTGTTTGGGACATCTGGTTCAGGTGGTTTCAGGTAACCAAAGCCAGAGACATTCTCAGTGAACTTTCAGCTTAATGCTTATTCAAACACATTTTTAAATTTTAAGCAAGTTGGTGGCATTATGATTAAAACCCTTTTAGTGGATTCAGATTACTTGCTGCAATGTGAAGTCCTATGGATTTGGGGTTGGAGCACTCATGTTAGAATACTGAAGGTTCCCAAGTCTCAATCCAAAAGGAATCTATTTTAAATGTCTTTTCAGAAGTAAGCCTGTACTATCCTGACAAAAGCATTTCCCCACTAGTTACTAATTAAAGGTTATTACAGCAGAAATCATGTACTGCTCGTGCTGCCCATTTTATGTCACATTCTGAACAGGTCCTCTGGCTTCAGCAGCAACTGCAGCTCTAGAGGTTCTGTATGAACTTCCGTAATTGTTATAAATATGCACAAAATCACTACATGAAAAATCTTTAGATGATATTTCCGTGATTTACATACTCATAGTGAATGTCTGTGTTCATAAAGTGAACCAGTTTGAATATTCTGTCCTGCAGCAGAATCTCCTGAGCCTGTGTGTTTGATTACAAGGGTTCAGTACCCAATTTAGGGTGCCCAGAGCAGCTGGGGCTGCCCCATCCCTGGAAGTGTCCAAGGCCAGGTTGGACATGGCTTGGAGCCTCCTGGGATAGTGGGAGGTGTCCCTGCCCATGGCAGGGGGTGGCACTGGGTGAGCTTTGAGTTCCTTCCAACCCAGGCCATTCTATGATTCTATGGTTTTAGCTCCAAATTGGTGATTAACTGGGTTTCCTTTCTGTTCTATTCCTTGTGTTACCTTGACAAAGTCAAGGACCAGTGCAGCTGGATCCACAGCACAGCAGCTCCCTCACTCTTGGCACTAGGCCTCGATGACGTGCCAGAGAAACCCAGCTATTCACAGACTCCCAGGGATTCAGTTATTAAAATACTGAGACATCATCTGCACCAAAATACACCCTGATCTGTACACAGAGACAGATGCATTCTCAGATTTATTTAGTTGAAAACGTTCCTTAATTGTAAGCAATATTTCTGTAATTGTTATCGTTGCTATGAGAGTAAGGTCTAGGTTTTGATCCCAAGCACATGCTGCTAATCTGAGCATTTATTTCCACTGGCACACACAGTATGGAGTATAAATTACTCACAGTGACCAGTGCATTGTCCCATATTTATGCTATAGGTTCTCAATCTTGAGAAATACACGGACATTCTTAGCTCTATAAATGGTGGAATCTTGATTTTATGGCATCTATTCATATTACATAAAACAAATTACATACAGACATTTGCAGGATTAAAGCTACAAGATGTAGGCTAAAAATATGCAGTGATTAACTGTATAGCTCTCTCTGCAGATCTGGAATAGTTATAACTGTGTTAACTCTGAACCTGCCAGTTCCCACATTCCTCGAGTTGGGATGAAAAACATCCAAGCATGGATTTTCCCCTAAAGAAAACACTGAGAAGAACACCTGGAAATATCACTGATTGTCAGTTTGTCAGTTTCTTGTGATATTTTTCTTCAGGGTATTTTTTCAGTCCCAATTTACAACTGTCTGAATTATTTCAATTTCATAAAACAACATCAACAAGGGTTATGATTTTGTGCCAGGTGAATAATGTGTTTTCAGGGAAAGACAATGTAGATTTTTCTCTCTCATAGATAGGAAAGGAAGAAGATATCTGCAGTTCCTCTGAAGGAAATTATGGCTCCCCAGCCAAGTTCTTATCTCCCAATCTACAATTTACGTCTATCAACTTAAAGCCAGTGAATCTTTAAGATTTAAGCTCCCGGAAATGTACAGAAAAAGGCTTTGGTTGATGCAGCTCTTCCAGATTTTGTGGGTTCTGGACCCCAGTGATCCATCTTGGAGAAACTGGGAAATGGAGTGAGCAGATCCAAATGAAAGCCCTGCTGTTTTGCTGCCAGGGTTAAATTCAGAGGCATTTCTGTGGAGTTCCTGCAGCAGCACCTCAGGATCAGCTGGAAAGACAGCAGAGCTGGCCACTTCCCCGTGCTGTATGGCTGCGTGCTGTGCTTCCACAGGCACTTGGCATTTCCCTCCCGAACGTTTCCAAGGTGACAGGAGCTCATATATGGAGCTTTCTGGCGTTTAGGCAGGAAGACATGCCAATAATGGAATCTGCATTTTGGCAGGGTGGTTCATATCAATTACATAACACAACTCGTCTGCCCTGTTGTTTGATAGGGATCGATGTTGGCCTGTAAACAATGGCAAACATTGATTTGTCGGACTGTAAATAATGGCAAACATTGATGAGCATCTTCCCAATGACTCATCCTTACAGATGTATGGACAGAAACTGAGAGGGGCATTTGCTGTCAGAGCACTTCATGGAGGAATGGCCTGGGATGGCAGCAGCTGGGAGTGCACCCCTGAGAGCAGCACATCTGGGGTAAAACTGTCATCCTGGTCCTGGAATTAGCCCTGCCTTGGGGGCAAAGTGGGGAATTTCATCCCAAATCTGTTGCATAAAGAAAAGAAAAGGAGGGCAAAGTGTCTGGCTGCAGTGTGCTTCATGATTATAAAAAAAATTATGCAGATTGAGGGAGGAACTAGATGTTCTACAGAACATTTAGAAACAGATAAAAACTATATTCCTAGCACTTAAGGAGAAAGGGAAATTAATATTGTGGTTATCCAGATACTGATTAAATACAGACACATTTGTGTTGGGGCTGGGGGATGTTCAGACAGTGCAAGTACAGTACAACCTCTGAAACGAGCTAAATATTTCCACCATGCAATTGCTACTGATATTCCCAAATCTCATTTACAAAAATAGGCATATGTGTGTAATTTATATATCTAGAGACATTTGGCGATGTTGCCACAACAGTCTTTCACGAGCTGCTTAGGTGGAATCATGGGAGGGTGAGACTAATTATCCCTGTGGTACATTTTTTGCCTCTTAAAATTATATGTGACAATATGATATCTTTATTTTTCTGGCAGTAAAACCACCTGTTCTATTTAGAAAATGATCTATTAAGAATACCAGGTAATGCAGTGTAGCCGTAAAATAAATTGAAATAATGTCCTTTTGATACAGTCTCAAAAACCTGAGTAATAAATGATTGAAAACTGGTTTTTTGGCCCAAATCACTGAGCATACTTCTCCTCAATTCCATCAAATTACACCATCCAATAAATGATTGTATGGTAGCAGTTACAGAAGTATGGATGACTGTGATCAGGGAAAATTCATACCTGTTACACGTTCCAGAAGAAAAATTCTTGACAGATACTGAAATGTGGGTTTCTGGCTTCAGTGTTGTAAAATATACTTTAAAGTTGTGACCTTTATTAGTGCTTGAGTAGGGTAGAAACTTCAAGAATTAGTAATTGTTGATATAGCAATAACAACTAATGATTTAATAAATAGTAATTAAATGGCATTGTAAAATTGCCCAGATGTGGGTAGAGCCCATTAGCATTTGACCTGGCATGGACAAATACTACAGAAACACTGATTTAAGGGTCTGAGTTGCTTCCACAGATCTACTACAGCTTTGCTACAGCCCAGATCAAAGTTTGCCCTAAGCTGTGGAACTCTGACCTGACCTCCTGGTCCTGCTGGAGCTGCAGTGACCCCACACAGTCCTCACGGGTCCTGCTGAGCCCCCATGCAAGGTCAGAGCCTGGGATGCACATTTCCATGGACGCTGGTGCCTGCAGCCAAAGGGATTGAGGAGAAGTTTGTTAGAGTGAAAAAAAGGCTTAGCAAACATTGAGTATCACGGGCCATCTTTTTAAGACTATTTGACAGCTCCCAGCCAGGAGCTAAAGCTAAAGGAAAGCTTTAATTATTTTCAAGAGGATTAGATGAGAAAGATTTGGAGAGCTTATTTATTTTGTTTTGTTTTGATGTTTTAATGGCAATTTTAATAGTTTCTTAATCTATGTCTTAGCAATTTTAATCTGTCATTGACTGTAATGAGTTTGGGATATTTAGCTAAAAATGTAGGAAATTAAATGTATTGTTGACCTTTATTATTTTATCTCCTCTCTTCCCTAAATAATAGGAGTTATTTATTTTGAGTGGGTTGTGCAAGTATATATATATATATGTACCAGTCTATTTTAAATATGTATTGTATGTAAATATGTATTGTATGTAAAACCAGTTAAATCCAAGGCTGAATGATCAAACATTTGTCCTTCTTCTTTATGAGGATATAATCAAGACCCTTGTAGATAAAACGTAGTTTTATTTATCTGAAAGAACTCTCACATGTCTTTTAGGATTTCCATTGTATTTTTAATTGTGTCAGTGGTCACTTTTGTAGCAAGGTCTGTCCTTTCAGAACATGATGTGCTTATATCAACACACAAATGGACACATCACACACTTACATGTGTCATCCACACATGAAATCCACTCAGACACAATCCAAATGTCCAAAGTGCCTCTGTGGATTTTTGGGCTATTTTTACAGATATATGCTGAAGATATAGAAAACCGTTCTTTTTTACTAGTAAATTAGGTGTCAGCTCTCCAGCCAGAGGAGAGCAACACTAAGGAATTCTCAGCATAGGTACGTAGCCCACAGCACCATCAGCCTTAAGAATATGAAAAATATGAAAAATCTCAACTGAAAATATCCCAAAAAGTGTGAATGTGTTATATGGAGAGACAAAGTCATTCTGTTCTGTGTGTCACCAGGTAAATTCCATTCAAAATCTTTCAGCTTACCTCCTAAAAAAAAATCCTGCAATAATCTGACTCCTTGAGTTAAATTTGTGTGTTTTCCTCCTTTTTGGATGTTAGCTGCAGGATTGCCATTGAGATGGGCAGAGCGAGGAAAAGATCAGAAAGAAAATAACCTCTTACATTGTTCTCACAGGTTTATGACATGCCTGCCTTTGTTGTATTACATTTGTGTGTGTGTTGTGTACATCTGTTCCCCTGGATTTCATGGGGCTGTTATTCCCCTCACCCACCGCCCCTCAGTAGCCATTTGAAATGTTGGTACTAAATAACAATACACAACTAAGAAGACAAAAAGATGAATCCAACACTTTACCCCAGGTGCCTCTGTTCATTAGCTTAAGGTACCTGCACAATCATTTTTGTTTTATGAAAATGTCTCCTTCACACTGTTTCCTTTGTGGGTTGGTTTTAAAATTGTCATTCGAGATTGAACAGCACCAAAAAGCCGAGGAGGCGGAGGAGGAGAGAAGGAAAGAGCGAATATGGAGGAGAAAACCGAGTTTGACCTGCAAGTCAAGATGAGCCCGAGGTCCCGAGCAGCCCCGTGGCCGGGTCCCCGCTGGCCCCGTGCCGGGAGCGGCGGTGCCCGGGAGCCGGCGGAGGGACCGGGAGCTCGGGAGCTCCAAGCGGTGGAAGCTGGACGATGGCAGCCCGGGATGGAGCAGTGAACTGCTCCGAGCGTTTCACTGTAGAGCAGCCCCCCGGGAGCCCGAGAGCGGCGAGGCAGAAGTTTGTGCGCGGGCTCTGCCCCTCTCGGTGGTACCGCCGGGCCGGGACAGCGCGCAGGCAGCGGAGAGGCG
>NW_005054449.1:582979-594167 GCF_000277835.1 Geospiza fortis
CCGCAGAGGAGAGGAGAGGAGGGAAGGAGAAGAGAGGAGAGAAGAGGAGAGCTGCCCTGCTCCCTGCTCCCGTGCCGGGCTGCCTGCATGGCTCCCGGGCACTGTGGAGATTGTGGGGGCTGCTGCTGCTGAGCAACCATCCATCGCTTTAAACTCAGCCTCAACTTAGCGCAGCAGGCAAGAATGGCAAAGCCACTGGAGCTTTGGAGCTGCCAGGAGAGCCGGGGAACCTGGGTTTTGGTCGCTGCTGTCTAATAAATGGGAGTAAAATGGAATTTCTTACCTGGGTTTTTCCTGCCTTGATTCTACTGTGCACCCAACAGCACAGGTGTATCAGGTAAGAAAACATCTTCTCATTCTTTCTTAGCCTGGCCTCAGGCAGCCGTTCTCTCGGGGTAGCTGGAGTGAGTGATGCCAGCTCTGGCTGGGGCTCCCACTTTTGCCCAGGGATGATTTCTGCACTTATGGGCCACGACTGCTTTGAGTGAGTGTTCAGGAGAAAAAGGGCCCTTGACTGAAGAGTTTCCTTAATGTGCCTCATCTGTTTCAGTTTTTTCTTTCTTCATTTCCTAGCCGAGGATGCACTTCTGCCAGTTGAGCAGCAGTTTCTTGGCTTAGTCAAGGGCTGTGTTTTTAACAGGATGCTCCTGGAACCTTTTCCCGAGGGCACTCACTCTAAATTGGGGGCAATCACTTTTTGTAAGGCACTGCAACATCCCAGCTCAGCCTCAGCCCCTCCAGCAGCTCTGTAGGGGCCTGCTTGAATGTGAAACTCTTCCCTAAACCCCAGCACAACCAGTGGGGTACGAGCTGAATAGCTTTGCTTAGGGCCTCTGTAGGTGCCATTAAAACCCCAAAATCCAACCATCCCTTTCTAATGAGTTCATTAAGTCTCCTCAACTTGGGTTAGCAGGAAGACACTGTCAGAGATCTCAGGGGAAAAATTTTGGAGAACTCAAACCATTTTTTAAAATAATAAATTTTAAAGAAAAATGTATATTTGCAGCTCTCTGTCACATTTCCTCTGAAGGTGTTAGCTAGGCAACCAGCGCCGGTCTCGGTATATTCTTATTCTCTCCAGATCTGGAGGCTGGATGTGGAGAAAGCTTGCCATGATTACGCAATGAAAATAGAGGGGGGAGTAAAAAAGAACTTGCTGCATGTAAAAACATGCCTACACCCCCCAGAGCAGGGGTGGTTGTGGCATTAAAGGGGTCTTACATCTCCTGCTTCATAGACATCCTTAATAGCTTCAGAGGAGTGGAAGAGGCAAAGTGGGAACTGTAGTAAAACATAACATTGTTGTTACACGTTTTGGAATTAATCAGGGAGATCTGATTTTTTTCACTGGGAAGGAAAAGAATCTTGCTCAGAGGAAGTGTCAAGTCAACTGCTCTTAGGATTGACAGAATGATTTCTCCTGTGACCTTGAATCTGTTATCCAGGGTCAGACCCTGACATCCTCTGAAGCAATCCAGTGGTACAGTGAAGGCAGAGGAAATACTGCTTATTACCTAAGGGCACCCACATCTTGCCCATCATTTCAATGATCCTGTTTCTCCCTCTGCAATTGGGCTACCATTGAAGCTGGGGGTTGAAAAGTGATGTTTGAGTAGATAAGACCAAAAAATAGAGAATTTTGAGGAAGAATCTGTCTTCTGAGCCTGTCTCTCCAAGGTCTGCTCCTAGGCACAGCAACTGCCAGGATATGTGTTTGTTGGATACATTATTTATTTTATTATTAATTCCTTAATTGACTTTCTCCAGTTACACAATAGTGATGAATTGTTTGGTAGGAATACATCCACTCGTGGCAGACTCAGGCAAGGCAAATTCTAACTTAAATTCCAACTGTTCAGGTTGTAGTCTTCCAAATATTTCAAAGTGTGAGACATTCCATGGTCAAGGAAATCTTCTCTGTTTGGATTCAGGATTTAGGGTGGCTATGGCAGGACACTGTTTAATCTTGTAAAAAGGGAGTAGCCTTGCTTGCATGTGTACTTTGGATCAGTTAAATAGAACTGAAGTGAAATTTTATCCTTTCATTAGTAAAAATATTTTTGGTACAAGATGCTTTTATGAATAGCAGCATATTAATGGGCAAAACTGCCAATGGCTTCATTTTAAAGCCCTGATTTTGTTTTTTAAATGCAGTGTGATTCAGAATTTTGATAACAGAGGCCATCCAACACCCCTAAATTCTCTGCTTCCAAGTTCTGTGCACTGTATATTGAAAAAAAACCAATATTCCAAAAAGGAGGAACATTTTGGTGATTTTGAAATTCACCAGTAAGACAAAAGAGACAAAAGACTTCCCAAAAGCAAAACTACCAGTGAAAATAATGTTATGGTTTGGCAGAGGGGGGAAGTGGGGGATGTATGCAGGCTGCGTCCTCAGAGCATTTCTGAATACCCTCCTGGGGTGTTTTAGCTGTGTGTAAAGCAATTTCTCTGTCATGTGTGTTGTTTGTCTGAAGTGAATGAGCCAAATTCAGCCTAAGTCAGCACATTTTTGTCAGGTAAACATTTTTTATAAATAGTGGTTATTGGTCTGCTCAAGAAAGTGATTAGTAGCAAGGAATTTGGCATTTAAATGATTGACAGGTCTTCAGGACAAAGACTGTGGCTTCCACTATTTTATCAGGGTTTGAGATGCTGTGGATGCTGCAATAATAAATGTGCCACAGTGAATGAGATCATCTGCAGAAAGACATTTAGGGAAATATTTCTTCATTTGTGTGAGGAAGGAGCACTTCTGAAAGGAGTTTTGGGGTGTGTGTCTGTACTGTGTAATTTCTCACTGAAAGAGATTTTAATTCTCTAATTAGAAGAGGTGTATATTTAATATTTAAGTTTCCACTCTGTTAAGTGACTTTTATACTCTTGCATTTAATTGTCATTCTGCTGTGTGTCTCCCTAAGCCTTTTACTTCTATTTGTGGAAACAGAGCAGCTTTAACACGTGAATGTATGCAAAGAGTGGTCCGTTTTCTGTAGCTTAAAACTGCCAGAGAGGCTTTGATGTTCTAAAGGTTGCCATGAATTAAGCCTAATGCCTTTTCAATTACATTTCAAAATACAAAACATATTTACAGTGAGCTTCCCTTAGAGTCTGGAATGGCAGATGGGAAGGATATACATACTGCTCTGGATAATCCTGGAGTTTGGCAGAGGTCAGATTTTTCACTGACCTTGCAGGATATTCCTTGTCTTTTTCCCAAGGAAAAGTTTTCCTCAGTGCTGATGACATCTGGGACATCTGTCCCAAATGCTTATCAAAATGAAATATACTGGTCCCAGTCCTCCAGTCAAACTGTTTTTTCCATCTGCCAGGTTAAAAGATTCCTATAACAACAATGTTACAATCCCCAGTAGAATCAGGTTAGCAGATCTAGAGAAGAAACAGAAGATGCAAAAAGCGATTTTCCACATCTTGCTGCTGTGTGAATTTTTCAGAAGATCAGTGCACCCTCCTGACCAGTGAGGCATCAAATCTGTGTCCTACTGGCCACTGACTTAAGGATTCTGAGCCTTTTTTTGCAGTGATCCTGGAGATTTTGGCACTGCTGGGCAAAAATGAAATTGCTAATACTAGCCCTTGCTCAGCTGCTGTTGTGCTCTCATTCACATGGAACTTACAGATTGCCTCTTGCTTTGGTGTGATTTAAATACCAGATATTTTCTAGTAATATTGATAAACTTCTAGCAAGTGTTTTCAAGCAGAGTTCTGGAAGAGAGCACAGACAGGCTAATGGCTCACTTGTCTGACAGGCCCTTTGAAGATGTGCTGTCCAAGTTGGTTGATGTTTCTCCCCCAGATCACTCCACATTTGTAGGAAGTCCTGGTCCTGCAGCACCTGGGAGGGAGGTGTCAGCTTGGATTGGAAGGATTTTGGGATATGGGTACTTTTTATTCTGGAACTGCTCGTACTTAGCTCTGAAAGAGACATTTCTTTGCTCTGTCATGTGACATTCATTGCTTGGAGTTGCTTTATCAATATTTATCAATGTTAGGGACAGAGGAACTCCACAGGTTTGTGCAGCTCATCAATGGGGATTTCCTTTCCCTTTGTCTATGCAGGAGAGCTCACTATTGCTTTCATGGTTTAGACAGCAGTAATCTCTTTTCAATGAGCTCAGCTGAAGTTCTCCCAGTGCTCCAGATATGGATGGATGCAAACATATCCTCAAAAATATCTGCTTGAAATGAGATGTGTACAGAGTCAGAGTGTGGATCATCTTCTTCAGCTTTCCCTTTGGGAATGACTTCCAGAGGGACAGAGGTCCCCAGGCCTGTTGCCATTCAGCAGGGAGGCCCTCCACACTGGCCTGTGCAAACTGAAGAGAAGCTTTTCAGGAGGTTTTTACCCCTTGGATTTGACAAATCAATATCTTGATTTTACAAAGTCCTTTTTCTTACTGAAACAAGCTTTACAGCAGTTTACACTAGGAAGTGAAGTTGCTGAATCAACTAATAACAGTTGCCTTTATTTTCATCCTTACTGCTTACACTATGAAAAGTTAATCCCTTCCAATGCATCTTTTCTATGCTAGTCTTCCTTTTTCAGGTACAATAATGAATAATATTTTAGGCCATTTATAATCTCAACTGCTTTTCAAGGATGAAGGAAATTCTCCCACCATTCTTCTTGTAACTTTAAAGCACTGGATGTGATGCGTAGAAGTCTAGAGGAATGACTCAAAGGGGTTTTCACCACATGGTAAATTGAGCCATAAAATTATTTCAGCTGTAATATTTTAATAACCCCCCTGGTATTAAGTGCATATAGCTCCACTAACTCCAGCACATTTGTTACACTGATGATCTGACCCTAAGGCTTTATTAATAATAGAAACAAGATTTATTTTAATTGTGTCACGGATATTTAAGTAAAACTCCCTCTAGATTGTAATCTTCTTAAAACACATGGCAGGCTGTAGCCCTCAGTCTTTAACCCAACTCTCATCATTTTAACTTCCTTTGAGCTCCACGGCTTTCCTTAATGCCATTAAAATAGAATCCTGACACAGGAGAACAGCTGAACTCCAAGCTTTGTCAAAACATGATCAGCACATGGGATACATCACTACTGTGCTGTCATCTCTTGACTTGAATTCTGTTTTCAAAACACTTCCCTGAACTTGGTTGCTGCTTTAGCAACTGAAGCTGAAAGGCATCACCTTCTATTGAGAAGTCAAAGAGATTTTCAGTAGATATATTTATTCAAGTGTATTGTAGATATTTAATTAGGAAAAGACATAGAGAACCATTCTTTACATATAAAAGGATCTCTGACATTTTACTGATTAGAAACACCTTTCCATGTCTATGGCTGGGACTTGTGAATTACAAATGAGTATGTTTTTAAACAAACTTATTATAAAGCTCTAATTACATTACAGTAAATAATGCTGGCTGGATGATTGAAAGACCAGCAGTCTGATAGAAAGAAGTGTTGATATAGTTGATGAGACCCAATAAAGAAGGAAAAAACCTCTGTCAACATCTGTTATAAATCTTCAAAGCCCTTGTCTAAATCAATTATGTTATTCCAATTTATGTAGCTGAAAACACGTCCTGGAGTGTTCCAAGATCCTTCCTCAGAAGAGACAGAGGGACCTGAGAAGTAGCTGGGATACTAATTTGAGAGGAACATACAACAGTGTTATAAATCACATTCTGCTGGGAACTAATGAAGCTGCACTTGGAGCAGGGTCCCTGTGCTGAGCGGTCACAGAAGCTTTGACAGCTCTGCTAATGCAAGACTGCAGTGTCTGTGCTGCTCAAAACTTACACTTACACGTTGTAATCCCAGAACTCCTTTCTTATATAATTGAGTCCAGACAAGAATTTGAAGACCGGGGCAATCAAAGGTTTTTCTTTCAGTCTCCGTGAGAAGAGTTGGTTATTGTAGGATACTCTGTTCCTGTGCTGGCAATAACTGCTTGTGCTGAGCTGAATGCCCAGGCTGGCATATTTTGGAAAGAAAAACCATGTGCTTTATGTGGGTCAATGTCACATGAACACTCTAAGAAAGTTATGTAAGTACCAAGGCAGAATGTGTTTGTGGTGTATTACTCTGCAGCCTTCCATGGATATTTAACCATTTCTCTTCTGTTGCCAGTCAGAGTTACCTCTCAAATGCCACATTTCTAGCTGGGCTCAGTGGAAGATGCTAAACCAGTGCTTAGGCAGCTTTGATCCAGTACTTGCATTCAGTCTCAGGCCCTCTCAAACCACTGGGAAATCCTCTCTTTGCAAATGGTGCTCTCAGACATTGTCCCAGGCCCTCATTTATCTCTTCCTGCCCTGTCAGTCACAATGCAGAGAGAGGAACAATGTGAGCAGGCACAGATCTTCAACTGGAGCCTGCCAGGCTGAACAGATAATAAAGACAGCACAACCTTGCCTTTATTGTAAGAGATGGAGGAATTTCCACATCACTGCTTGTGCCAGGGCTGAGGGGCTGGCAAATGGCACCAGACTCTGGGCTAAAGTCTTCAAGGAGCATCACTGGCCTGGCAAGAAAAGGCACCTGAGAGAGAAAGCCTGATTGCTGGGAGAGGCTGTGCACGAGCACAGATCCCACAACAACACATCTTCTCCCAAGCAAAACCTGCTGCCTGCTATCCACATTCCAGATGTGCAGTTTTTCCTGTTTTCCTGTCACATTTGACAATGCACCAGCCTTCTTGATCCCAGCTGTTGTATAGTAAGAAGCTGTCACAGCTGCATTTCAGAGTTCACAGATGCATTTTAGGCAGTATACAAAGGAATATATATATTCCTTTCTCTCATGCTTTTCTAAGTTTCTAAATCTATTTTTCCTACTTTTTTTAGAAAGAAATAAACTTTTAAAAGTATGTGCTTGTACTTAAAGATGCCACAGTCTTGCCTGAAATTTGTTTTGATTTAAACAGAAATACCTGAAATTATTTTCTTACCTATAAAAATCTCCAGGATAGCTAATTCTACTGTAGGTGGTCTCTGGTGTAAAATAAGTCAATAACTTCCATTTTCTGTCATTCTTCTGTTTGTAAACATGGGAAATTTTAAGACACTTATTCTCTTTACCCAGAGCTATGAGTGACATCGGAGATTACATAGGTTCCAACATTGAAATCTCCTGGTTGCCCAACCTGGATGATTTGATGAAAGGGTACGCACGAAATTTCAGGCCTGGGATTGGAGGTGAGACTTGGAGAATGAATAATGTCTCTTTGGCTCTTACTATCCTTCTGATGTTTATGTGAAATTCATACTTTAAATAATTAAAAAGTTGTGATTGTCTTTTCCTTGGATGCTGGAAAAAATAACAATCAACATTTTGCTTGATTTTGACAAGAGACAGACTGTTCAACAGCAACACAGGCTTCTGATGCAGTTCTTAAATCGTTGACATCTAAGTTGAAGGAATTTTGTATTTCATTAAATGGTGATAATTTCTGCATCTGCTTGAAGTCATGCTGTCTTAAACTAGATAATGTGATTTCCAGAAAGGATTCTGTGATTTTCAGTAGTTGTGATTTTATCTTGTGTCTCTTATCACTGAAGTGAGGTGTGCTGTTGGAAATTGAGGGCACAATTGTTAAAAGATTTAAAACTCTTGCTTTAGGAATGTACTTTATAATGGAAAATGCTTCAGTGAACTGATGAAAGAATTAACAGTCTGGGGTCATTGATATTTTTATGGGTACCATGATGATATAAATGACCCCACTCAAACTTTTTTTTCTCAGGTCCTCCTGTTAATGTTGCTCTGGCAATCGAAGTAGCCAGCATTGACCACATCTCAGAAGTGAACATGGTACAGTATCAGATTTTAGTTCTGCTTTAAAAAAAGCAAAGGTTCAAAACCAGAAGCTGTATTTGTTGAGTTATGTAAACTGATTTTCTCTGTCAAGACCTATGCAACTCTTGCAATGTGTTATGTATAACATTGATATTGAATCACATTTTTATATCTTGTGCTTATCCATAGTAGGAGCATATGACCAAAATGCAAATGCTTGGGCAGCTCCCTAGCTGACTAAGTATAAAAATATGTATTTGCACTGAAAGCAAATAATATATTTCTAGGCTAAGACATTGATTTTTGGCAATGTTCCAAGACATTATCATTGTCAGCATCACTTCTTAATTAGGATTTCTCTTGTCACAGGAATACACCATGACAGTATTTTTGCACCAGAGCTGGCGAGACGATCGTCTGTCTTACAACCACACCAACGAAACGCTGGGCTTGGACAGCAGGTTTGTGGACAAGCTCTGGTTGCCAGATACTTTCATAGTCAATGCCAAGTCTGCCTGGTTCCATGATGTGACTGTGGAAAACAAACTTATCAGGCTCCAGCCAGATGGAGTCATTTTATACAGCATCAGGTGAGTGACAAACAGTGCAAGTGTTCTCTGTTGTGTGTTAACTTTTTGAACGTTCTATAATCACTCAGCATTCCTAGGAGGATTTCCTGAAATAATTAGGTAAAAATTGAAGAAAAGCTCCTATGGCCCTATCTTTTTTTTTTTGTAAGAAGTCAGGAAGGTCTCTTTGGCAGCACTAGCACATTTTGCACTGCAGAGTCACTGGTCATGTCCAGAATGCCCTCCGTGGCAGAGAAGCCCCTCATGCCTTTGGTCACTAGGCAAAGAGGTGCTGAATACAGAGCCAAGATTCTGTTCTCCACTCCCTCACTTTAATTTCCAAGGGAGCTGTGAGCCTGATTTAGGCTCAGCTTCCCCATCTTTCACACAGACAAAATAGCATTTCTCACTTTTGAAGAGGGCTGTGGTTGGAACTCAGTAACTATATTGACAGTTAATTGTGTAATGTTCTGAAAAATAATGAATGTGCACCTTTGAAACTGTAAGTCCAAAGTCCCCCTTAAGGTATTGGTAGTGATCTTGGGGACAGCAAAAGGGAGGAGATTGAATCAGAAAATTCCTTTTTATCATCATCAGTAGCTGCAGAATCCTCTGACGTTAGACGAGTCATTTGACCTTTTTTCCAATTCCCTCTGCCTCTGGGTTTCCCACAGACTCAGGCAGCAGCCAGCAGGACTTTGAAAACAGTTTCCTTTGTCAGTATTAAAGTTTCAAAGTTTTCCACTCAGTCTTTTGAGTTCTGAAGAAAAGGCTCTGTCTGAATGTCCCTAACTGGTGTTCCTGTTGCTCCAAACAGGATTACCTCAACAGTGGCCTGTGACATGGACCTTTCCAAGTACCCAATGGATGAGCAGGAACGCATGCTGGATTTGGAGAGCTGTAAGGGCTGAGTACCTCTGTGTTTTGTGTAAAGCTGCATACATGGTGCTAAGATAGCTGCACTTGGCTGGGATGATTCTGCTTTAGTCACTTGGGGTTTAAGTGAATAGAAATCTCTTCATTCCCTGTGTTGGGCATTAGGCTGTGGACTTTTCAATACCAGTTCAACCCTGGTCCAATCCAAACCTCTAGGATTTGATGTAGGGACAATGAACAATGTACAGTCCTGCTGACAAATGTTTGGAACTTTGTGCTTCATGTGAAACCTTGTGCAGTTGTGACAGTCACTGGCATTACTGAGGTTTGTATCAAATCCAGTGAGAACAAGTAGAAAAGCCCACAGGCAAAATGCGATGTGCTATTTTTAATTTATGAGAAAGTAGGAAAAAGAAAGAATTCCCTGCTTTTAATGAGTGCCATTGTGACTAACCTTCACACAGCTCTTTAACTTGCCTTGGCATTCGTGTATCTGTTACACAGAAATCCATCAGAATGCTGCATGGATGGGCTTAATTCATTTGTACTCACAAAGGAGGGTGAAGAATGGATTTATATTTTATCCAGCTTGTATTTAATCTATGATCAGCATGTAATTCCCATGAGCATTAATACTTCTGAATGAAAATTTACCACTGACACAAGCAGGGACCACCCAGTCAGGGAAAAAGAATCTGGATTTTAGATCAAGGAGCCTGCAGGTCCTGAGAGTTTCAGAGATCTGGGGATAGCAGATCCTGACAGATCCCTTGGCCTGTTGATGCAAGTTTCTAGTTTTCTTTTTTGTCACTGACTTTGTTTTCTAGGCTGCTAACCACAATACCATTTTATCCTGTCAAAAATAGCAATCTACAGTTTTACTTACATAATCACCAAATGCAGAGGCAGCAGACAGTGCCCCAGCAATTCCTTCCCTCTCCCAGCGAGTTCTGCAGGGAGTTTTGGTGGGGGTTGAAGGTTTTAATTGAATTTGAGGGTTTTCATTTCAGTGAAGAAAACAGAAATAAAGTCTCTTTAAAGAAATTGATGCTTTAGTAGCACGTTGTCAATGAGCAGCAAAAGTAGGAAAGATTGGTTTCCTGTGGATTTGCATATTACATAAATCCTTTCATTCATATCCCCCTTTCTGCCGTGGCCCTGGTGCCTTGCACCTCTCCAAAGCAGAGAGAATGATCCAGACTGAATCTCAGCACGTTTGCAATGTATCTGGTGGAAATCAGCATAGCAGAGGAATTAAAGAACTTCTACTATGAATTCTCTAAGCTCTGAATTTCTGCCTTGAACTTTGTGTTTATTCAGCTTTCTTTTGGCAGATGGCTACTCTTCAGAGGACATTGTCTACCACTGGTCAGAAAACCAGGAGGAGATCCATGGACTGGATAAGCTGCAGCTTGCTCAATTCACAATTACCAATTACCAGTTCACAACAGAAATTATGAACTTCAAATCTGGTAACAGATTCTTTCTTCAATTCAGGGACAGTATCTGACTTTTTTCCCGCAGAGAGAAACCTCCTCTATCTATAATAGAAAATCCTTCTTCTTAAGTAACTAATTTAAGAACCTGTCAGGTTTCTGATAAGAGTTTCCTCCATCTTCCACTTGTAAGAAGTGCCATTCTTTGCTGAGCCTCTAGGTAGCCACTGTAGCATGTTCTGTCCTTTAGCTCTCTCTGCTTGACAAATACTGAGTGGAGTAGCCAGACAGCACTTGATAAAAAGCACTTGAGGTATAGCTCACATTTTCTTGACCTAATTTGCAACTTCAGATCAAGAAAAATTTCCATTAGCCCTGATGTTATGGAGCTTATGACGTTACAGTCAGATCAGTCTAATTCTACCCCGTAGAAGTCAGTGGTGTGTATGTCTATCACTGGGCTTATTGCAATGTTTGTACAAGATTGGAGTCATTTCTTTCCTGCTGATTTTCAA
>NW_005054449.1:594189-601600 GCF_000277835.1 Geospiza fortis
CCTGCTGATTTTTCATCCTCTTTCATGTATTCAGATTCTCATTTATGCTGCACATCTCCTCTAAGCTCTTTTTTGAGTTTGAAATTAACTTGGCCTTTTAAAAAATCTAAATTTAGTATCTGGAGGACTTTCTACAGCAGATGATAAGACAGTACACATTTTGAAGCAATACTGTTATTTGAGAAGACTCATGATTTTATTTTCAGATCTGGCATTGATATGACCTGAGACAAATCATTTGACCTATTCTTAGCTGATGAAAGCTGCAGAACCTCGTGCAGAGTTTACGAAGCATCAATCGAACAGCATCAAAAAAGCTTTTTGTGACCCTTGTGCAGAAGATGCTAAAGAGTGTAGCTCTGTGTCATTATCTGAAATGTCATTTTAAATATCAATCTAACTGTAATTCACACAGCCAGAATCTCTTCTGCCTGCTCTCTTTTCCAGCAGGTCAGTTTCCCAGACTCAGTCTCCACTTCCACCTTCGGCGGAATCGAGGAGTTTACATCATCCAGTCTTATGTCCCTTCCATCCTGCTGGTGGCCATGTCGTGGGTGTCCTTCTGGATCAGCCAGTCAGCTGTGCCTGCCAGGGTGTCACTAGGTAAAACAGATGGCTTGGGGACTCAGGGGAAGGGAGTGCTCAAGTAGGAATTGTGCTCTGATAATCCTCATTAAGGTGCATTTATGACCACTGTGTTTGCATTTGCAGAACAGAGGGTTCTTTGAAAGATTTCTCTCCTGGTTTAATTTCTGTCGTGTTATCAGAGCAGCTCCTCAGTAAGGAACAGCAAATAACCACCTAGGGAGGGTTAAAAGCAGTAATGACTGTGAAAGAAATGAAAGAATTGATTTGAAGGAACTGGGACAGTAGCCAAAAAAAAAAGTTCCTGAAGCTTGTGGGTCTATCTGTCTGACTAAGGGTTGCCAGTCCAGATGTAAAAATGTTTGAGGGTTAATTATTTGGGTTTTGGTTTTTTTTTGTTCTAGGACAAAACCAAGGGTAACTTGTTCAAAGCTGCCTTAGTCATACAAATGCAGTTTCTTAAAAGTTCCTCTGTTTTGAAAATCAGAAGCCACAGTATTAAGGGGCTTTGACTGTGAAAATAATCCTCAGCCTCATCTAAACAAATATATTTATGTATATTAGTGCATATATTTCTCTCTCATGCTGCCCTGCAGGTATCACCACAGTTCTTACAATGACCACTCTGATGGTCAGTGCCCGATCCTCGCTCCCACGAGCCTCTGCCATCAAGGCCCTGGACGTTTACTTCTGGATCTGCTACGTGTTTGTCTTTGCTGCACTGGTGGAATATGCCTTTGCACATTTCAATGCTGACTACATGAAAAAGCAGAAGAACAAGATCAAGGCGAGAAGGCAGAGTGCAGAGGTCAGTAAGTGTGATACTGGGAATAACTTTGCCAAAGCCATCACCCTGCTTCATGACCTTTTACTCCAAATTCTTCCTGAGAAGAAAGGCTTTGAGAATGTTCTCGATGGTGCCTCAGTAATTCAGAGCATGTAAAGCCACAACCAGAATTATATGTGTAGCACAGAGTCTTCCATCAGTTCTGCCAAAGCAGGGCTTAAATCCCATTCTCCACATATGGATCCCAGGGTGTTTCACCATGCTGGTGCCACTGATAGCTTGGATAAATGACACTGTCCTTGCCCTATAAATTGCCATTATTCTCCTCTCTCCTTTGCAGATCAACGTGAAGAATGCCATTGTTCTGTTTTCCCTCTCCATAGCTGGTGTGAACCAGGAACTGGCCATTTCCAACAGGCAGCACCGAATTCCCAGAAGCCTGCCAGGATCATATGGCACAATAGAAATAGAAACTGGAGAGACAAAACAGCAGCAGGGAATGAAACTGGACAAAAAGACTGGCCTGAAGTCCCTCTTTAAGCCCATTGATGCTGACACCATTGACATTTATGCCAGAGCCGTGTTCCCAGCAGCCTTTGCAGCAGTCAATGTTATATACTGGGTTGCATACACAATGTAAAGGCAACAAAAAAAGGAAAATTCTTCCCAAGACCTACAAACTGAACAATACCCACAGGCTAAAAAGCCCTCGCTGAAACTGAATTGAGGAACCTCTTCTCAAAGTATTTTCCAACGAGCTCAAACACTTCCAAAGCCAAGAAGGTCCTGCTATGAATTCCTACTTAAAGCAGCAATTTATTGCTGACCTGATTTGATACGTCAGACTGCACTCTGCCAAACAATTCCAGCTCTTCCTTTCCTGTAATACCATGAGACAACTTTTCATATGTACATATTTGTAGCAAAAGTTTAAATCTTAAATTACCATGGTTTTCCTCCACTTCAAGGTTGATCAGTAATGAAGATTTGGCTTTTCACACTCAGATAATTTCCTTTTTATTTGTAATGAAAGAGCTCATTCCTCACTTCTGCACAAGTGGTTTTCTGCATCTGTGGGCTGGTCTAGGTTTAACAGTAGTGCTAAAGTTGGAGTTTTTAATCAGAAAAATCTCATGAACAAAGTAAAAGGGAATAGAGGGGAGTGGAGGATTTTTTCTTAAAATATTATTTGTCTTGGGTAAAGTATTGAAAAATTTCAATGCTCTTAGTCACAGCATGAAATAAAATATACTACATAAAATTCTACTGAATTGTTAATAATGACTGTATTACATTTCAGATCTGAGCTAATGAAAGTTTAAACATTTAAACACAGAAATGTTTATTAGTTTAATAGGCCCCAAAATAGATAAAGTGGTTTAGAACCACAGGGAAAGCTCAGGCTTCCTGTGTTAGATTGGGAAAAATTTGAAAGGTGCTCGATAATGAAGGAAGTCAGACTCCATTTGCAGGAATGACTTTAGAATTTGTTCTGTTAATTTTCACTGAGAATCTACCATGTGTGCCTCTGAAAATATCCTCTTTGAATCTGTCCCTAAATAGCTGAGGGAAGTAAAAAAATTTCATAACTGTCTTTAAGTTATTCTGTTGCTTTGGATATTTTTGCTGTTTTATTCAGAGGCTGACCTAATCTCTTAGGCCTCTTCACTTCCATTATTCAACAGTGAAATTTATGGGTCCTCATACACATTGCTTAATTCAGGACTAGATCTCTCACCCAACTCATGCAAAATAACACTTTGTTCTGTAAATAATCTCAGTGAGCTCAGCAAGTGAACACAGTACTCACAACAAACTAGTTTCACAATTATTCTCTAAAACCCCCACAGTAAATATATTGGAATATGGATTAAAACAACTGAAATATTGTTAATGTAGGAAGCCAATATAATACATTACAAAAGGGCAATTTATTTTCAGGATATTGTTGCCTTGAAAGTGAGAGGTTGTTTTAAAAATAGAAACTGCCACGAAAGAAAAGGTGAAATGAGAGACAGGGAAAGAAGGAAGCAAAGCAAGAGGCTGAAAGCTGCAATGGAAAGGAGCATGGAGAGAGACTAAGCCAGAGGCTGTAGGTGAGAGAAGAGCTCTGCTGGCATTTAGGATGGAGATCTTGAACGTGTGGCTGACAATTAACAGTTGCAATAAGGGTGGAAGGAGGATTTGATCCCGGTGGAGTATGTGCACATTCCTCCTGCCTTAACTCAGCTGTGATTTAAAGTTTGATTTCATATGACCAGCACTGAAAGATAAAATATTTTAGCACTGATTTATAACTTAGAATGAGATTTGCTCACGTCAGTGAAGAAAGAGAATGTTTTCTAGAAAAAAATAATTATCTTGAACTGGGCTGTAGTAGAAAATATGCTCCATTGTAGGTTAGGTTCACCTCAATCTTTAGTTTCTGTTATCATGGAAAAGCTATCAGCCAACAGAGTGCTGGAAAAACCTCAAGTGACATCGAGCTGTGATTGTTCCACCCAGTCCTCACCAACAAACTGAGACACCTGGATTCTGCTCCCACATCTCACCACTGAGCTGCTGGGTTATCTCAGTCAAAACCTTCCACTGCATCGTCTGAAAAATTGCTAGAATGATTTCTTTCCTGTATCTTTGAGTTTTACAGAAGAAAAGCTCTTCAAGAGAATCAAATCCTATCCTCCAGCTAGGTAAGTGCATCCAATCAGTACTTTCATGGTACTATTTACCATTGTTTCTCAGGCTCACATACTGAATTAAGGCCAAGTATCACTCAAATGTCACCTTACTTGAAAAGCAAATGAAAATCTGCATCTCTTTCAATATATTCAGGTAATCAAGCTTTTTTCTTTCCCTCCTGGTTCTTCTCTTTCTACTTTGTTTTTCTTATTGTTTGTTCCTGATGCTGATGGAATGCTGCATTTCAGAAATACACTATATTTTTTTCTAAGTGTGTTTTTGGTCATAATCACTTTCTCTCCAAGGAAACGCAACCTCTCTGCCTTCCTCTGAATAAATCCTACTGCTCTATATAATGATTTAATGCAGACTGGAATAAAAGCAGCAGAAGCATGACTTTACAATGCCTTTTCCTTACTAAGTTGTTGCTTTTTCCATGATCCATCACCACAAAAATACTACATCCTTTAGAAAGACCACGGTGCTGCCACCTTCTCTGTTACACTTGCAAAAATCAGAAATAATCTTTAGTTTAAAATCAGATTAATTTCTGCTGGGAAAGCAGAGTCCAGCCTTTTTGTATCCCACAGTTTTCTCCAGCTATTAGTTTATTATGCAGCCTGTCAATGTTGGCAACTTCTGCTAAGAGTGAAATTGTTGACTAAATCCAGCTGGAGGAATATTCACATCAAGTTCCTGAGGAGTGCAAATCATAAGAAAATAA
The DNA here is from genome assembly GCF_000277835.1 of Geospiza fortis. Classification (NCBI taxonomy): domain Eukaryota; kingdom Metazoa; phylum Chordata; class Aves; order Passeriformes; family Thraupidae; genus Geospiza; species Geospiza fortis. Next base: position 598,965 of record NW_005054449.1, read on the forward strand.
TCCATGATTTGGGAATTAAAGTTATTAAATAGCAGAGAAGGAAGCACTACCCTGGTCCCTCTAGTGTGCAGCGGCCAGTTATTGAGAGTAATTAGCAAGAAGGTGGCTGCAGATATTATAAAGGCAATGTCTAATCTAATTACTTCAGCAGTAATAGTTTGTAACTGTGCACCTGACATAACTCCTTACACTGCAGCCAACTGACTGATCACATGGGGTTATTGGATAAAATTAGTTTCTTCTCCATCTGGGAGACAGTCACAGGCTGCATGTCCTGCTGACTGCTCCACAAGATTTATTCAGTGAATTTTTTCTCTAGTTTGACTGCAGATCTTCAAGGTGCAGAGCTCAGCATGACTGATCAAAGTAAAAGGTGGCAGCAATCTCCTCAAAAAACCCCAAAGCCAGAATGTCAGACTACCTACAGTGATGTAGACAGAAGCATAAATAAAAGGCAAAAAATATCTCAGAAGGTTGCAGGGAGTTGGAGAAGGGCCCTGTGAGCACACATATGGCAACGTGTCCATCCCAGAAACAAAGGGATCTGAGGGGGAACAGGAGTTTCAGCTGCTGTTGTTGCACTTGCATGAGTAGCACAAGACAAAACACCTCCATCAACATGAGGGAGATTTTCTTAAATTGGTTTCCAAAGCCAGAAACTGAAAATTCAGATGCCATTCAAACTTTTGAGGAGACATTTCAGTACAGGAGTATGGTGAATTGATTGGAATTTTGCATAAATTCGAATCTTCTATACTTTTGTGTGTGCTTCACTTTTTTTTTAAATTAAAATCATCATATTTAAAAATCCTCAGACATTACTGCTTTAGACCTATTAACATCTAAAGACAATTCCAATTTCAACTCTAATTTCATGATGCCCTTAATAAAGTGAAATAAGCCAGATTTGATGTCAGTTGAATGCTGACTTTGGATGGGTTGTACTAGTGCCATAAAAAACCAGTATGTGACAGATGAGAAGGCACTTTTTCTGTGCTGCACCTGAAAGCATTTGTGTTCCTTTCAGCAATTTATAGTACTGCTCTATGGACTGGCGTGTCTGTGAGAAAAAGAGTGGGATATGTGTTAATGTAATCATTCTAAATGTGAAGTGTTAATAAAATGTAGATATACAGAAATTGGAGCTTCTATAAACGGACAAAATAGGCATTCCAACTATTGAACTGGAAGATAAAATGCATTAGAAGGAAAATCAGAATGACCCTAGAGATTTCAGCCCATAATGACATCCTGCCTTTTCAGTGCCCAAGGGTTTGCAAAACTCTCCTTTGGCCTTGACAACAGAAGAAGAAGCACCATTGTGTGTTCATGAGAGCTTTCTGGGGGGCACTTATGTACAATGCTGTACTGATGTAAAAAAATAGCTATTGCTGCCTCATGAGGTTGGAAAGAATCAGAAAGCACAAGAGGAAAGATAAGAAGAGCAAGATACTGCATTTGTTTGAAGGTAATGCTGGCATTAATAGTGACAGCACTATGAAGAGGTTAAAAACCAGAAATGTCTGTCCTGTTTCTGGGTAAAAATGAAAGCATTTATCCCAGTTAAAGTAAAAGCTCTCACATCAGTTTTGAACTGGTTTGCTAATCCAATAGATAATGTAGCAAAACCAATTTAGCTCAATGAGGCTTCTGCTGTTGGGACAACAAAACACTTAATGCGATTGCTCTGATTTTAAATACTCCCAGTCATTACCCTGGAAAAGCACTTCTCGTTAGCAGGAAAACAGCACCCTGTGTGCTTGTCTCTGAAGCAGAACAGATAACAAAAAGCTTCTTGAAAGTTTCTGAGAATATTTTTGTTTAAGAAAAAAATCTGAAACAACTCCCTCCTGCCCTGTTTATTACAGCAGCTTAAACCACTTGCCATGGTTGAAAGACTGTTTGATATTAAAATAACATTGTGTGCAGTATATGTTACAAACATAAAGAGCTGATTCTTCCTAATGAAAACTGAATAAAATTTGGCAATGAATATGTGGTTTTGGATGGATTTGGTAGATAGACGAGAAAGACACTATATCTTAAATAGAATTAATTTGAGGATCTAAGCTCCTCATTACATAATGCATCAGGGATCTGCTCTCTCCTTATACCAGCTTTGTGCCACAGCTATTTCTTTTACTAAGTCCTGCACAGTAAAAACTAATCTGAGAAGACAGTCAAACCCAGACTGTCAGAAAATATAGCAGGAACAGAACTAATCAGATGTTATTGGGAGTTCACTGTTCCATGAAAAGATTGGTCCAAAAAAGTAAATCCAAATATTCTGCATTTCTGAGACACTGGAAACCTCTGGAAACTTATCCTTTCTTTAACTCTTGCAATACTTCTGTTTCACGTGATCCTCAGTTCTCTATCCCTTTTTACTTTTGGAAAGGGGAAAAGAAGAGGAAATTTTCCTTTTCTTTGGCAAAAGAACATATTAGGTAAAACTAATATAATCTTATTGCTCAGGTATGAAAAACAGGAAGACTGAAAGTCTCAATTGCCAAACCTTTGTACCTTCCAATGATTATTACATAAAAGGCAAGAAACTCAAACCTGTGATAATTAAGCAGCGCACTCCCACACAAAAACACTCCCACACAAACACACTCCCACACACACACACTCTT
>NW_005054449.1:601612-605958 GCF_000277835.1 Geospiza fortis
CACACTGCTAACCCCAGATGCGCAATAGAGAGAAAAAGATGTTTAAGTCATGCCTCAAATTCTCCACACTCTCAAAGAAACTCTTCTTCCTAATTTTGGCCCAAACATCTCTAACATAGTTGCTGGGTAACATAAGTTACTATCAAATCCAGGTTACATTAGTTGTTCATTGGGTAAGTAATCTCAAGCAGAGCAGCACAAATATCACAAAACTCCATTTTCATTCATGGGGTTACCAAGTGGAGTAGGGAGAACATTTTTCTTTCCACAGTAATAAATAATTGGCCAGCTTTGGCCAATTGGAGCAGGCAGAGCTGGAAGTAGCAAAACAATATATAGGCCATTGAGCTATTCCAGTATTACAATTACTACAGCCTTAAGATTAAATAAAGGCTGAGTGATGAAATACAGAGTAATCTGTAAAACATCTGGTATAATGTTCCATCCAGGCTGTTCTTCCTTTATTGCTGCATTTCTACCAGCTTTAAACAAATACAAAATAACTATTGCTGTACATCTTTAACTACATTTTTTATGGATTATTTAAGATTATCCTACCCTCATCTTTGTGGGTGAAACTTTTGCATATACATCCTTGTATGTGCATATATATAAAGTACAAGAGGTTCTACATTTTCTTTATCAATTACAGTGCACATAGTATTGTAAAATCAAACAGGTTGTTTAAATATCCTGAAAAAGTAAATACAGAAGCACAAAGATTTGGGTTTAGTTGCTTTTAAAGACTTGTAGTTTGGGCAACTCATAGAATTCTTTCTCCTCCTGGCTAATGAGGTGTCAACAAGAGAGTCAGCTTCTGGTTGCTTCTATCTTATATAAGACAGACAAGTAAGGGAGGTGTTGGCTTAAAATAGTCTTGAAACATTATTCATTTTGTCTATTTTAACACAGGCTAGAAAAACACTAATATTCAAGCCAGCAAGAAAATCTACAAAGAATTGCCATGGTGATTTCTGATATTATGTAGAATATCTGCTTTACTCCAGTTTATGTTCAAATATATTAATGCTTTGCCTTATTATTTTTATCCAAACTTTGTGGCATCTGGCCCAAATTCATTCCCACTGCACCCAAGGATTTCAGTGCCAGTTATTTCAATGGAAACAATATCTAGTCTCTTCCTTGGCAAAAGAAAAGAGTAAGTAGGCTGGAGAGCAGCCTGCACATGCTGCTGGTTTGATCTGCTAGAGACATTCTATGGGGAGGCATTTTAATTCTAAAGTGATACAGAACTGGTTACTCACACTTCACATGCACTTGGAGATATGAGCTGTCTCTCTCAATTTCTTTGTTGTTTAGTTCACAGTGTGAAAGCATCATTCTAATCCCTACTAAATCTTTAAAACCTTGGAAACTTGAAAGATCTTAATATAGCTGAAGATTTTGAGTCATGAATTCACGTACTAACAGGATACCTGTCTTCTACCGAGGTGAAATTAGTACCCATTGTCCCTTTTCTGCAACAATTGTCTGGAAGAAACAGCTGCCATAATGATGTTTTCATTGGAGCGTTTGGGAGGGAGGAGTTTTCTGGTCAGCCTTGTCAGAAACAGACAAGTACCTCGTGTCTGATGGCTTAAGCTGCACTTTAGATTAATGAAATCATTTACCCAAAGATTTATTTTTTTTCCTTTTAAACTGATTTTAAAAGGAGAGTTCTCAACATCCTGAAGCACTAAATAAAGACGTACGACTCTAAGCATCGTCTGCACAGCCGTGATTCCCAGAGAGTTGCCTGGGAATCTCTTGCCACCTGCTGGAAACGTGCGGATGTACATCCTGAAGGGAATTTACATCAGGGCCAGGAAATAATGGAGAATGTTTGGAGAATTCGTAACTTTGAGTCAAAAAGACAATTCACACTCCCAGGCTGCAGCAGTTGGACTACCATCATTGTATTCTTGATTAAACCACATTTTCGCTGATACAGATAATCTGTGGCATGATTGGATGCTGAGGTTGAATGTAGAATTTCAGAAATGAAATATTTGAAAAAAAACCAAAACCCTTTTCAGTTTTCTCTTTCTCAAACATTGTTTCAGATTACTGCTCTTAAAAGATCTGATATGAAAAGATTGTAATGGTGATTTTTAAAAGAACTAAAATTTTAGATATCTCATTTACACCTGGAATAAAATATACAATACAATACAATAAAATAAAACAAAGCAATCTGTAGGGGCCTGTCAGCTCTTCAAATCTAGATGTAGGTGACAGAAATATTGCAACTTTTAAGTCGATGATGGCTTGGTAGAAGACAAAAGTGCCTGCCATCGGGAAAAATAAAGGGGGAAAAAAGGTCAGGAATATGCTGAGGATTTACAACTTGTGTTTCAAATCAGTTACAACCTTGTCAGCTAATGCACAGAGCAAAGCCAAGGTCCTCTCCAAAAACTGCCACCTGCCCAGAAGTGGGAAGAATCTATTGAGAAATTCAACTGTTTGAACAGTCTTGTAATACAAGAAAATACAAACCAACCCAAACCAAGACTTCTAAAGCAACAGCATAGACAATAAGTGAACAACTACAAAATTTCTCTGCAAGATGTAAAAATATTATGGTTGAGATTTTATTTTATCAAGCACTGAAAATTTACCTGAGCTTTTCTCCTTGGTAAGTTGTGCTAGAAGAAAAAACAGCAATAAACCACAAAAAACTTCAGATCACAGTTCTGAAGAACCTTTTATCTCCCAATCCAACAGCTCAAGGAGCTGAAGCATTTAATTGACATGGAGATCAAAGACTACCTTGACCTGAAAGAATTATGTTTGCAGACCTACCTTACATAATGTTCTCCATTTTAAGCAGAGAAATTCAGAACACATGAAGATTTAAGGACCCACTTTGAAATCAAATTGAGAGTTCCTAATAAAATAAAATTAGCAGTGGACACACAAATAATTCAATTAAAGACTGATAAATGAAACCATGGGATGCAGTTCCTTGGTGTCAGAGAAAACATCTCAACTGATGGGAATACATTTTCCCATTTTACTGCTAATTAAACTAGTGCCAATTATTATTTATTTGTATTTTGGAAGATTGTAGAAACACCACAAGAAGCCTCAGAGCTACACTGCTGCCAACTGTCCCACTCACAAACCCCAAAGGCCCCACAAAGCTGCTGAGAAAGTTCTAAATGTGCCTGAAAAAACTTGAGGTAGTTGTACACATGGAATAGCAGAAGACTAAGGACTGATTATTTTTTTCCATTTCAAAATACAAATCATGACCACTCAACTCCAGGTAGCCCCACCCCCCCAAAAATCTAATAGTTGTGTCTCCTTGTTTTATTTTTCAAATGTGGTGGGTCATGTTGCCCAATGGTTGGTATAAATACATCAAGAAAACCCCCAAAGCAACCCTTTTGCTTGGATAGCTGATTTGCTTAGAAAAGTTTTAAAGTACACAAGGAAACCAGCTGTTTGGGCAGGATGAGCAGCATTTCCACTAGAGGACTCTCCGAGTTCACCATCCCAGCTTTCTGTGAGGAAATAGCAGGAGATCCTAATTTGCTTCAGTTTGGAAGCAAAATATCAAAGCATCACTAGAGAAAAACATCCAAACCCAACTTTACAAAGCATTAAACATGTAACAGACTGCCTCTTGTGGAACTCTGGGTTCTCCACCACTAATACATTGTTTTTTTCTCTTGTTTGGCCAGTCTGATATTATTCCCTCTTTATTATCTCAGCTGTGATTTTCCTGCTTTAGCCACTTTGAGTGGCCATCCCTGGGCCGGATGCTGGATTGACACTCACCAGACATCACTGCTGGGGCTTCCTGCTGGGATTTCCTGGGAAGCAGCTCTGGCAGCTCCGGGGGAGGCAGGCAGGGCCTGTTCCACCACACCTGTCCCTTCGGTACCTGGCCTTTATCCCCTCAGAAAATGTCCCCTCCAAATCTATCCCCTCACATCAGTCACATCCACGTCCCCTCAGGACCTCTCCTCAGTCCCCAGTCCCCTTACATTAGTATCCCGTCACACCTGTCCCCTTCACACCTCACACCTGTCCCCTGTCCCCTTAGCACTGTCCTCTCTCCCTCACACCAGTCTCCTCACACCTGATCTCCCTTACATGTCCCCTAGCCCCTCAATGCTGTCCCCTCACACATCCCGTTCCCTTATACCAGTCCCCCGACACCTGTCCCCTCAGCACAGTTCCCTTAGCACTGTCCCCTCAGCGCTGTCCCCTCAGCGCTGTCCCCTCACACCTGTCCCCTCAGAACAGTCCCCTCAGAACAGTCCCCTCAGCGCTGTCCCCTTAGCACTGTCCCCTCAGCGCTGTCCCCTCACACCTGTCCCCTCAGAACAGTCCCCTCA
>NW_005054449.1:606245-636151 GCF_000277835.1 Geospiza fortis
GAGCAGGTGGGAGCCCGGACGGTCCCGGTGGAGACCGCTCCGTCCGGGGAACTGCGGCGCCAGCTCGTCCCGAGCGACGGTGCCGCGTCCCGGTCGCTCCGCGCAGGCCGGGGCTGAGGGGGGACGGGATGGGAGGGAGGGGCCGCGTGTTCCCCTGAGCCCCCCGGGAGGGTCGGGTGGAGCTTTCGGGAGTCTCCGCTCCCCCGGGACCTGTGGCTTGCCCGGACAGCGTGGTTAGGGAGGTGTCTGGATACACACATTGGTGTGTGAGGTGGTGGTTTGGAATAAACAGGATGTTTGTCAAGCTCCAATCATAAAGGTATGCTGAATTGCCCCTCGGAGTTTCTCTGCTGCTTCTCTTGGGTAAATTTGTAGCTGATGGTAATTGACTACGATGTTTTATTTACAGAAAAAACTATTTTTAGTTACTTGTTTCTTTGGGAGGAAAAAGTAAGATGCTGTGTTGATGAAAAAGTTAAAACTTCTGTGGAGTATTTTAGCCAGGAGGGAGCTATTGGATGATTTTTAAGAAAACATCTTCAAATAATTGGGATATTTCTGTAAAGCTAAATTGTACAGGGCATTTTTAACCAATCTTATTTAATTTCTGTGCAGGTCAATGGTCTTACACATTTTCCTTTTGATTTTTTTGCTGTTCTATGTAAAGCTGTTTGTGTTTCTAAAATTTGACACAACTCATTTGTTTAGCAGTGTGTGTATATTCATCAATATTCTGGTTTTTTATCTGTGCAGCTGGATTGAGAATCATCTGGAGCAGAGACACATTTCACATGTGAAGCTCTTCACTTCAGAATCTGTCTTCAATCAACTTATTTCTGCATACTTATAATTTTATATCGCTGCTAAATACAGACCATGCCGAGCAGAATGGGCTCAAAAATTGATCTGAACAAAGACTTCATCAGAGTAAAAACACACTACAGTGGGTAAGTCAGTGTGTCCTTTCCTCTGTGTTGTGACCTGTCTATTTTTGAAGTGTATTGAGCAGGAGTTCGTGGTCTGACCTGGTGATAAAGTAACCAGGGCTTTGGTGGATTTGTAGTTAATGTCAGATCAGGCAGGTACACTTCTGAGCTATTAAAATACCAGTCAGACTCCTGCAGCGTGCTGATCAAGAAGAAAAGTTAATTTAATCTTTTCTCAGAAGGGGAGAAAATGTGCATAACTGACAAACCCACAGTTATTGTGGGTTGATGGATTATTGATTCCCATGGTCACAGGCAGGTTAGATCCATCTCCTGCCCCCACATGCAGTTATTACATGTTATCCTGTCTGTAATCACAATGTCATAGTCCCTTATGACTTCACTCAGTTGACAGTAGAAACAGGAAGGTTTTATTGCAGCAACATGAAATTTGAATTTTCAGGTATGTTTAATCTAATTGGCTTCCTGCCACTCTGAGGACCTTGTGAAATAATGTTGCTTTAGTCTCTCTGCCTTCCTTCAAGGCCTGAGTTTAAGGCATTTGAGGAGTTAAATATTTGGCCCAAGTAGATCCTAAAGTTGATTGGAAGTGTTTAGACTGAACTTGTTGGCATTTAATAAGTGGCTTAAGTGATCTTTTCTGATGTTTTACTGCTAAATGAGTAAATGTAGCTACCACTGGGCATGTTCTTACATTATGGTGTAGAAAAATGCTGGTTTGAGTTAAATGTGATGTACTTATGAAAGTCACTTGACGAATTTTATTGAAAAAAAAAGCTTTTGTTTTAAACTTACCTACTTACCAATGCCATGTAGTTTTGTAGTTTGAGGTGCTGAGTTTAGAGTTCTAGAGCAGTTGAGTTAATGTGGTAATGCAGTGGGAGAGCTCAGCTCTGTGAGGGAAGGCACTACAAGCACCAGTAGAACTGGGTGTAAATAATTTGGGGAGGCTTGCTGGCAGGTGGTGTTGGTATAAAGTGAAAGCAGTGTGTCTGTGGAACTTGTCTGTGCACAGCTGGGGGAGGTGATGATAATTGTGTCAATGTTAGAAGTCAAGTAATTATTATTACCATGTCTTACAATAAACTGCTGTAGTTTTTCCTGAAACACTACATTCAGTCTTTTGCATGAACTGTGAAATCTACAGAAGTCAGTTTACAAACAAGAGTTCCCAGCTCTGAATTTTGTTTTTGTTCTGCTGATCAAATTGTGTGAGGTAAAACTGACTCTTTTTTGGCATTGTAGCCTCTATAACTGATATCTCAGTATCTCCACTGCAGTACTGCACTCAGCTTTTGAACAAGTGTGACAGACTGCAGGAAATCATTGATGCTGGGCAACTTCAGAATCAGGGACTAACTGCTGAAATAAAATAATAGTACAGATGCCACGTTGAAATGCCTGTTAGAAATGTGAGCATGAGGAAGTTTAAGACATGTGAGTGTTGAGTGTATCTCTGGAGGCTGAGTATCTCAGGTATTCCTGTTTCTGGGTGTGACAGAGTTCCTAACATAGCACAGTAGAAATAACTGCCAGAGTAGATTACAAAAGAAAAACTAAGTAACTGCAATAATGAACCAAGAATTACACAACTTGCCTCTGATTTATACCTGGTTACTTGAAATCACTGGAGCAGAGCAGTGGTGCCGTCTGCTTTGCTGTGTGTTATCTTGGCTCTGAGAGATGACATGTTTGATTGTCACTGGAATTATTTCTCTTGCTGTAACCGATCATACAGAACTGACTGATCATTAGCTCTTCGTATTACTTTGTAGTGTCCAGTTTCAAATATATTTTTTAAAATGTCCTATGGGATTGTTTAGTGTTAAACAATGAATGGTTTTCGCTTCCCTGTGCCCTGATTGCCTGATGTGGCTGTAGAGATGTTAAGATTAAATACAGTAAGTCTCAAAGGAACATGGACATCATGAAGTTCATTAATTTACTTGTAGAATGACATCTGTTATAATTTTAACAATTCAAGGCTGATTAGTAGTTGCCAGTTTTATTTGGAGTTTATAGTGCGTGTAGTAGTGTTGTTTTACAGTGTATTTTCAGTTTTTGAATTTTATTTAGATACTTCTGAAAGTGTGATTGTCCATGGTTACCATAGATCTGCAGCTGCCTGATTTCATGAGTGGCTCATGGTGGCAGTGCATTAAATAATGAGCATTAAATAAATGCATCTGTTGGTGCCCTTGTCTTGGGGCAAGGCATTGTACCAGCCCTCAAACATTGCTGTGAGAACCAGTTTGGTCTCTTGCTTTCATAAATGCATAAAACATGACTTCTTTGACAGGGAAATGTTCTTAACTCAACCTCACCTGACAGCTCTCAGTGTTGTGGGTGATATGGATGTACAGGTTGGCAGGCAGCATATGTATTTCTCTTGCTGTTGCTGTTAGGGAGAATTATTAAGTTGCTGCTCTTTGAGAGCGCTACAAAGTATAGATTAAAGATACACTTGAAAAGGTAGCAGTGCTTTAATCTGAATTTGAAACAGTCCAGTTCTTTAAGATGATTGTTTTACAGCTTTGCTTATAGTAATTTTTCTCAGCAAAGGCAAAATGGCAAGTTATTAATGCTTGTCATTTAAAATGTAAGTTGTGGAGTTTAAGTTTCTTATTTCAGTGTAGTACTGTTCAACTGCTGGCTGTTGAACAGTAGGCAGAAAATGTTGTATAACATTTTTTCTAAAATGTCTTGCTCCATAGTATGGAAACAGGAAAATCATCTCAGTCATGTTGGACAACTTCTGATATATTTGCTGTATTACACTAAGACGGGAAAGAATTACACATGCCAGTAGCCATTAACTACAAAACAGTTTCCTAATTGTCCTCTGGAAAGTTTTGAAGGCAGTGGAATGATTTAAGTTCATCTCCTGTTTCTTTTTGCACTTGTTTATTAATTAATTTCTCAGAGTCAGTTATTTGAAAAATATTTAAAAGTAGTAAAAAGTCTTGTTTGTATCATCAGATTTTGTTTTGTGTAATCTTTTTTTCTTTTTCAGTATTTGACCTGCTTTGACAGGACTTGTGGACTTCCATTATATCAAAAGTTATTGTCACAAATTCTGGAGATAATGTATAGTTTACATAGAGAGTTCAGTACTGGGTTCATGTTCTCTAAACACTACCAAGGTAGAGTGCAAGATACAGAATTTGAGTAAGATTTTACCTGAATTTTCCTGTAATTACATCTTTTGAGAATTCACCTAATCAAAGCTTCATCTCAAACAATATAGTGGATGTGAGGTAAAGCCTCTGTTTTAAAGGATTTTACAATAATTGAGATTTTATTTATCTCCTGATGGAAGAAGCACCTGGATTAAAAAAAAAATTATTATGAAAGCTTCTGGTTTGTTTTTTAACAACACTTCAAGCTCTGATAATTATAATAAGGGAGCTTGGCTCACCCGAGTAAACATGCATTAAAGACGGGTAATTAACACATTTATTTCCTCCACACTGAAATATTTTTAAGTTAAGCACTGGGAGGTGTAATCCTGCTGGCACAGTGGGAGTGTTTTATATGAGGAATGCTCATTCTATATCATTCTGCAGCTTGCTGTCCATAGGTGGAACTGTTGGAATGTGCAGGTATTTTCTGATAAAAGCTGATGTTTTCATCTTCTGCAGGGACATCCTGATAACAAACTTGGATGCATCCATGAGCTATGCTGAGCTCTGTGATGAAGTGCACGAGATGTGTAACTTGCAGCAGGAACAGCCCATTACCCTCAAGTGGATTGATGATGAAGGTATTGGACTGAAATACTTCTCGGGGTTTGCTGTTCACTGTGGTGCAGAGAAGGGGCATCGAGGAACTTGTATAAACAAAAATCATACTGTGGAGTTTTTTGTTTCTAAATACCCAACTACAGAACCCTGTCCCAGAGCAGGAAGCTTGGAGAAATGAAACTTAAGACATCAGGGTTGATTGCAGTAGTGCCTGAATTCACTTCTACAGAAGCACCTTGTCAAAGCCAGGGCCTGCAGAACTAGAACTGAATACAGAAAGGTGGAAAAATACCAGACTGGTTTGACTAATAGTTTTAATGGTGTGTTTTGGTTTTTTAAATAGCTCTCTTAGCTGATAGTGTTGTTTGAGTAAATGGAATTTCAAAGTACTGACCTTGGAAGGAGGTAGCTGGTAGTCAAAGACAACTCAGCCCTTTTTAAGATACCAAGGACAAGTATTAATACTTCTAAATTTTACTCTTTATCTTTTGAATACTGAGAAGGACAGAGGCAACTGTACCAACCTCAGTTTAATAGTGGTGTAATAAGAAGTAACCTGATGAGAAGGACATGGAAGATAATTACATTGCCTGTGCTTAGCTGGTTGAACTGCATGCCTGCTAATAAAGGAAGATTATTGCAGGGAAGAAGAAAATCCCCTGAGTTTTGAGTTGGAGGATTCTAAGACAGGAGTTCTGTTGAATGTTTCTTGGTTGGGCTCTCTGTTGCATTGGCTTTTTGAAGTTTATGTAAATTAAAAAGAATTTATTTAGTCTCTGTTCCAAGTAAGTATTTTCCTCTAGTCTTGGTTAAATACCTGTACAACCTTTCTCTGATTCCTGGGTCTGAGTGGTTGAGTTTCAGCCAATCTGCTGTGTTGGCTGTTACTGATCCTCCTGGGTTTTGTGAGTTATCCTGTTTCTGCATGCAAGTGTTTCCACTTATTGCCACATGGAATTTAAGTTCATTTGACTGATTGCACAAACAGATGTTCTCTTTGAACTAACTAAAAGCAAACAATTGCCCATGGCTTAATGAATAAACAAAACCTACCAAGAGATGAAGAAAATAGATTTTCTGTTGGGCTTTTATAGTGCTTCTTTGTTTTTGACAAGATCCAAAAGGTTTGAACTATGAATAGCTCACTCCTGATAAAATCCTGTAAACATACAAGGAATATGCATTGTTGATTTGCAGTACAAATAATTCTTTTGTCTTTCATGTTGCATTATTGCTGCATTTATAGATCATCAACAGCAGTAGTCTACAAAGAGAGGTAGCTAGGCCTTGGATTCATAATTTTACAAAATAAGAACATTTTTTTAAAATAAGAAATTAAAGTTTAAATGTTGCTTGACACTGGTGTCATCGCTTGGCCTGGATATCATAAGGTCACCTGTCACCCGAGGTGTGCTGCAGGAAGGTGGCTGCTCCACAGAGGGACAGGGGTTCAGAGTGACACCCTTGCTCCTCTGCTGGCTCTCATTGTGACGTACTGTACTTTACGTGTGTCTGCTTAAGTGGATTTATGGATTAATTATCCAGTTTTAACAAAAATAACCCTCCCAAGGTAATGCTGATAATGTCACCACAAGCAGACATCAAGAAAATTGGGGGGGGGGTCTTTAGGCATATCTGTTCACTTTTATTCTCTTGTTATCCTATAGGATAGTTCTGTCTACTCAATTTTGATAAAATTGGAAGGAATAATTGTGTTTTTCCATTTTGGCTTTGATCAAAATGCCAGCTTAATATCAAGTGATTGAAAGAAAGGCAATACCTGCAACTGGTACATATTTTACTTATTGAAATTCTTCAGTGGTAAGTTTACCTGTGTGTTGCTTTTTTTGTTAGGTGACCCCTGTACCATCTCATCTCAGATGGAGCTGGAGGAAGCATTCCGTCTGTATTGTCAGAACAGAGACCAAGGGCTGATCATTCATGGCAAGTATTGCACAGCTCAGGAACCCCTCCCTGTGTGTCTGATAATCCCAACAGCTGCTGCAGTGGCAGCTTGGAGTGACTCCCTTGCCTGTCAAGTGTCCTTTGTGTAGCTCTGCCCTGGGGTTTGATGCTGAGGAAGGAACTGGAGCTCAAAGCAGAAACTGCGGGAGGCTTTGAGTTCAGCACTGCACAGATCTGTTCATGCTTTACTCCAGCATCAGCTCCTGCCAGTCTAGAACCAAATTTTAATTGTATCATTTCTCATGTAGAATTATTTAAAGGCTTCCAAAAACTGTTTGTATGTAAATATATTCAGAAATCAAGGAGAAAGTACTACTGAGAATCTTTTACCTTAAAATCTAATGTTTTTCTTGTAGTTTTCCCAAGTACTCCAGAGAAACCCGGCATGCCTTGTCCAGGAGAAGATCGTGAGTACTAAAATGTTCTCCAATTCTAGCTAAACTTTTTTTTTGGTCACATGAAAAAGAAATATTAAAGGATTTTCATAATCTAGTGCTACATATGTGTGTTTGTTTTGTTTTCTTAAAAGAATGCAGAATATTTTACATTTTGTCAACAGACAAATTGCATAAATCAGTGTTGTAGCAGTGTCTTAATGTTTCTGAGGATTAATGCTGGTTTTTGTTGTTGATACATTTGGAGGAAGAGACAACAGGATTTTAGATGCCTATTTGAATGTAGGCCTTTGCTTTTTTTGTGGTTCTTTTGGTTTTTTAACTTTCAGGGAAAAGAAATGATGTGCTGAAGAGGGAGATACAGCCATTTTAATAAAAAGGTTATTAATCTCTATAAAAATAATCCTGTGAGAGGTAGATAAACCTCCAGAGGAAGGACACATAATTGATATGGTTTACCTGTATTTATAATAACCTGAACTACACAGGGATAAAAGGATTAAATAGCTGTATAGTCAGTTCTCATTACAGAGGGATGGCATCAGGACTTTAGTTCATATCTTGGTAAATGTTAAGGAAAGGAATGGGAATAATTGGGTGCCAGAGGTACCAGACGATGCTTGGCTGCTCACAGGAGTATTAAAAAAAGCTAACTGAGGAATTTGAAGGACCTTTGCTCTTCTCTTTGAGAAATATGAGGGGAGATAAAACTAATTGCTGATAAGAACAAGTAATACATACTAGGAAAAAAGTACTTGGTTGATCAGGATTTACACTGACAGACTGGCTAAAGAGGAGTAGTGCAGTGGTAATAGTTGTGAATGCTATTTTTAATCAGAGAAATTATGCTAATATGCTAATAAGTTCTCTATTGAGAACTTCCATGAGGATGGAGAGAGGTGAAATAAATACCAAAAAGTTAGAGTTCAAGTATGATTTTCTACGTTTAACTACATCTAACTACAGTAGATGAAAGGTTGACTGTAAAAACCAGGTAAGTTTTCATGTCAATTAGGTTATTAAAATTGTCTTTTAAAAAAGAAAAAAAGAAAGTAAACGTACAACATTAATTCCTCTATTTTTCTGAACAAGGACGGCAGATAAAGGCTCTTCTACTATGATTAGGAGAGTTAAAGAAATTATCCTTGAGACACCTAATTTAATGAACTCATTAAAGGTGTAGATATTCTAATAGGAAAGTTTTTTGTGTTAATTTGTTCGAAGTTGGAGTTCTCTCAAGCCACGAGATGAGCTGCAGAGAGCACAGCTGAGTGTGGCTCAGCTGACCTGGTTATTGTGTCTGTAGGGTATTTCTCCCTGTATGGTTTTACAGGTCACGTTGAATCGCACTCAGATTGTTTAAAAATCCTGTTTAGTTGGATGTGCTTGAGAAGGGATCTCTGGTCAGGTTTCTCATGGTTTCATGAATTCATTTGATGGACATTACCTCTTTGCATCTGTGGGGCCTGCATGGAAATTGGGCCTAGTGACCTAGGTATAACTATTTTTTGCAACAGAGCTGTTAAATTGTATTTAAATTGTAATTTAGCCTAGACTAATCCATTGAGTATTGCTGCTTGTTAGCCAAAGGCCCACAACAAACATCTGCATTGCACTTGGGCTGTAAGGGAATGTTACTGGTGTTGGTAATACAGTTTATTTAAGGAACTATTTATTTTGTCAGGACTGAAATATTTGCTTTGCTTCAGAAAATATTAATTCTGTTTCAATTTCTTATTTAGTCTTTATCACTGTAGTTATATTCATAGTAAATCCCTTTAAAAGTGAGAATATTATGTAATATATGGATATGTTTTCTGGAGCATCATGTTTACACTATAAAGGAGATTGTGTTTGCCTCAGGTTTTTTCCAGAGACAAATAAACAGTGAAGTAGTTGGTCTATCCAAAATGAGCTTCTACTTAAATTACCAGTTCTAAGTGTGGATTGCTGGTTTGTTACAGAACTACAGACAGTTTGAAATGGAGCTTTTAAATAAAACTATTCAATTGTGAAATAATGGCATTTCCAATCTGTTGCTCATATGTCTCCATGTTAGGTCATGGACTGGCTCTTTCCAGTAGTTTGTGGTCTTCTGAAGTGCAACTCTCTATTTCTGTAGGATTGTAGGGTTTTTCTTTCCAGCTCCTTCAGAACAATAATACTTTGGAAGAAGAGTGCAGGAATACAGACTGGATGGTTTGCATTTATGTTGAAATTTAATAATAGAGTTGCTACCTATCCTCACCTCTGTTAAATTGATATGGTTTTGAGATTGTACCAGCCAGCAAAGCTTGAAATAAAAGCTGTAATGCATTAATGAAATAAACCACATGCCTAGTATTTCAATTCCATTTGCATGACTTAAGGAAAGTTATTTCTGTGCTTGAAGAACCTTTGTTCTTATATTGATGTGGTGCTGTCTGTGAGACAGAATTTGCACAGTCTCCAGCATCTGCATTTGTATTGTCTCTGTATTTCTTTGCTGCTGAATTTCTGTGCTGTTGTTGGAGCCAGCCCCAGCTCGCAGTGTGAGTGCACAGCTGTGGTTCCAGGCAGCCCCTCTCCCTGAGCTGGCAGTGCTGCTGGGAGGTGACAAACATCTCCCATCCCTTCCCAGACACTGAATGTGACCATCTCCCATCAGCCTTGCTGAAACATCTCCCATCCCTTCCCAGACATGAATGTGACCTCTCCCGGGCATTCCCAGCATCTGCTGGACTGGAGCCTTGGGTGCTCGATCAGTGTTTCCTGATAAAGATGGCAGACTTTTAGACCAGTCCTGCATTTCACTTTTACTTTCTCAGTGGATGAGCAGATTTTTCAGGATGGAATAAACAAGGTTGTTTCAGAGGCGTTCGGTGTGTTCTCTGCTGTGCCTTGAGGTGCCAGCGCTCCTGACAGCGCGTGTGGATCCCAGCAGCTGATTGGCAGCTTTATAACTTAGTTATTGGAGTCTCAGCTTATTTACCCTGACAGATCTTGATCTGATTTATCACTCTTGGTGCTGCAGTGCATTGTGTAACGCAGCACGTCCAGCTGAACAATTCCCATCGATTTGTAGCACTTCTCTAACGGAATTGCCGGCTTTATCAGAGAAATACTTGTTTTGGTGACATCAGCTCCTTGACATCCATGCCATGTTTTAGTTGTGCCTCAGCTGCTAGCTACAGCCTCTCAAGGGAGCCAGTACCACCCGTGCCTGGATACATGAGGCAGAGATGTGAAAGGGAGAGACGGGGGTAACCAGTCTTCCATTAAATATTTGCTCTTAATGTTCGAGCTGATCCTGCCTATTGTCCTTGGTGTCTAATGGTATTCACACAGCGGCATCCGTGGAATAAAGGGAAAATGTTTCATTTCATACCTACTACATTGTAAAGAATTCCATGCTGAAGAGGCTAAAGAATAAAACCCAGTGAGTAATGCATGCCTTTTTCTGTAGATTTTGTGTCATCATTGTGGTTGCTGTTGTGAGCGGCGGGCACTGACGCGGGCTGTGTGTACGTGTGCTGCAGGAGAGAGGAGAACTCAGCATTTTGGTTATGGTACAGTCGCTGTGCCTGCCACCCTCCTTTGCAGCCATGGATTGTTACAAATGCAGCCTCTGTGCGTAGGGATGTGGCTGAGAGACCTCCTGGAAATACTGATAAAATTGCATTGAAAGGACTCCTGGGGAATGTATTTTAGGAGGAGAGGAACGGAAGAGTGAGTGATGCTGCTGCTGCTAATATTGGAGATTAATGAAGGAAATGTATCCCAAAAACCCTGACGGTATGTGCTCAGGGCCTGTTTATTGTAGGATTGCTGATGTAAAGGCTAACCATTTAGGAGCATCATTTTCTGAGGCCTTTTTGTTGAATTCTGCTTAGTGGATTGTCATAGATGGCTGTTTTTAATTGTGAAATACTTGTTTTGAATTAAGGGTTACTTAGTTTCTAATATTGTCAGAACGAACTGTGCTAGTTCACTTCTGCTTTACAAATAGATCTGTGTATTTAATATTAAAATTCATCTTGGGTTTGGATAGCTAGTGCCAGCAAATTTTAGGGTTGTTTTCCTGTTGGCTTCATTAAATAGGAGAATGCAGACTATGAAACCTTTAAATTAATTACCAGAAGAGAATGAATACGTTTTAAATGTTTTAGCACTTATTATGTTAGTGTGATAGTTTTTATTATCTAATATTTCTGGCTGATTTTGCTGCTTTATTTTTTTGGTAATGATTACACTGTGTTGTGCATGTCTCCTGTGCTCTTTGTTTATCTGCTCAGTATTTTAGCATTAGGTGTTTGGACTTCATTTTCCCCCCAAGCCATCTTTCTTGAAAATTTCATCATAGACTTGAGTAAAGGAATCATAGTAACCTAATTGTTGTTTTGGGCTTTTTATTTTAGGTATAGATATTTGGTTTTGCCTTCTGTCCTGCCTGATACTGTGAAATAGCTTTAGAAGGTTTCTTGCTGGAGTAGTGTGGCCTGTAAATATTTTTCTAGCTCATAAGGCAGGTTTTTCCCTTCATTTGTTACTGTATTGGCAGCAGTGATTAGGTTATTCAGAGCACGTGAACCAATTTAATCCCCCAATGAAGAAAAGAACTATTGCCACCATAGAGACTGTTCTGAAGATGCAGATTGGATTGCACTGGATAATTAGGCAATTTTGAAACTGCTAGTAACCCTCTCCTGGATTTTAGTAATTGAACTGGGGGGGAGGGAGGGACTGTACTATTTTAATGTAAGATATTTTTGCTTGGGATTTAAAAATAGCTGTGTCATAGTTTCTCAAGAATACCTGAAATCTCTTCCTCTGTCTTAACTGCACCACGTTTGTGTCATATGTGACATATTTGAGAAAGAGACAGATTGTGAGGCAGCATAAGTTACTGAGAACAGAATTGTAGTTAAAGGTCTGGTTTGCTTATAATAATGTCATAATTTTTAATTCTAAATAATCTTAACAATTTTCTTAGCTAGGAAACATCCAATGAAGAATAAAGGGCTGGATCTTGCTTTTTATAATTCAGGCATAAAATGATAAAGCACAAGTCTGATTGTGGGATTTGAGATCTGCTCTTAATTAAAGGTGCTGGGTGTCTTAACAGATATCTGTGTTACAATTTATAAACTGTAGACTAAAACTACAGCGAACTAAGGACTGCATGGGCTCATTTTTAAGATGTCATAGCAAATAATCTGTTCTTTTTTCTTTATTCCACTTTCCCTCTCCTAGCTGTTACTCAGGATGTAGTATATTAAATGCAGAAAGGATGTCACCTGGTTTCAGAAAGATTCCCTTTGATGTAATGTCTGGTTCCTCTCCCTGTGTTATGTCTCATATCTTCATATAAATTGGTAAATCCACTCTTGATATTCAAGCACTTGGGTAACTAAATGGGCAAGGGCATGGTGAAGCTTTTTGATTTTGCTGGAATTAGTGAATATTTGTGGGCCTGCTAAACCCCACTTAGGCCTGTGTGTTTCAGTAGCTTGGAAGGGCTGTTTAATATGTAACCTCCTCATTTATACAGCCAAGGTTAATGATGTATTATTGTACTTGGGTTCTGTGTAATACTTTTGGAAATGAGTTGCTCTATGCAAGTTCTGATTTTTTATGTTGAACTGAGCCACAGCATCCACAGCAGAGGCCTGCAGGGCAGGTATATGGGCTCTTAGCATTGATCTCCTGGATTTTGGAGTTGCTGTGAGAAACCAGATTGTGTGTGAGATTGTGCTGCTCATTTGGGGTGCAGAGCACCAGGAGCAAACCTTGGGAGGCTCTGATGTAGTTGTAGACTCTGAGGGCTTGCAGTAGTACAGGTCTGGGGGGTAAATAAAACAAAAAGCAGCAAATGTGAGGCTTGCTGACAGGGTGGCTCCCAGGAGAGGCTCGGGGAGCCCTGAGCACTGTCAGACAGAGAAGGGTGAGCAGACTGTGCAGTTCATCCTGGAGCCACATGGGGAAGGAGCTGCCATGGGAGTGGAAAAAGGCAAAACTGATCTTCTCAATATTGACCAGAAAGTGCCTCATTTGTAACTTGAGTTCCATTGCTGTTTCTCCTGCATCTCTTAGGGCTTGTCCTTGAATTGTTAGCTGGGGATGTGTTTTAAAGAAAACCAGAAGCTATTTCAGTGCAGTACTCCAGGATTTCAGTATGGCCTTTATTTTTACAATAAATTACTACTACTGCTAATTCTATGCTTCTTCCAATAATTTAGATTCTTTTCTAGTGCTCTTCAGTAAAGCAGTGCAGGTGCCCTGTAACGGGCACAAGACTCCCTCTTCTTTACTCTGTCAACTCTGATATAAAGTTACTGAACTATAATTTCAATTTCATTCCAAGCACACGTTCTGGAAAATTTTGGTAGTTCTGTGATGATCAGCTTCATGTGCAGTAGCACTTTGCAGTACAAGTAGATTTGTCCTGGTAACTCTGAAATGAGGGGGGAATGGTTGGATGGGACAGGTCACAGCCAGTGGAAAGTTTCAGTGCATGGAGACAAGACTAGGACTTCAACTTAGATAAAGACAATTGATGAAATATGCTAAAATTTAAAAATCATGTTTGGCATAAGTTAAATCAGTTAACCATTTTCTAAAGGACAAGAAGCCAGGGAAATGGGACTCTTCAAGCAAAGTCTTCTACAATGTTTTCTCAGGGATTTGTCCCTAGCTAGCTTTTTATTTTTCCTTTGACCTTTTCAATAGACATGTCATAATTTGCTTTTTAAGGTAAAAAAAAGACTAGGTGAAAACTAGATCTGACCAAGTTTTAACTGATGACACTTGAACAATGTGGATTCAGTTGCTTCTGATTGCTGTCTCACTCAGTCACAAGAACTGGACTTCTCCTCCCTTTCAGTTACCCACAGGTATGAACTACAATGCTCAAAGGATGAACATTTTCTTGGAAATTTCTGTGAGCTGTCAGGTCTAGGGTAAAACTCCCAGCAAGTCTCAAATGATGCAGCCTGCTGATGAGGTGCAGCAGAACCAAATTCCTGCAGCAAACTTCATTAGGTTGCTCCTCACTTTTTTGGTTGCTTTCTTCAGTGATTCCAGGGTGTATAAAAGAAAGAGACTTTCTGTTATCAGGCTTTTCTTTATATTAGAAATTATTGTTTCATGGATGTACTAAGACATAGAGGTTTGTATAAGAACAAAACAGTGGCCTGAAAGTGGATGCAGATACTACAGATTACTTACATGTTCAGAACTTCATTTTGCTGTGCTTCAGTCCTAAGTTAGCTAAATTAAGGAATTAAATATTTTAAGTAAGTACTGGGTCAGTACTCTTTCAGCTTGATCAAACATTTTAATGCAGCTCCTAAATGATGCTAATAGAACATGAAATTCACTTTTCACTGCAGTAAATCTTTTAATGAAAGTGATTTTTATTTTGGGAGAATTAATGATGCAGTCATCAAAAGAAGCCTTTGGACTTACTATTAACCATGCAATGCAAGTTTGGTTTTGGGGTTTGTGTGACCACTGACTTTGTAACCAGATCAGCCAACTGCACATCATGAAAGGCTGTGAATTGAAAATTGCTTAGAGGGCCCAGTTAGAGAAGGGAAAATGTGAACCTTTTTTCTTTCCTAAACAAAAATATTCATCACCTTCAGAACCATGGACTCACCACCAGTTGTCTTCTGGTCCTTTTCATAACATTCTTTCAAATTAAAACAGCAAATAGAGCAGCAGTTTTTCCTGTGTCTGAGCCAGCCTTGCAAACAGCAGAAGTGTCAGCACAAGAGGCTGAGGAGGGAAGGACATCAGCAGGTTGTGGTCACTGATGTACCCAAAGATGAACCAGGACATGGTCACTGCCTGGACTTAGTGACCATTTCTTGAGTAACACTTGGTATATTTTGTTATTTTCCAGTACATCTGATAAGTTGCACATAAAATCAGACTTGTGAGTCAGAGGTTTGCTCCAAATGAGCTGTTAGCACTGCTGTGTTTGTGGCATTGTCTCTGGAGGTGTCACTTTGTCACCTTGCAGTGCCACAGAGCCATTTTAGCAGCAGGATTTGAAGGTGAACATCCAAGAGCTGAGGCATGGGGAGCTCTGGGGTGTGTGCAGTGCAGGTGGGACTCAGCTGCCCCTTCCAAGGCACTGGGGAAGGATGTTCACCCAGCTGTGCTGCACTAAATGCTGCTGCTCTGTGGGACATTTGTTTCCTTGTTGGTTCTCCACTGATCCTGTAATTCCTTGGTCATTGTTGCTGTCTTAACTGTGCTTTTTCTTCACAACTTCGTAGTTAATTTTAGTGTCTGTTGGAAAAGAAAAGGATGGGGAGATGGTTTCCCAAGTGCTAAACAGCCTTAAATTGAATTTTTAAAGCTATCTTCTGGCCATTTAATATTTTGCAATAACTGCAAGGGGTCAAAGCATTTAATACCTCCATATTGTTAAGGATACTCTTTTCATTTTCCAACTTCAATTGTATGCAGCAGCTTATTCATAATAAAAAGAAGGGCCACTTAACATCCAATGTATGTCTTAAAATTGCTTTCTGAGGCATGTAAATTGTTTCAATGTACCTATTTGTAGGAAATTAAATAACAGATGTCAAGCAATGTACTATCAAAGTGTACTTTGGAATTTAGTCTCCCAAAAAGTGTGTTCTACTTTTATATGTAATTTCTTTATCAAGTCCAGTCTATTTGAAATGCCAGTATCAATTTCCCCCTTGTAATTCATGAGTTGGTTTTGAAAGAATGCTCACTTGTGTGCTCAGCACAACATTAAAAGAACAAAACAAAAACTGGGCATTCTGGTAGTGTCCAGCTGGCAGGCTGGGTAATTGGCCTGTAAACAAGTTGTATTAATCTCTGAGAAGTGATTTGCAGCAATAGCAAATTACCTCTGTGCTCAGGATAGGAGCAGATTTCATTAGGGCTGGATCACATAAAAACCAACTTTGGAATTGTATTTGGAAGTCCAAATGAAGAGGGAGTAATTTTTGTGGCCATCTTACTGCCCTTCATTGGTGGAAACCAACTGTGTTGTCATTTGGACAGGAATTGTGCCTCCTCCTATTTTCCCCTGCTTTTCCAAGTTACATTTTTCAGCACCAAGTTCTCATCCTTTCTGTGAAGTTCTGCAGACCTCATTATGGTGTTGGGGAGTATCTTCTGTGGATAAATTAATTTGGAATTAACACTGAACAGTAGACACTGCTTGTCAATTTATATCCACAGTTAAATTTTATGTGTTCATGTTTTTCCTTAGAACTTTTTTCTGCAGTATTTTTTAAAAGACGAGGAAAGAAGCCCAAACCCAGTCCTAGAAAATGTCACTGGAAAGCCAATATCAAATCTATTTGCTGGGTTTCCTGTGCTTCACTGTTAGTGATGTAGTTGCACAGTTTGACAACAGAGGGAAGAATTGCACAGCAGCAGCTGTCAGTTGTTCCCCACTGCTTTTGAGGTAGAGGCAGCTGGTTAATTTTATTTTGAGTACTTTTATTTCCCTTGTACTCTTACTTTGAAAAAGCCTGTGTTTCTTTTCTTTCAATTTTCCAATCTTGGAAGTACATAAAGTTCTGCACCTTCATTCTATTTAAAATATATATTTGTGTTTCCCAATTAAAAATTGTTATCCCTGCTAAGAGCTTAAAATATACTTGATTTTTTTTATCTAAACGTTTTCAGATACAAAATGAGGGTTTGAAAGAGTTTTTTTTTGGTTAGGCAATGTCTTGTATTTAGCATTAATCATCAGAAAAGATTACTTTGTTTAATTAGGAGTATATCTCCATCAGACTGCAAGCAGCCAACTAGAACTCCTTAATGAGTTAACTGATGTGTGCTGTGAAACAAATTAAAAAATAGCCCTTTTCAATAAGCTCAGTAATTAAATAATCAGACTTTTGTGATGGCATTCCTCCTTCTAGGTAGCTGGGATCAATCCTGTAAGAATTTGGTTTTATTCTTGCTCACCAGTAATCACAGAATCCATTCCTTGTTTTATTTTGAAGTGTTCTAGAAACGTGTTCCTGAAAATGTTGTTTGGGTTCATTTTGCCATGTGAAGGGATGAGATGCAAAGTCAGATGAGAGCTTTGTTCACACAACATTGACAATAAATTGTTTCTTAACTCAAGGTATGCACTTACTGCCATTTTATGAATCTGATTATTGTTCAAGGTGGTTTCTTTGATCTGGTAGAGCTCTAGCTGGGACTTGTAACTGATAATGCTTCAAAATAACAATGATCTTGAAAACCCAAACTCCTTTTTTAACCTGGCATTATCCTTGGGGGAGTTTCTGGGAAGGATGCCCCCTTCCATAAGGTTCCTGCCTGCTCAGTTTTCCAGGGGTTGGGGTCTTGGCAGCACAATCCTGTGGGGGCATCAGCCACTTGTCCTGGTTTTGGATCCTCAGTGAGCAAGAGGGTTTTATTCTGTCATAGAAATTTAATCCTAATGTGTAGTAATAATAGAATGTGTGCTATAAAGGTGTGCCTTGCAGGATTGCTGTTTTCTCATTTTTTGGAGCCAGGGAATAGGAAATAGGGATTGATTTACCTCAGCCCCTGCACTGAACCATGGCAGTCCTGGGGATCAATTGTAGGAGTTCCCACTTTTTAAAGCTGGTCTATATTAAGCTCAGTTTTTGTTAGACTGTTGCCTTACAAGTACATGGTATAAAACCCTGCCTTTGATTTAATATTTATCATTAATTAGGGAGGTGACTTGCTCCTCTATTTACAGACTTCATCAGCACAAGCTGCTCGTTAACTTATCATTCACTTAATATTCCTCATGTCAGTGATAAGCTAATGTTCAGATCACAGATGTATTACATTGCCTCCATATGGTGCTTTGTCTAATGAATTAATTAACTATTTTGGAAAAAAAATCTTTGTGGAGATTTTTTCCTCTTGGTGAAAAGTCACCCTAGAAATGATGGAAGGGTTTTCCATTGGTGTTTGTGCTTGAGCATATTTTAGTTAAAAACTTGCAGTCATTTTCCTAGGTTGTCATTTTAATTTTCTTTGCACTTGAGAAGGATTTGCTTAAAGGTTGATATTGGCAGGTTTTGAAGAGTTATTTGAGTCAAATGGCCAAATCCAGTGTCCATCTCTGTTCCAGTAGCTGTATCTTTGCCACTTTTGATGTGCAGTCTTTAAGCTGCTTTGAGAAGCTGCTTGGTTTTCTTTTTCCAAATTGTTAACAATTAGTTTAATAGTGCAGTATCTGTTTCAAATGCTTGCACAGTAAACATTTGCACATGCAAATAGAGTAGGTATGAATGTTTGGGGATTTGGCACTGTAGATATGTGGAATCACAGAAACTTCAATGCTTCCTTTGGAAGGACAAAAATAGAGGATCTAAAATCAGACCCAGAATTGCAGCCAGTGTTCACACATTGTGTGTTAGGAGCCTGTGAGTTTTGGCTTGCTCAGTGTAATGTTAAAATAATTTCTTGACAAAGAAACTTTTTACTACTTGCATTATCATTTGACACAGAAAGTATTTGTGTTTTTCTATTTTAAAAAAGTCTTCATTTTTGATGAAGTGTGAATGTTTGAAACTTGAAAGTAACATTAAAGATGAAAATCTAAGATGCTTTTTCATTGATTCCTGAGGATTATAAATGTACAGTCTGCTTCATTCTGACAAAGTATCAATAATAAATCAAGTCTGTCAGAGTCTTTATCCCTCCTGTACCCCACAGAACCCACCTGTACCAGCTGTGGGAAGCTGCTGACCCTGGTGCTGTGCAGGGATTGGCTGGGTCACCCCTACAGCTGTGAGCAGCTCTGAAAGGGCCCCCTGTGGCACAACATTTAATATTAAATATCAAACTCTCTAATTAGCCATTCACACAGAAGCTGCTCATCTGCATTTAAACAGCCACAACAGAAGTAACTTGGAGTAGATGCTGGGTTTGGCTTAAACAGATTAAATGTAACAAATCATTTGGAATATATTAAAAATAATCATAGACCTGCACTTGACCTGCCTGAACAAAAGAAATATTTACTGTCGAGGTAAAGATGAAGTCAAATGATGTAACTCTGCAGACCTATAACATGTTGAATGTTGCATGTGTGAGGTGTTATCAGTACCAAACACTCACGCTATCAGTACCAGCCATCCTTTGTGCGTGGCCATGGAAGGTGCCAGGGCAGAGCAGCAGCGCCATTTCCCCGAGGAGCTGCTCCTTTAACAGCTCTGTCCCTCTCACCTGAGCCAGAGCACGGAGCTGTAACGGGATTATGATCATGTGAGGGAAAAGAGACAGGGCTGGAGGGAAGGGAGAGGCAGCGGTGAAAGCACATCCTGCCCCAGCCGTCACTCACGGCCGCCTTAAAAAAATCCAAATCCCCAGGGATTGTGGCTGTGCGTTGATATTTAGGAAAGCAAGATTGTTCTGAGTCACAACTTGCTTACCCTGCTGTGTGTGGTGCTGCTGGGCTGCCATGCTGCTGCTTTACACCTTTCTGGTTTCTTCCCTAGAATCCATCTACCGCCGGGGAGCCCGAAGATGGAGGAAGCTGTACCGAGTCAATGGGCATTTGTTTCAGGCCAAACGTTTTAACAGAGTGAGTACTGTTGCATGAAACGTTGGGGTTTGCTCATGTTCTGTGCTCATTGTTTGCCTCAGTCTGTGCTTTTTCTGTGTTGGAGTGTTGGAAAGAAAGGAAAAGCAGGATGCCTGTTGATGAGACATTTCGGGCTCTGCGGTGTTATTCGAGTCGTAACGAGCAGGCAAAACTTGGCAGTGTTTGAATTTGAGTTAATACAGGATTGGTGGAAATGATTTCTTTTTAAAGTCTAAAATACTGTGTTTGTGACTGTTTAAGCTGATACATCCTTGGAGCAGCTTCTCCTCTCTCCACTCCTGTGATTTTGGTTGCTTGTTAGCAAAATCTTTTACCTTCAGAACACTTTGCCATCCATAAAAGTTACAGCTGCTGATGTGAGCTTTAACTGTTTAGTATCTGGGGTACTACACAATCTAAGAATTTTAGAAAGATTTTTTATTGAGCTAAAATACAGCTGCACTTAGAGAGCCTGATTTAATCCACATAAGCAAGTGAATGTGGCTTTAAGGCTGAGACACCTCCTTCACTTATCCCATTATGCCAAAGTATTGCAGCATATATATAAATGTACTTGGGGGAATTCCACACAAAACTGACTGCACTCAGAAGAGTTAACTCTTTCATTCAGCAGGGACACTTTTTCTAATAATTGAAATAAGAGTTTTTCCTAAAATTTCCCACCTCAAAAATGCACTGAAATAAGGAAAAGCCCCTTAAAACTCAGCATTTTATCATTAAATATATTAAAATATCATATATATATAGATGTATATATGAATTATCACATGAATTTGTATAATGTACTACAGGAATAAAATATTTTAATTTATAGTATGAAAGTATACTTTTAATGTTTATTTGCTACATAATAACAACATATTTCCTTTGAAACTCTACGAATGCATACTGCCACATTAATAATCCATAATATTATAGATAATGATGTTTTATTTGCAATGAGGTAAGTAGTGAATATACTCAGAAATTTTGATAGCTCATTAGGATGTCACAATCCTAAACAAGACTGCTTTTATACCTGCATACAAGTGACATCACACAGAGCCAGAACACAAATCACATCCAGCTGAAGTTAGTAAACAGGTTGCCATAAACTGTAAAATGTGACATGAAAATGGATACATTAATGGGAAATTATGGTCATGTCTGTATTACTGAATTCAATACCAAATTTCAGTGTTGATGGAATTTTTAAGGCTGGAGTATTGCCTTAAGGATTTTTTCCTGTTTCAAAGTAAGGATATTTTTCTGTTTCAAAGTAACCTTTTGCAACTTTTTCAGATCATTCAGATAAATGAACACATGCAAAAATTTAAACTTTAATCTTGTTGAACATAACATAAAGGTTAATTCTCTGATACGGCTTTGAGTGCATGTGAGAGGTATGAAAGGGTTACCTGAATTTCTGGTGGAATTTGGGACCTGCCCCTACTTCCAGGGCCTGATTTAGTCTTAATACTACTGCTGCAAAACCTATAAAAGGATACTGAGGAAGTCTGCTGGGCCAGGAGATTTGGAAGAGGTGGCAATAGATGTCCCAGGCTTCCTCTCATCAGGCAGTTTTGGCGTTGTTTTGCTTTCCTCTGGGCAGTGCAGTTTGGGTTTCTCCTGATCGAGGAGGACTGGCTGCACAGATGGGGGGATGGAATTAAGTCTTGTTTTCTACAGCTACCAAAATACAACAATAATTTTATACTTATACTGGGTCTGGATGACTCCTTGGTGTGCAAGGCTCTCAGATTGTTGATTGGTGCTTTGGGTATAGTGAATAAAGTGACCATAGCAACATACACCGGAACAATGATTTAAAAACCTCTCCTGTCAAAGTCAGCACCAGGATGTCTGGCTTCTTCATTTACCCTCATTTTGATTTAACTCACATGCTCTTTTCTTACATATGTAAAAACACCATAGATTATTGATGCTCAGTGCAGTACAGAGGCTTGATATCAGACATGATTAATGGGTTTTAATTATGCAAAGTTTCTACCACTGTTAAAATGTATTGGTGTAGATGTAGAACACTTTTTATACATTGTCTGCTTAACGTTTTGTGCCAGTGTTCTCCAACACAGTCAGTCTGGGTTCTTCTTATACATAATTGTGTAGTACAAACTTCTGGCAGTTTTGTTTGGGTGATCTCTGTCAAAACCTGAGATTCTAAATAGACTTATTCTCTAAAAAATGATTTGCTAATGTCACACTGTAATGTGTTCCATATGCTTGAGATATTTATTTAAACAGAACCGCATTTAGCTGAATTCTGGGTGTGAAGTGTAACCTTCAGCTATTATTATAATTCTGGACATTCTAAAATTATTACTGAACATCTGGTAGGTGACTGGGATGGGCTCTTTGCAGCAGGGATTGCTCCTGGAACTGATGATGAGCATTGTGCCTTGCAGAGAGCTTACTGTGGCCAGTGCAGTGAAAGGATATGGGGGCTCGCAAGGCAAGGCTACAAGTGTATCAACTGCAAGCTGCTGGTCCATAAACGTTGTCACATCCTTGTCCCACTGACCTGCAAAAGGCATATGGTGAGTGTGTGCTCTGGCCAGGGCTCAGGGGTGCCTCTCTGGCCTGTGCTGCCCTTGGTAGATGTGTCCTGAGTAATTAAATATGGGCCTGGCTCTGGGTTTGTAACACCTGGGAGTATTTGGGTTTCAGTTTCTGTGGAAGACAAGCCTTTGGATTGTGAGCAGACAAAGTGAGAAAGAAAGCTTGTGATGTGACTTCAGTGTGCTCAAGCTTGAATTTGACTTCTCCATTAGACACTGACAACCTCAGAAGTTATATAAAAATATATATATAAGTATATATATATAAAAGTGTATATATATATGTGTATATATATATGTATATATATAAGTATAATATATATAGTGCCTTAGTTCTTCATTTCTATATATGATATAGTTCTACTATAGAACTAATAGTCTTGGTTGAAATAATGTATTAAACATTCCAACCTGGATGTGCTAATACATTTCTATATATAATTTCTGCACTTCTCTTTTCAGAAAGGCTTATTGCTTTCCTGTTCCTGCCACCTCAGTTTCTCCAGTACTGTTCTCTTCCTCCCCACTGCCCTCAGTGCTGGTGTCTTTCCTGGGCTTTAAACATCAAAACATTGAAACATCTGTGTATTTCAATTTTAGCCCTTTCCTGTATTCATCCCCAGTATTTCACTGGTGATTGTATCATATTTGTGGCTTAAAACTTAAACCAATACTTTTCTTTGCTGGTATTGTATGTGACTTGCCTTCACATTACCAATTCTTTGCCAATTACTTTCCTCATGCTGCTGTACTTCCTGGAATAGTCCTGCTTGTCTTGGGGATGAGCCCAAGGTCCAAATGCAATATAAAATATCTGTTATTGTGGTCTTCACTAATTTATGCATAATGAGCAACAGTTCATGTTTTTATTAAGCAGGAAAGGAATATGCCAGTGCTCTAAATGGTGTAACATCATGCTGAAGTGTTTACTTGGTTGTAGTTCCATGTGAAACACTCAGAGGTCTTTAAGTAGAATAAAATTTTGAACTTTGCTGTAAAATACCCCACTCTCATTTTTAGAAGACAGCCAAGCACCTGTTGTAGCTACAGGGAATAGCTAATGTAGCATTGAGGTTTTGGTAGGCTGGCATTACCGTGCATTACAAAATGTTAATATTTGGACATGTGGTCTCCAAAATCCAGTTTTCCTTGTGGGAGAGGGGAGGATCTCCTGGAGTTTCAGGCAGGGCACTCCAGGGCTGCATGCCCAGGGGGGTTTGTTTGTGTGCCTGTGTTTGGCAGGATTCGGTCATGCCTTCCCAGGAACCTCGCTTAGATGACAAAAACGATGAGGCTGATCTCCCTTCAGAGGACACTGATGGAAGTGAGTGCTTTCTTACTTTAGAACCCCTCTTGCCCTCATTTCTTCCTCTTCCTGTTTACAAAAGTGGCAAAATATGATCAGCTGGTCAATATAGTCCAGTAATGTTTAAAGCAACCTGGTCAAAATATGGTCAGTATGGTCCAGTAATGTTTAAAGCTGGCCATAGCTTTAATGTTAGAATAGTTTAATGTTAAAATCTGGCCATAAGCTACTAAATATCTTTCTGTTTATTGATTTTTAAAACTACTTCAGTGAAGGCTTTTATAACTTTTATAACTTTGATTTCTTTTCCAGTTCCCTACATTCCTTCAAACCGGAAACATGACACCATTAAAGATGACTCTGAGGTATGTTCTTAAAATATTCTCGCAATTTGTATTTATGTACTCCAAATCATAGAATGAACTACATTGGAAAAGACCTTTGAGATCATCAAATCCAACCAAATCATTCAGCTTTTTATAAAATAGCTGATTATTTGTTCTGGTGCCCTTTTCAAGAGTCTGTTTCTCAACATTGATAATTTTTGAGCATTTTTATTGGATTTTTTCAGATTTCTTGTGTGTTAAGCTGTTGTCATTCCACTCGTGATCCAAGATACCTTTTAGCATTTTTGTTTTCTCACTTCCATTTGTTGGAATAACAGTGATTTAGCAGAGGGTTTGACTTTTATGGTCCTTACAACAAATGGTGGCTTTGCCATTGCCTTGTCTGCTGTCCCTAATGGATGCTCACCCTTTGTCACCCTCAGGCTATTGCTGTGGAACTTCGTTCAGTCTGGTGACCCATTAACTACCCAGCTCTCTGAGAGGGTTCATGTAAATAATACCTAAACATCTCTACACAGCTCCTGTGGAAACACAAGTAGAATAACATACACCTAAAATCTTCTTTCAGGTCTTTTGTAGAGGAACTAACTCAATCTCTGCACATCAACAATGTTATTCCTTTAGAGCAGTCTGAAAAATCTGAATATGCTTCAATTCTAAAGGGCTTAAAGACATTTCTTTTAAGAATGCTTCTGGCCTATTTAAAATAAATAGGATGCACTCTGCACAACACTGGTGGTTGTTCTGATATTCCCCTCTGAGCAAGGCTGCACCTTTTTCCTTTGCCTCCACTACAATGCTTGTCACTCCCATTCCTTTCACACTTGAGTATCTCCTGCTCCTGGATGACTGACTGCCTTATTTTCAGTCATATAGCTGCGGATTTTTATCTCAAATTCAGAAATGGAAGGGTAGAAATTAAAAGCACATCAGAGAATTTTAATTGCTCACTTAGGCTTTGGTCAATGCTCAGGTTTGTGTTGAAATTTGGGAGGTGCTGTTTGCTCAGCTGTCCTGAATTGCACTGCTCTGTTGTCCCACCTTGCCTTTGAGCTGTTCTGAAATGATTTAAAGTATCCTGCAGAAAGGAGTTGGTGTTCTGGGAGCTTTGTCTAGAATCTTTAAGCTTAGAGCAATCTCTTCTAATAGCAGTCAATCCTAGATCAAGATTCTTTATATAAACACTTTCCACAGTTCTGCAGAATGCTGATCTGTCTGCAAGTACAGTAGTGTGAGGTCAGATAAAAATAGGCCACAGAAGTGTGTCAAAGCCTTGGGTAGATTGGTAAAACCTGAAAGTCCAAGTACCTGCTGCATTCATCTAGTTCAGCTGCTCCATCTTCAGTCCCATGTTTTCACATCTCATTCCAGCAAATAGCCGAGATGATAAAATTTCTCTTTTTAAGATAATGAATTTAAAAATAACATTCATCATAGTGGAATATTTCCTGCAAATTCTGAGAATTGAGAAATTGAGATCTGCTTCTGTGTGTTCCCAGTAACCTGTTAGAAATCTTAATTTTCATTAAAATTATAGTGAGCTGAACACAGACAGCTGTTGCCTAAACTGAAACCAAGACAGGTATATTCATTAGCAAATTAGTGTTTCCTTATTCATTTTATTTTTAGATAGCCTTTATTAATTTGTGCTGTATCTGTCAGAATATGAACAATGCTCCTCACTTTGTACAAAGGATACAATGTTACATGGCCTGAGGTTCAGGAATTTGGATAAACCTCATTTCTCAAGGCACTGCCTTGTGCTTTCTAGCAGGGAATATGAAAATGATTAGTTGGATGAACAACTGCCTTGGAAAAACCAGTAACTTTTAGTAAGAGCAAACCCAATATTTCTAAACAAATGTGTTCCAATCAACATCCAGCCCTGGGTGCCAGTGCCAAGCAAAGTCAGCAAATTCTGTCCAGTGCTTAAAGATCTTTGTGCTTTAATGGTTACTTGCTATGGAAATGTCTTCAGTTTCTAGCATCTGTTTCTTTTTATACAGGATCTCAAACCAGTCATTGATGGAATGGATGGAATTAAGATTTCTCAGGGGCTTGGACTCCAGGACTTTGATTTAATCCGAGTTATTGGCCGTGGAAGTTATGCCAAAGTTCTTCTGGTTCGGTTAAAAAAGAATGATCAGATCTATGCTATGAAAGTAGTGAAAAAAGAGCTGGTCCATGATGATGAGGTAAAAGTCTGTGTTAATTGCATTCTTTTACATACTATAAAAACTTACTATGCTTTAACAAAAACCATTCAACTGAGCAAGAAGCTCATGTTTCAGACTTCTCTGGCAGAGAAGTTTTTCTGACTTTTGAGCTTGTTTATCATCAACTCTGCATGAAGCACCAGGATGAAATCTGACAGAAATGTCCCTTATTTTAATAACAACTAACAATTACTAATAGTCTTGGTAGAAATAATGTATTAAACATTCCAACCTGGATGTGCTAATCTGTAAGTGATGAGATAAATGGGGTGGATTTTGTGCATTTAAGTTTGAAAGAAAGCAAATGTGTTTTCCAAGGCAAAAGCATTGTCTGTGTGTCAGTAAAGGAAACTTTGTTCTTACACTCATTCTGGCAGAGCCTATGTGCAGGTGACTCAGTATTCTGAAATATTTCTTCCATTAGTTAAAAAATTATCCTACTGTCATTTGAGATCCCTGTGTTTTTATCTGCCACAGAAATCTGCTGCTTTTCTCCATTGTTTTCAAAATCCTTTAGATTTTTTAATACAAGTTCTCAAATGCATGGATTTGGGGGGAAAATTGAAAATTAAAAAGGGAAAGGTTTTGGGGTTTTTTTTCATCTTTTTCCTGTAATACACTTTTTTGAAAGTAGGGTGTTTGTGCAAAAAAACATCAAACCACTATTTTAAGTGCTCTTTGTGTTGGTAGTTTCAATCAGTTGCTCTGTCATCTCTGTCATTATTCCAGAGGCTGGGCTTATTTCTCCTAAAATCCTTTGGCTCTCTCATTTATTTGATGTTTCCTTTTTATGAACCAAGATGAGGCTGTTGTGTTTATTTACTGTTTTCCTTTTTAACATGTGTTTTTCCAAGGAGGGAGCCAAAGCCAAGTCCTGTTTAATGAGTTGTGCAGCTGTTTGAGAAGCAGAGGTAGATGAAGAAAGACTTTCTGGAATTGTGGCTCTCATAATTACATAGAAGATAGAGTTAATTGGTTTTTCTTTTCTCCAAGATAGGCTGTATAATGAAATTCTGGGAATTGATAGGAAATTCACTGAATTCTGTGAGTGCATGAGATATTGCAAGTAATGGAAATTTCACCTTAGAAGTGTTGCACAAAGAAAGAAAATCAATTGCACAGCAAGTATCAGCATGTTTAAATTAGCTGGTGCTTTGCAGGGTATGGCTGCTAGTGGAGAGAAGTGAGATGGAGGGAAATCAAATACCTGAGCTTCTGTTCAGTTTTGCTAAGCTTAGTTTTGTTAAGTGGAGCACTGGTATAATCCTAATGCCAAGTGCACTAATGAAGAGTTAATTTAAAGACTCTTTAAGAGAGGCTCATTTAGTTAAACCAAGAAGAAGTGGGTATTTAGTGCTTTATTCAAAATTGGATTTTTGGCTCTAGATTTTGGTCTGGACTCAGGTTTACCCCTCCAAGGTGATGTGTCTTCACAAGGGTCCACACACAAAACCTGACAGGTTTATTTAATTGGATGATGACAGATCTTGGTTTCCTCTGAGACTTCAGTGTCAGCATCCATCCCTGACAGGAAGGTCTGATTTCAGTTTTGTATTTATCTGTATTCATTTTATTTATTTCTTTTTAATCTGTCTCCAGATTGGTTGGGAAGCTGGGAGTATCTGTGGTAAATGGAGAATTTTTAGAACAATTACAATTCTGGTGTATTGGCAGGGTCCTGAGTGTTTGCAGGGTGCACGTGATCAGTGCATTGCATGAAGGGTGAATATCTGCTGCTAAACCCAGCTGTCTGTGATGTTTAAATTGTGTGTGGTTTTATGAAATAAAGCTTAAATGCTTTGTTATCACAGCTCTGAGTTTTGCAGCACTGTGCCAGTATCATGCAAACTGGTTTTATGATGTGGTTTTGCACTGGGTATTCAGGACTTCTTCCTGTTGAAGGATTAAAGGTATCTGTAAAGCTTTTAATGATTTTGGCTGGACCAACTAAGCAGGTTTTGGTAGTTCCATTGAATTAAATTTGAATTTCAGATGAGGAGATGAAGCTCAGTTCACTTGAACCTTTTAAAAGCTGGAGATTCACATTGTTTGTGTTACTGGCATGAGTTGCTTCAGCAGCTTTGGGATCATTTATCTCAGAACTGAATTTATTTCCATGCAGCAGTGTGAGCAGTTTATCAAATATTGCAGATGTGTGTTTTTAACAATGGCTTAGATTTTGTGCAGGCCTTCCTTAAATGGTTAAATAACTTCTGAATTTATAACTGAATGACAATGTTTTATAATTTCCTCCAGATTTTGAGGGGTCGTTGCCTTTCTGAAGAACAATGTAACAATGCCTGTGTGTGTAAGGCAGCACTGAGATGTTCACAGGTGTTTTGCTGGGAATACCCACAGTGGTTATCCAGCAGGAGTTCTGATTGTTCAATTACTCTATTTCAGGATATTGATTGGGTACAGACAGAGAAACATGTGTTTGAACAGGCATCCAGTAACCCATTCCTAGTTGGTTTACATTCATGCTTTCAAACAACAAGTCGGTAAGAAAGATCTGAAATTCTTTTTTTTTCTTCTTTTTTTTTTCTTGAGAATCATTGTCCTAAACTGCTTCCCCTAAAGCAAATGTAAGCACTGCCATCACACAGCCAGGGATTTTTGGAAGGAAATATCAGCACTGTCAGGGATTCAGTGCTGCAACAAAGTCAGGCCTAGGGGGTAGCTCAGGGCTGTGGAGAGGAGTGTGGTGCTGTGGGTCAGAGCTGAAGGGAGAGGGGAATGAGGAAGAGGAGGAGCTGTCCTGCCTTCCTGAGCACAGCCCTGTGAAATGGGGAGCACAGAGCTTCCCAACACTTTACAGCAGCTCCTGCTGGGCAGGCCAGGTCAGTTCTCAGCCCTTCACTGTTCCTAAAGAGCCCAGTAAAAACCTTTTAATAATAATATAAACTGTACCTGCACAGTGGTATTGGTACCTAGGAGGCTTAGAAGCCTTTAGCACATTTCAAAGCAGTGTGTGATTTTGAGAAAGTGCTTATTGAACTCTTAGAAATACTAATTCTTTATCCCTGTGTGCACAATCCAAACTGGATTATTTGCTGCTTATTTTGCAATTGGAATATGAAGGAAACAAGAACTTTCATGTCCGTGCCTGAGTATGTTCCTGGGGAATTGGGATGTGGTTTGGGATATTTTTTGTTTTCACAGGCACCTGTTTGCTGTTACACTTTTATAATGCCTCATGCCATAATCAGAAAATTGTCATTTATCCAACTTGCTTGCAGTTTAGAGTGCAAAGTGTTAAAGTTTTTATGGATTATCCATTTATCCTTAAGAATAATCACCTGTTTTTTGCAACGTGTATTGTCAAGTATTAAAATACAAAGCCATGCACTGTACCTTTTCTTCAGTCCCCAAAATTTCACCTCCCTAATGGTTGGAGCAGAGGAAATCTTCCTAGCAGGGAAAGCAGAGATGAGGGAGGTAAAGGAGCTGATCAGTGTTCTGAAGGTACAAGGAGTGTTTGGAAGCAGGGAGAAAGAAATAAAGAACGATCTCCAGAGGTCACTGAGTGAGGATTTGAGCAAAACAAACTCATCAGAAAAAATAAATTAACATTTAGACAACTGAGAAACTGTTGGGAAAGGCTCTTAAGTTAAACCAACATTCCCAAACACTTTCTCACCAAACACAAAGTAGAATTGTGCACCTGATATAAAAATTCAAGTGGTCAGGCAGGGTGAGGGATTGAGAAGGAGATTTCTCGTAGGTGCTGAAACCCAGAAAAAGGCTGAGTCAGCAGCAGGATCCTGTGTATTCCTCTTTGGCAGCTACACTGACAGAGCTGAGGAGCAGAAATTGGAAAAAAACCCCAAGCTGAACATAATCAAAGCT
>NW_005054449.1:636191-643208 GCF_000277835.1 Geospiza fortis
TGCTTCTTGCAGTGAAACTCTAATTTTTTGTTGGTAACTTCAGCCATTTGCCATGGATATAACCATAATGTCACGAATTCACAATTTGATTATAGCTGTAATGTTATAAAATCCTAATTATGACCTCATTTACATCAAGCAGGAAAAGCACAAAACTGATTCCAAGTGAATAAATTCATCAACATCAGATTGTGTTAAGTGGCCCAAAGAAAATGAGTTGTAATAGAACAGGTTGTGACAAGGGTACTGATGGGGGGAAAGCTGCAAAAAATGGTCTTTCTCTTGAATATAGGTTTAAATAAGTTTTTAACACAAATGTGTAGCTAAATGTGAGGCTAATTGATGCTGTGTGTAGCTGTGCATTGTTTCAGATACTGATGATGCTTCTTTCATTATTGTAATAAAATATATGCCCTGGACTTGCCCAGAATTGCCAGATAAGTGTCTTCCAACAGCCTGAAACCTCCATCCTGCAAACCTGGTGGTGTTTCAATAAATCCTTCTAATCCAGCAAGGCCTGCCACTTCTGAGACTCTTGAAAATGACTTGGCAAGGAACTTGCAATTTCAAGTTCTGAATGGTGATAAAACATTGGGGACTTCTAAATAGGATAGGAAAGCTGGAAGCAAAAAACACCAGGAGTGCTGTAATAAAATACTCAAGGCATTGTTATATATTTTGTTTGCTGCTTATTTAATTTCAGTTTAGCATTTATCTTCTTGTGGGGAGGCCACTCAGAGTCCTGCCAGCTGGATTTTGTCCAATAGATTTTCCTGGTTTAAGTTTTAACACTTTTTAAGTGTTTCAAATGAAGAATCCTTTTCTAAAGAACAATCAAATCACCAGCTAGAGTGATCTGAGAGACTGGAGCATGTGTTCTCCAAAAGGAATGTTTTCCAGTGTGTGGGTGTGTGGAAAGGAGCTTTCAGCTCATGGAAAATGAGATGTACAAGGAAATTCTGGGCCAGCCCAACCTGCCCCAGCAGCTCTGTTCCATCCTGAGCTCTCTCTAACCTTGGCAGCATTGCCTGGATCATATTTTCCCAAGGATGGAAGCTTTCCTGCAGGCTGGAACAGAATCCTTCTATCTGCCCAATTCCACCTGGATCTCTGTCCCCTGCTGCCCTTTCCCTGCTTTGGAGCAGCCTGCTTCAAACATTGATTTTCCAGAGGAACAAATGAGCCCAGAGCTTCCATCTGGTGCCGGTGTTGTGTACAGTGTCACACTTGTTTAATTCATATAATTCTATATTAATATAATTATTAATTATAATTAATCTATATATACAGATAAAGGTGGCAGCATTTAAATAAAGGGGATGTTCCTACATAATATCCATCAAATAAGTGCTCTTTTTCCCCCTCTTAAATAGTTTTGTAAGAAAATAGTCTTCAAGAGTATCTATAAGAAATCTAGAAGTCTGAATCAAGAGTGGAAGTGCAAATGGCTCAGATGGGAAGAATAAAACCAGCTTTTCTGGAGAGTTTCCTTGGAATGCATTGACTGTGTTCTGTAATTTCAGATTGTTCCTTGTCATAGAGTATGTGAATGGGGGGGACCTCATGTTCCACATGCAACGGCAGAGGAAACTCCCTGAGGAACATGCAAGGTATTTCCTGCCTCAGGGCACTGTTTGCTTCTGCTCTGCAGCTTTGTGCACTTGGATTCTTAAGTTTAGGATGTCCTGCCTGGGAAAAAATGTAAATTTTATTTTTTTTGAAGAACATAAATATTTTTAGAGGGCAAGCAGTTCATCAGTAGTAGCAGTTATTCCAATTTACTCCTCCTTATTGCTTCATATTTAGGCTTGCTATGTGGAATTTTCAGAAAAAAAAATCTGTGGAATAAAGAATAATTTTTTTTAATGAGTAGAATGAAAAAAAAAATCTCATTTTTATATAGGGAATGGTCTTGTAAGAGGTCAGTGTCCTTGTCAGTAAATGTAGCTTATGCTATTGATACATAAAAGTTGGCTGTAAAATCATGTTTTAAGAACAGATCTTTAAATT
Organism: Geospiza fortis; assembly: GCF_000277835.1. Taxonomy (NCBI): domain Eukaryota; kingdom Metazoa; phylum Chordata; class Aves; order Passeriformes; family Thraupidae; genus Geospiza; species Geospiza fortis. The sequence goes on from NW_005054449.1 coordinate 638,202, forward strand.
GCACCAGCTTTTCTACTATCTTAATGCTAATATGAACTTTCTCCTTTTTAATTTCAGGTTTTATGCTGCTGAAATTTGTATTGCTCTAAACTTCCTACATGAAAGAGGCATCATCTACAGAGATTTAAAACTGGACAATGTTCTCTTAGATGCAGAGGGTCATATCAAATTAACAGATTATGGCATGTGCAAGGTAGGATTTTCCTGACCTTTCTTCTGTCACTCTTAGGAAACACTAAGAAAATTCATTTTTATATTAACACTGGTGTTACTGAGCCCAGAATTTGGTTGTGGAATTGGAATTTTATTCTGAAAATACTTAACTGTTAAATAGAACCACGTTTGGAACTGAATTGTAATGGGGTTTTTTTTCCCCCCAAAAAAACCCCAAAATCTATTTGAAAAGGACTTCCAAATTGTTTTAACTGATTTTTTTTAAATGTATCTGTAATTAGTAAGCAAAATATTGTTACATACATGTTGTAACTCAGTTTTAATCAGCTGAGGAGGAGCTGTGGAGTCCTAGGCCATTTTGAGCACTATGAGTGTTTATTTTGTGAAAAGAAGCTCTTTAAACTCCCTGAGTAACTTGGGGTTTTAAGTGTAATTAAAGGAAATACCCAGAAAAGGAGGTCAGGTTTTAATTTATGAAATGATTTCTGCATGTAGGAAGGTTTGGGCCCAGGTGACACTACAAGCACTTTCTGTGGGACACCAAATTACATTGCACCAGAGATCCTCAGAGGAGAAGAATATGGTAAGGCATAACTAAACAACCTATAGTTACAATAAATATAGCTGTAGCTTGGTTCAAATACAATTAATTTTTTGACTTGCACATTTCTGTGTTAATATATAATAAAACTTGAGTGCTTGTTGTACAGCTTAAATTTTTTCCTGAAATAAAGGGGTTTTTTACCTTCGTATTACTCATTTCAGCTTCTTTTAAATCACACTTGGCCTGAAAAATATTTATTAAATGAGACTGTAGGAAAACATTTAAACTGCAGCTTTGCTGCCTGCAGAATGTTCCCCTACATTTGTCATCCCAGCTGAGAAAACTCAGACTCACCCAGTGATGTGTAAATCATGTCAGGGGTTTCAGTATCTCCTGGGGTGACTTTATGATGATCATATCCCCATTTGTGTGTTTAGCCCAGAAATGAGTTTAATGGGAATTTTATGATGCCCATTTGCTGTTTAGCCCAGAAATCACTTTTCCACTTTTCTCCAAGGAAATATTTTCCTGACCTGGTTGAGGGAGGGGGCCATTTAAATCTGCTTTCTAGAGGAACCCCTGTCACAGATATATTTTATGAAAAATCCTTTCATTAGGATTTTTTCTTCTAAGAAGCTGAGAGGCCTCAGAAACAAAATGTAAACAATAATTATTTGCTGCTGTGGAATGCAACAGGTGCATCTGTGATTGGTTTCATGTGGTTGTTTTTAATTAATGGCCAATCACAGTCCGTCTGTCTCAGACTCTCTGGTCAGTCACAAGATTTTTTATCATTCCTTTCTATTCCTTTCAAGCCTTCTGATGTAATCCTTTCTTCTATTCTTTTAGTATAGTTTTAATAGAATATATATATCATAAAATAATAAATCAGCCTTCTGAAACATGGAGTCAGATTCTCATCTCATCCCTCATCCTGGGACCCTGTGAACACCACCACAAACCCCTTTGGAGGTTCTCCCCCAAATTTGCCCTAAACCAGGACACAGTGTTAAAAGCAGGCTATCAATTTTGCTTTGTGTGGGTGAGAAGATGAAATCCCAGGAGTTGTGGCTGAGCAATCTCTGTGTGCCCCTCCCTGCAGGGTTCAGCGTGGACTGGTGGGCACTGGGGGTGCTGATGTTCGAGATGATGGCGGGGAGGTCCCCATTCGACATCATCACTGACAATCCCGACATGAACACTGAAGATTACCTCTTCCAAGGTACAGCTTTGAGTTCTGGGATGCTTTTGGGTGGATACATCCCAAATGGGCAGTTTCATGGCAGAGCTGGGGTTTCCTTTCCCACTGTTACCCCACAATGCTCCCAACTCCATAATGGGCAAAGCTTCTCTAAAGCAGTTCCTGCGGTTCTGTAACAGAATCTGGCATGTTCTTCTTGAAGGGCCTGGTATAAAATCAATTTCTGTTTAAAATCACACTTTGCCCTATACTGAGGACTGAAACTTTTATTCACACAACAAATAATAGCAAAAGGGAATGAAGGTAACATGTCCCCCAGGAAATCCTGCAATGTCAATAGAGCAATGCCGTTGTTTGTTCTGCTTTGCAGTTTTTTGAGAGAGAGGGAAAAAGACAACGGTTGGATTTGTATTTTGTTTATTTGTAGAAAAAACTCTTCATCAAAATTGCTACTTCATCAACATTTATGCTGATTTATGCTTGAATTCCTATAGCTCCTTTTGTTTGCGTGATTTTTAAAATTTCTTTATTTTCCATTTTCTAACTGGTACCACACCAGAATAATAAATGTTTGTATTGAATTCATGGTCAATGTCACAAACCAAAACCCAATATTGCTGTCTTTAAACCTGTCGCAGTTATTCTGGAGAAGCCAATCCGGATTCCAAGGTTTCTTTCTGTCAAGGCTTCCCATGTGTTAAAAGGATTTTTAAACAAGGTAAATAACATTCTCTTATTTTTAGCATCTGAAAGCTGGAAATCAGAGCTTCCTGTTGAAAGTGATACAGTTAAGAAGTTAATCTGCTTACTATTAAGAAAATCTATAAAACCTTGGTATCCTCTATGTTAAAAACCCCACTTCAGTCTCAAAATTACTGAGGGAATTCCACAGCATAGTCTTGATGTTCAACTAGGTGCAGGCTTTTAAAAAATAACTGTAGCTTGGTTTATAAACTCTTTTCTATAATACTTATTTAATTAAGCTGATTGAAATCTGAATGGAAAAAAGAAGGACATGAATTATTTTAAGAAGTCGTAAAAGATCATTTACAAATTAAGTTTCAACCAAATTTTACTCAAAAAAAAAAGATTAAGCATTCTTTGCTAGCCATAGTGTGTTTATCCCAGCAGAGTTAGCACAGTCATGGGAACGCTGGAGTCATCTCTGTGGGCTTTTGGCAAACGTGGGCTGGAAGTGGCTTGCAGTGTGTAATTCCAGTGTCTGTGTTTTCCACAGGATCCCAAAGAAAGGCTTGGCTGCCAGCCCCAGACAGGATTTGCTGATATCAAGTCTCACACGTTTTTCCGCAGCATAGACTGGGACCTGGTAAAAATCCCTGCTTGTGTTTCTGGGTGTTCCAAAGGAATCATTCATTAATTTATTAGTTGTGTGCATAGACTGGGACCTGGTAAAAATTCCTCCTTTTTTTCTGGGTGTTCCAAAGAACCCATTCATTAATTTATTAGTTGTGTGCATAGACTGGGACCTGGTAAAAGTCCCTGCTTTTTTTCTGGGTTGTATGCATATGAACAACCCTGTTGCAAACAGGCAAAATGAATTCTAGAAATCATTAGAAATCATTCTAGAAATCATCATAGTCAAAGTAGTTGTCCTGGTACATCGAAACCCAGCTGAATTTACCAATTCTGTGATTCCTAAAATAAGCAGGATTGTTGAGGTAGGTGTCAGGGTTTAGTGACCTGAGGAGGAGTGAGGAGGATCAGTTCCTTTTGTTAGGGATGTGGCAGGAGAGCAGTGGGGTTGTTTATAAAGGAGCTCTGATTACACTTTGCACATTTTCTTTAGTACTGCTGACGTGAGGGAGGTTTTTGGTTCATGATGAAGAAGATGACTTGCATTTCAGTGGGTTTGCAAGTAAATATTGTATCAAAATTGGGTTTTTAAATCTTCTTCTGCTTGGTAATTGTGTTACCTTCTGTCTTCAATGCAGAACCATCCCAGAAATGCCATAATAACATTTATTGACACTGGTTTTTAAATATTCTGCTACTTGGTAATTGTGTTACCTTCTGTCTCCAGTGCAGAACCATCCCAGAAATGCCATAATAACATTTATTGACATTTGAGCATTAAAGCTGTAAAGTCTGGAGCACCTCCCTGTCAGCATTACATTTTTAATAGGGAGTTAACAATTGAAAAGTGTGTCTGTAGTGTTTCCACAGTCTGGGAAGGCTGCAGGAAGTGTAGGAAGAGGCAGCACTAACATGAAAGAGTTCAGATGAGAGAAAGCTGCACAGTTTCATTTTCCCTTTGAAGCTGCTGCTCTGAATTTCATTGTAACATTCTTCAGAGAACACAGTGCAGAAGGAATTGGTGCTTTAAAACACCTGATGTTTACAAAATTATCCCAGTAATGAGGGCTGTCCTTAATTTTGTCAGACATCCCTTGCTTGGAGTTCTCTTTTCAACCTTAGTGGGGTTTCTTTTGGTTTGTTGTGGGGTTTTGGTGTTTTTGTTTTTTTTTTTTGTTTGTTTTTTAGGGTTTTTTTGCTATCTTGTGGTGCCCCAGTGCAGCTCACCTGGGGGTGTGGAGCAGAACATCATGTCCTGCAGTTTGTTCTGCTTTGCAGTTTTTTTGAGAGAGAGGGAAAAAGACAACTGTTGGATTTGTATTTTGTTTATTTGTAGAAAAAACTCTTCATCGAAATTGGTACTTCTTGGTCAACATTTATGCTGATTGAATTTTTACATTTTCTAACATATTTTTATGGCTGAAAGCTTTAATATTAAATCCCTATTTTTTAAAAAAATTGAAGATTTAGGTGATCTGTTTTGTGATATGATTAGCACAGTACTGGTCAGGAGGATCAACGTCAGAGAAATTTGAAGTTAAATTTCTAATAAGTTTTGGCAAATGTACTCAGGAAAAAATGAGAAAATACTTGGAAAGCTTTTTTAGTTATTAGAATCTCCTACTCACCACCTGCATTTCACAGAAACCATTTGGACTTAAAAGCTTTTCCAAATCTTTTCAAGTTGTAACAGAAGGAAACGAGTCTAACACTGACTTTAAAACTTGTTCTGTGTGGAGCTTGAGCTAAATGGAAAAATAAATGCAGGGAAAGA
>NW_005054449.1:643218-652038 GCF_000277835.1 Geospiza fortis
ATTTTTCCTGGTGTTAGTCATCCCAAGTGTGTGGCACAGCCCAGAACACTTGAGATTGCTCACTCTGCTCTAGGATGGCTCAGCAGCATCCAGGGCAGATCTTTTCTGGATTGTTTTGGGATTTTCAGTCTATTCTTATCTCAGTGCCTGTTTCATGGTGTTTAACCATTATATGCTGGAGTAAGAACTACAAAGCCACAGCTCCTCTTTGCAGTGAGGGATTTTCTAGAGCTGTTTTATCATTCATTTTCTCAAGTTAAAGGTTGCAGGTTCTCTCTGTGGCTGATTTAAGAGAGCATTTATGCTCTACTGAGTATAACAAAGGAGGAAGTTTGATGTTTACCCCTTGTGCAATAATGCCTGGATGTGAGTGTGTGGTAACAGCTCACAGGGACAGTCCTGCCACCTTGCTTCAGTTTTTAAATATTCATTTTGCTGATTCCTTCACGTTGCCATTCTTGTTTGGGAGGAGCTGATTATTCCTTCCTCATGAGTTTGATTTCATGGTGCTTTCCCAGACCTATCATTGATGGGATGTTGATCTATTAATGCACCACCCTGTGACAGTTTCACAATTTCCTCTTATCTCCATCAGTACTTCCTGTGCTCTTGTCTGAAACCTGAAATCCAAGATTTTTCTGGGATTTATTCCCTGTTTTGTTTGCTCTGTACCAAGCATCATGAGAGATCCTGGCCTTAAAATCAGGTTTTTATCTGATGTTGGTAATACAAGTGATCATTTTGGTCAGTGGTCACTGCTACTCACTCTCACCAGTTACCTGTCCTGAGTTAGATCATGGAGATTTGTAGCCTAGACAGTTTTTTACCTGAATATAAATGTCAGAATTAGAGTGCTGGTGTCTGTGCTCCTATGAATTGGGCTATGTGACAGATTGCACAGAGATGAGGAAGAAAAGTAGGTCCATTTCTCAGGAACAAAAGTAAATATATTGTGCTAGCTGCTGTATTGCAACACTATGGGAATTTATCAATCCTGAATCTAATCTACCAATTTAGAGAAAACCTAAAAGGCTGAATTATTTGTGGCTTTTTATTTTAAAATGCACAGCAGTAACTATTGCTGTCTGTTGCCTGGCTTGTAGGGTATACTACTTTATATTTTGTTGTTCCTTTCCAATAGCATTGACAGCAGTTGGATTTGAGTTTCCTGAGGGATGCTGTAACTCTTGCACTCTGTAATTTTGTCCTTTTCCCCACATTTGGGTAGCTGGAGAAGAAGCAGATGACGCCCCCGTTCCAGCCGCAGATCACGGACGATTACGGCTTGGACAACTTCGACACGCAGTTCACCAGCGAGCCCGTGCAGCTCACCCCAGATGATGAGTATGTGCTGCCCTGCCCCAGGCCAGCTGCACAGCTGGAATTCATTCACAGATTAGCTGAAAATCACTAAGAGGCTGTGTGTGTGTTGGTGTGGTTAGGTTTTCCTTTTCACAAAGGGGGTGGGACTGCTGGGGTGCATTCCTTGAGCTTTATTTGCAGCATCAGCCTCAAGTAGTGTGGTAGATGGCAAAAGCTCATGTACAGCCAGCAGCAGCCAAAGATTTCTTTCACAGAACGACCAGGTTGGAAGAGACCTTAAAGGTTATAGAGTCCAACCCAGCCCCAACCCCTCAACTCAACCCTGGCACCCAGTGCCACATCCAGGCTTTGTTAAACACACCCAGGGATGGGGACTCCAGCACCTCCCTGGGCAGCCATGCCAGAGCTTTATCACCCTTCTGTAAAAAACTTCTTCCCAATATCCAACCTATATTTCCCTTGGTGCAGCTTGAGGCTTTGTTACAGAGCATCTTAAACACTTTTTAGCCAGTAGCATATTGCTAAAGCTTACAGACAGTTGTTTTAGCCAATTACTTAAAGTACACATACACCTGCTCCACATATTTGTTTGTCTTCTTTCTATTAACAGTACACAATACACCATTATTAAGCTTAAAACCTTTTACTGTCTTCCTTCTAAAAATCTTCTTACCTTTACTATTTCCCACAACTATGTACTTGCCATTAGAACTTAGTCATGTTACAGTAAATTGGAAATTCTTTGTATCTTGCATTATATGATGGAAGACTGCCCAGTGTTCTGATAAACTAAACACTGCTCTCATTTGTTTTTCAGAGATATAATAAAGCGAATAGATCAGTCAGAATTTGAAGGATTTGAATATATTAATCCATTGTTGCTGTCAACAGAAGAAACAGTATGAAGGAATGACCTCGTTGGGGACAGTGTGAATGACATTAATTTATCCTTAACTACAGTATATGCATGCGAGGCTGGGACTGGTCACTTTGGATGGAGACCAATGATCTAAAAACAAATTTGCTGCTGAAAATCAAAGAAGAGAATTATGATTTTGGTGGGTGTCCTCTGCCACTTAGTGATTCTTAAGTTCTGGGCACTGACACAACTGGCTTCATTAATGAAGGAATTTGCATTTTGTGCCTGTTTCATGAAGGATTGAAACGTTCATTGCATCCCTGCAAAAGGAGATCATGAGAAACTTTGAGATCCACACACTTTCTACAAACATGTGATGCAATGAGCTCCCAGTTGAAGAGTATTACAGTGTAACATCCTGAAGAATAAAATATATTACAGTGGTGTTGAAGCTTATTTTTGATGCCTTTTTTCACAAGTGGTACCTGTCTAAACATCTCAGATATATTTAAAAGGAGTTGTGTTTTATTAGCAATCAAAACATAAATTTGGGTACAAGATTTAAGTGCCTAAATGGATAAACTGCATTGAAGGATTATTGCATATTTGGGACGTTCTTACACCTGGTAAGTTCTGCTTGTTAATATTAAGTAAAATTCCATCTGAAACATACAGTTCACAGCTGCAGCCTGATGTTTAGTTGCATTTTTACAGAATTTGGAATGCAGAGTGACTCAGTGAGATTAATTCCAAATTAGAATTTACGGTATCAATTACAGAATCTGTTGTCTTAAACTCCAAATTTACCAAAACGTAGAGATTGAAGAAAACTAAATTTGCACACAAAGGATTTCTAAACATACTTAAGCAGTGCCTACACCTACAATGATATTGTGTTGTATATTAGATTTTTGAAAAGTATTTTTATCAACAATACAAATATTCAGATGTAGAGCAAAAGCATAGTAAAGCATAGCCTTAAAGTAGTAAATCTAGAATAACCATAAGATAAAATCCACTTTCCTGATAAAGCACACCTCCTGCTTATGATAAACTGTCTGCTTACAGTTGCTCAGTGTGCATTAATAACTAATTAATCATTCTGCAGCAGAGAATGGGATCTTTCAGCGAAATGATTTGCATCAAAGCAGTACAATTCTTTTAATGGCAGAAAAACAAATATCTAAGAAATTGGAAGAGGCAAAAGACAACTGTGGGATCCCTTCTGGTGGGAGCTGGGGGTGCCAGGGGAGCCAGGGGCAGGGGAGGGCTCAGCTCTGCTGCCTCAGGCTGGGCTGCTGGGGGGAGGGAAAACAAAAACCCTGTGCTGGCCTCTCACCTGATTGGGTGTAAAACACAGGAGAAATTGTGACACTTTCACTTTCTTTACATTAACCTATGGTTTTCTCAGGGTACAGCATTGCATTAGGTGCTGAACATGACATCTTTGGGATTCACATCCAAGTCATGAGGTGCTAGGACCAGACTGCCAAAACATTGTTTGAAATAGTCAATTAATCATTGATTAACAATCTAGGTTTTGTATCCCCTCCTTAGCCACAATTATGCAGACCTGTGGTTGTTTAGTTCTATGAATCCCATTCAGGTTTCAGTTGTGGGTTTCTCTGTTGGACTGTAGCTTTTCATATTCAGCAAAATGTGTTTTAATCAACACTAAATAATTTAACTAGTAAAAAGTACTTGCCTCAAATGCCTGGACTTTAGATACTTTATTATCTACTAAAGGCAACATTACCTTTTAAATGTAATCTGACATTTTTTTATTGCTCCTTTTCCCCTTTTCCCTCTTATTTTATTTCCCCTGAATAATTTCCTGTTCAGTGTTTTGAACTCCCCTGGTACTAAAGCTAATCAGTAGTGATCAGAGTGACTGCAGGCAGCTCATGAAAGGAACTGTGACAGGTTAAGCTGTCCTTTGACATGCCAGGGCATGGAACTTGAAACTGGAAATATTAGAAGTGTGGGTTGGGGTTTTTTTTAACCTTTTTTTCCAGGTTTCAGAACATTTTGGGAGGGAGGGAAGGAAGAATAGAAAGACACATTTTGCTAATCAAACATTGTAAAGACTATTTGATTTTTATTTAAGAATTTACAGGCATTTACAATGTTGCTGTGTTGCCAAATAGTTTGCTGGGTACAAGTTTGGTTGCTCATGTGCAAGTGTTTGAATAATGTTCTGTTCATGATGAAGGGGAAATTTTTTATATAAAGTACTTGTTTTATAAATAAAAGAAAATGAAGGATGTAATTAAATGTGTGGTTTGGAAAAAAAATCCTAATATATTACAAATGGATCTGGTAATGATATATAGTTGTCTTATTTGAAATAGTAAATGAAAATTCTAGCTAATTTAATGATTGTAAAACAGTAAATATGTTCTTGTAGTTTTGTATAATTAATTAGTTGGGATCTTTGCTGACCAGTTTTAATTGTGCAGAAGATGGTATACTAATCCATAACAGCTGAGATCATTTATATTCTTGCACATCTATTAAAGACTTTAATGAAAAAGTTAATAGACTGTTATTATTTATCAGTGAAATGGGCTGTGTCTGACCTCTGAAACAGACCCCACTGTGAACTGAATCTCTAGGAGCCTGCTGTATTTTTATACTGTACCCTGTGTTTATTCTGGATCTGGATCCCAGCTCAGCTGCAGGTTTTGAGGTCCGGGGCACAGGGAAATCAACCAGAGCAGCTCAGTGATCTCATCCCTTGGTTTGTGGTTACTGAGCTGTCACTAAATGTCATTTATTGTCACTCCCAGGCTTAGCAAGTGTTCCCCTGCTCCTCTTGAGACGTGACCAAAGAGCAGCTGAGCCCCTCCCAGCCCCAGCAGGTTCTGGGCAGTTCTGCTCTGTGTGCAGCTGTACCAAAATCAGCTCCTTGGCTGTGTTAAATCTCACTTTGCAGCTCAGCATTGTGACACTGCAGCCTAATTAGCCCAGTCATGTTAATCACCTGTTAACACTGATACTGACTTAGAAACCTGCACTGTAAGGGTTTGAATTTAGCTGGGCTCCTTCAGAAACATAAAAACCCCACATCCTTTATTTGGTCTGGGCTGTGTTTTCTCTTAAACAGCTACACTCCCAGGATCAATTGTACAATTATCCTTTCTTGCTTAGGTATTAAAACAACAAAAATGCCAAATTCAGATTACTTTTTAACTGAGTTTATTTTCATAGATTATCTGTTTAGAAAAAAAAAAGTAATACACTAAGTAACAGTTGTCTTTGCTCAGCTGCTTTCTTCTGTCCTGAGAGATTCAGAACTCTGGTGCATCAGACAAAGCTCGAGGGATTTCCAGTAGTGCATTTCTTCAGGAGTACCAAGCCTCATTTCCCTGGGGGTCTCTGGGACATCCCAGAGCACCATTTTCAGAACTAGAATTACTTTATGTGCATTTGAGAGGCTTTAAAAGAAGACAAACCCAAAACCAAAAAGGCAGGTGGCACTTATCCTTCTGTTGAGTTACTGGTTTAAGTCAGAGACAAGGATGTGCTTCCTTGACACATTTTTCCTTTTCCTTTGAGAAGGCTTCATCCTTGGCCTGGTTCCTGTGCTCTCCACTCCTCTGGGTTTACCACATGACATCATCTGCACTTTCAGACAAGCACCTGGCAAGGTGCCCATCGATGTCCAGCTGGGAGAGTCTGCAAACACAAACAGTCACATCCTTCTACTGCCTGTTCTTTACTCCCTCCCACAAGTGTTTGGTACCTTAGTGGGGCAGTCAGTCCTGTGCCCAAATCCTCTACCAAAAACCCCCACCCTTGCTGTTACTGCTGCTCAAACTGGAGCTGAGTAGCACAGACCTGATGCATTTTAAGCTTTTCTGTCTAAGTCTCTTGACAAAAGGACCAAAATTGTCTAAATATTAATGTAGCCACTCCTTGTCTCCCTGTTCAGCCTCCCAACAACAGGGAAAGTGGCCCCCAACAGAGCCTGCAGGGTTAGAGGACCTGTGGAAAAGCACATTTTCAGTAACTCTGACAGATAAGGTAATATGAAATTGTGTTAACATTTCTTACTGTAGAGCAGATACTCAATTTGTAAATGGGATTAAAGTATGTAATTCTGACAGCTAAAAAGGACCTTACAGTAGAAGTTTTGTCTGCTTTTGTTATTCTGTATATAAAGGATGCATCCAGAACCTGCTGTGGGTCATTTATGGGAAAGTCATGAAAAAAAACCAAAACACAAACTTACCTTCCACTAAACTGCATCAGACACATGGGACAACTGTCAAGAGCTGAACGTGCTTCACTCTGGTTTTCCATTTTCTCCTCATGGCTCTCGGCCCCAGGAGTGCTCCCGAGCCCAGGCTTCTCCACAGGCACCCCCGTGGCCTCCCCTGCTGGAAGCTCCCCCTGGTGTGTTTGGATTTGAGGTTTTTCCTCACCCTTTTCTCTCCTGTCTGCCCTGCTGTTCTGTACAGTCCCTGTGAGCTGCTGCTGAGGGCCCAGAGCTTCTGCAGGGCTTTGTACCAACACCGAGGGCTGTGCTGAGCTGCTGTGCCCAGGGACTTGACATGGCTTGGGACTCACATCCAGCTCTGAAACACCTCTTGTGTCTGCTCCAGATGCAGGTTTGGCTTCATCTCTACTGGTTCCCCTACAGGTTTTCTCAGCTATGGATGATAAACTCTTCAGTTTATCTGCTTGGCCCTGTTCTTTATGTAATTCATTGCTCTGGCTCTGTGTTGGCTGCTGGGAGCTCAGATCCGTGGGGTTCAGACATTTTTCTTGGTGAAAAGATGGGAATGATACCCACTGAAAGTCTTTAGTTCCAACTGTAAAGACTTCCTGGTGTTCTGGACTCTTTTCCTGTTGTTTCTACAACACACACACAGAGAATGTCTTAAGCAAATGGAGCTCAATCAATACCTAAACCCAGGCTTTGAGAACACATTGCAAATACTGAGAAAGCTGAACTACAGGAAAGAAAAGAACATTTTATTTATGTCCCTCCTCCAGGAGCTGATGGGATATGGGTCTTTCCTCAGCATTTCTAAATGGATACAATGGGTACTCATGTTCCAGAGAGACTAAGGATGAAAACAACAACCTGCTGCTGTTCAGGGGAGGAAAAAGTACTTTATAAAGACTGATTTTTATGCTGGGATCTTGCCTAATGCCACAGGGTGGGTTCTGTGTAATTAACCCCTCCATTACAGCTTGCCTTTTCCAGTTTCGTTCCTTAGGGAGATGCTGGTGTTTATGGCAATCAGCATCCTTACACAGGCTCCCTCTTCCCAGCAAAATGCTGAAAAGAATTTGCTGTACTGCAAAAAAAGCCTCTTGTAGCTGTCCTTATATTCCCTGCCACACCATGCCCAGCCACAGCACTGCACACAGAGATTAAAGAGCTGAAACCCCACATCCCTAAAAGCTATTTCATGTTGTTTCCCATTAAGCAGGCTGTCGCTATTGGAAGCAGGAACAAAGTGCAAAAACAAGGATACAGCACGCTACCTTTTCCAAGAACTCTGGAAAGCTGGGCACTGTGTCCCAGTTTGTGCACTCTGAATCTTGACTGATGTCTTTCAGTAGCAGAAGCCAGGTTTTTTCACACTCATTTAATTCTTCCTTTTCAAACCAGGAACATCTGTCAGTCGATGCCCTGTAAAGACACAGTCCAATAGTCTGAAGGTGGGAGAGAACAAAGAAAATACTCTTGACACTGATACCAGTTTGCCTCTTTTTACTGGAACACAAAGACATCATTGAGCCTGCAAACTATTTTTTGCAGCTTTATATGACTTATGTAATTTGTGCAGCTAGCAAAAATTTAATGTCTAAATGCTTTCCTTTCTGCTTGTAACAAATGAGCAGTAGGTATCTATCACTGTCTCCACTTCCAAGCGAAGCAGTTAAGTGCAGCCACTGTTTTATCTTCTCAAATACCAAACTTAACACCTGCTGAGCACAGAAACCATGGAAGTGTTTGCACTGAGGGTGGCAATTGCATCAGTTCCCATGTATGTCTGGTCATTCCCACATTGCCATTTGAAATTACTGATTATCCTCCCAAACAACTTGATTTAATTGATTCTAGGAACTACAAGCACTAAAAGGTAATGTTGTACAAAGACAATTCCAAGGGAAGGATGGATTGTTTATGTCACAATGGTATTTCCAGCATTCTTCCTGATGCGTTTTCTTGGGTCGCTGTCCAAGAATGAAGCTGTACAGGGAAGAAATTGGAAACAACACACTTTTAAAGAGCAGAGTGATCAACCTCTCCCAGCCCATGGGGGGACACGGCTGAGCCCCGGGCTCGAACACAAACCGAGCCACTCACTGCCTTCCGTCCTCCCGAACTCTGGGGCTGGGAAAAACAGAAAATATTTCTGCGCTCCTGTGAGTCGTATTCTGGAAGAAAGAAAACTGAATTTTCACACATTAACTTTTCTCAGGCCCTGTCCTCGCCAGTGCTGTTCTGTGCGGAGGAACCTGCGGGAGGCGTGTGGCACGCTGCGCTCTATCCGGCAGCTTTATCTCTATTTTTTAAGGGCGCTACGGGCGGTGTTTGATGAAATAACCTTTAACAGACACAGATCTGACCGCGAAACGCCGCGAGTCGCCGGGGCGGTGCACCCTGGCCTGCGGAG
>NW_005054449.1:652161-676621 GCF_000277835.1 Geospiza fortis
GAGTGAGGGCGACCGGGGCTTCCTCCTCCTCCTTCTCTTCCTCCTCCTCCTGCCCCGGGGGCGCTGCCGGGGCTGTGACTCTCCGCCCTCAGAGCCGCCCTCACGGCGCGGGGGTGGCGGGAGAAGGCGGGTGGCTCTGAGGGCGCCCCGAGGGGAGCCCGGCGTTCCCCACCCCCTGCACCCCTCAGCCGCCGGGGGCTGGTCTGTCTCGAAAACAGCCCTTTTTTGGTTTGCTTTTACCCTCAAACTTTATGTTTTTATAGGGTTTTGGTGTGTTGGGAAGGGCACGGTCAGGGCTGTGCTGGGTGGTCCCCGTGGCTGAGGGGGACAAGATGGCGGCGGGTGGGGCCTGGCCGGTCTCGCCCGGGGTCTGGAGCTGCTGAGGGGGGCCAAACCCAAAGACTGTTCTTCCAAAAAATCAAACGGATTGGGAGCGCACCTCTGCCCTAATTTCGCTTTTAGAGAAGCGTCTGAAGTGATGCGATTTGACGTTTTTGGCCAGAGTGTTGCCATGCTAGAGAGGGTTTAAACACTCCCCAGCCTGCAGCCGTCTCAAAAACAGACCCCACAGGAGTGGTGACAGACATTTCATCCTCCAGCAGTACATAAAAGGTCCAGAAAGTAACTCTGCTGTTGAAACTCCTAACAACTGATGCAAAAAATAACTGTGCAACGAAATAAATCCAGTTTGGTAACAGGAGTTTATGAGGGAGCACCAGCACACAGGACTCTTTGCATAAAACCAATTTATTATTGCTAAAGCATGAGTCCAAGTCCACATTCTTCTTCTGTAACTGCATTTATGTGTTGCTGGATGTCTGTGGACTGCACCATCCTTGGATTTTTCAGAGTAGAAAGGAGTCATCAGTATTGACTGATTGTTAGAGGTTACCGCCAGTGAGTTATTGTGTTGGTCACACAGCCCAGCAAAAATGTATTAATAACAGTGGACTTAATATGTGCTTTGAGTGCATCTGAACCTTGAAAATGAGTATCAGAGTTCAGAGGTTCACATTTCACATAAATTTGAAGCTGAGCAGGTCCATTCAGCCTCATCCAGAGGTGTTTCAGCTGAGGATGAGTCTGTCTGTCCAGAGATCTGGGAGGCTCTGCCCAGCCTTCACCTTCCCCTCAGCTACTTAGTGTTTCTGTGAGTCCATAAGGCCTTTAACTCTGTGTAATAACTAATTTCTTAACTTTAAAGCATCATTATTAGTTTTCCTTTTGTGGATAAAAATCTTGGAAGTGCAGTGTTTGGTTGCTCCTGGGGTCTGTGGGAGTCTATACAATGGATAGCCCAGCTGAAAAACAAAAATAATAAAAAATTGTCACAATAGAGGGCCAATATTTCAGCTGTGTGGTGGACAGAGTAAAACTAAAATAAAATCCAGGAAGAAAGAAACAACGATGGAAAAAATCAACCTCTATAACACAGACTAACCTTTTCCCACATTAATATCTGTTACAGCTACTACAGTGCCCAGGGAACACCCAAGGTACAGTCACAGGGTTCTGTCACTTTTGTTGCCATTTAGAAGCTGCTTCCCAGTGTGGTGAAAGGAAATCCCAGGAAATCGCCCCCTCCTTTCCTTCTTTGTTGGGAAAGGTGTTCTCCCAAAAGCTGCAGGTGGAACAAGGTAAGTGGAACCGAGGCAAAGGGTGAATCTGGAGCTGAAGGTTTAGACTGCTGTGGAGAGGAAAGTGGTGGTGGCAGCAGAGAAGAGCAAGAGAAAGGGGTGTAAATAAAGCAAAAGTGTGAATTGAAGAGGGATTTGGCCGTGGAAGTGGTGGGAAATGAGATGACAGAGGGGTAGAAATCTGATTTCACAACCAGCTGAAGAAGTGTTCCTTGGGGGATTTTACTCAGGATCACTGGGAATTGTGGCCCAGCGCTGACTGTCACCACACGGAGGCAGCAGACTATGCAAAACCAGGGATTTTACAAAATCCGGGGGGCTGTGAAAGCGCTCCAGACATACTCCTGGGTGTATCTATGCTAACGATCAGTGATACCACAGGGTTTCTTTTATTCCTGTGATGTTTGGGTTGGTGTTTTATGTTTTATGAGCCCTTGGATACTCCTTGGACAATCCTCTGCTGCTAAATCGTGTGTTGTACCCATGGATTTATGTTGTTAGAAACGACTTCTCCCAGAACAGCCATCAGGAGTGCAGCCTGTTCTTCATGCTGGAGGTGTTGCTGTGTGGTGCTGTGAGAACTTTCAGCATTTGCAAAAGCTTTATTATGGGGGAACATAAAAATTGGTTATTGTGCAGTAAGGGCCACAAATGAAAGAGTAAAATAAAAAGAATAGGGAAAATTATTATCGCAGCTTCTGCTTGTAAAAAGCAAAAGGAGAAAACCTTGCTTCTGTATCAACTGTAGGTAGGTTTGGATTGTGTAGATTTAAGTGAAAATTCTAAGGTTTTTTTGATTGTTATCTGTTTAATGATACCCACTCTAACCATGTCATTAATGTTTTCATCCTTGCCCTATCTGCTTCTGTAACTACCTGCAGATTTCAAAATAGAAATCTTTGTCCATTAAGGGCATTTAGTATTTTTCATCTGCATCTTTCCAGAATGAATAATGTACTAAGAATAGGAAGGCAGAGTGTAGAATAGGATCTGTTCTTGGGCTTGCCCCTTTGCACAAGACGATATTTTCTGTTTCCTCCACTGCATGGAAATCCTATTGCTTCTTGCTTGATTTTGGGTCTTGCTAATTTAATAATTAGAATGTTTAGTGGTCGTAGGGAAAAAGTTCTCCTAGAAATGCAGAAAGTAGTCTTTATCATAATCAGCCTTGACTGGATTTGAGCCAGTGGTCAAGGGATTTGAGCTTGTGGAAGCCAGAATGCTCCTACAGATTATCTGCAGGGATTTCCTTGTAAATGGAGTGCCAGCATGTGTAGTTATCTCTTCCCCGTTGAGTCTCATCAAGCTGCACACGCTTAATCTTTACTTACATGGTCCCTGATTCTTGCTGTAAAGTGGGCCTCAGTTTTAACTTTTGCTCTCAGGAAGAAGGGGCTATTATAACAAATTCTAATCCTTTTGCAGTTCCACAATCACTAAAGCCTATAAATTGCCTGCCAAACAAACCAAGTGATTTTTTCCTGTGCTGAGGGAAAGAGGAGAGTGTAAAACGCAGGTGCCAGCATTTGCTGGGGAAGAACTGGTACATTATCAACTAATCCGCCTTCTGCTATTTCTGATTTCCTCCCCAACAGCTGCAGCATTGAATGAGAGCTTCTGCATTTGGGAAGAATTAGAAAGCTTGGTAATGCAGGGTCTCTATTACAGATACAACAGCTCACAGACAGGGAGGAGATTTTTGCTGCCGGTGTAGAATTTGGAGTGCTAGGCATTTTATAGCCTGGAAAAATTGTAATTTTCAGCTGTTGTTATGGAGTAATCAATGAAGAAGAGATGCCACAGTTTCTGCTGGGTTTCTCTCAGAGCCTGATGTCATTGCATGCAGGAGCTATTATTTTTTTTAATGTGCCACTTTGAGGCTGAAGCACATACAGTTTTTATTAAAACTTGTTTTTTTATGACGACTGATGCTCGCTGATAGTTTTAGACCTTCTGAAATATCATTTCTTCTGTAGTGATAGCTCCAGTATCAGATAAAAATGTTCAGAAGAAATTGTTCCTTGCTAGACCATTGAAATATTATTATATTTTAATTATTTTATCTAACCAATGCTTAGCTTGGGAGTACATGTTGATAATTTTTTGTCCTTGTCAAATAGTCTGTGACTTCACTCAAGGATGAGCGTGGCTATTCTGCTAAATGTAATAAAGGACAATGTCCCCAAAGAGATCACAGTGTGCAGAGCAGAGCAGCAGGGAAAGCTGCTGCAGCAAATGTCCCACAGCTAAAATGCTCCACTCTAATGTCACAGTGTGTCCCCTAAATAGCCAGTGGCAGCAATTGCAGCCCTGGAAAGAGTAACTCAGCAAACTGACCCGCTCAGTCCAGTGCTAATCACTGGCTGTGGTGAAATGGGAAAGTCTGACTCTTTACATTAATGTGATGTGTTACAGTTAAACCACAAAATGAGGAGAGCTGGGTAAGACTGGCTTAGTCAGGAGAATAAAATGACGTGCATTTCAGTTTGGGAAGTGCAGGCTCATTGCTGCTTCCAGAGAAAGTCAGTTGAGTGGAGACAGTTTTGAGGGTTCTCCTTAATTTTAGTTGCAGGAGACATTCTCTTCCCCACAAAAAGTCACTGCCTTTGAAACCTGCTCCCTCTGGTAGCACACCAGAGCTGAATTTGCCAACGTGCAGCACCCAGTGCACGACTCATCCCTTCAATTCAGCTTTTCCAAATGCAAGGACAGATCAGCACCTGTGTGGCTGGAGATGGAAAACCCAGCCTTGTGACATTTATATGCCAAGATGGGAAGACCTAAAAAGAGGACTAGGGAGACTAGCATGGCATTTGCGGGTACCAGGTTGCCAAGGAGGCATATTGTATTGAAACAGTTGCCTGGGAAACATTTAAAAATACATTGAATGGAAAAGCATATGTGATGTGCCCACAAGTGTTCTGTGTGAATGAAATGCCATGGCTGATGATGGCACCAAGAGACTGTTACTATTACATGTAAAAATGCTGCAAGTGATGTGTGGTTTTTTCCCTTTTGTGGTGTTTTCCTACCCTGTTTGCAGGAGGTGCACCGAGGGAAGGTTGTTTTGCTCTTGGCTGATGGATTAATGTGAATGTGGGGAAGGTGGAACACACAGGCAGCAGCAGCAGCTGGGGGATGGCAAGAGCAATTTGGCTTCATTTAGGCAACCTAAACCAATTGACAAGGAGCCTGCACAATTCCCCCTCAAAAGTAATAACAGCACTGCTCAAACTCCTACAGAATAAAGATAAATGGTTCTCTGAGCATTGCTCTTTAATTGGTGCTAAAATGGGTATTGGGAAGCTCTGATGTCATTGCAGTGGGACTTATATGTAAACATCATGGAAAATGCAGGGAGTTTGATCAAAGGTTGGACAACATATATGAAAAAGTCTCTCACTGACCTTATATTTGTTTAGGGCACTAAAATAGAGGGAGATGATAGGATAAAGTTTTGAAAGACAGTTACCTGCTCTAGTCCTTCCTCAGATCAGAGGCAATTACTGAGGGATGGTGCTAAAAAAAAAGAATTATGTCACTAGAACCAAAACAAACAATCATATTCACTGTTTGTCTCACAGAAAAACCCTCTTATTTTCCTATGCAGCCAAGAAACAAGGGACCTAGGAACTGTAATCTTTGATACCCTACCTTGGACAAAGAGGTTCATCTGCTAGCAACTTCCAGATACTAAAATGTGTCTCTCCTTGACTAAGAATGAGTGACAGGTGTGAGGCTGGTTAGGATTATGGCCACCCTGCCTAATCCTCCTTTGGAGATTTAGAAACAAATATCCTACTCTTGATTTGCTAGAGGCTTAGGAAGCCTGTTTGGGAGCCAGCAGATTTAGCTTGGTCCAGGCTTTATGTGGTACAGTAAATTTTTTGGATGACAGATGCAGTGGAGAGGAGTTCAGTTGGAAGAAGGAAGGTCTGGAGGCATTTTTGTTGGTGGTAGCTGTGCAAAGAGGGCACCAGGGCCTTGGTTCCTGGGAGATGTTGCCTGTTTGGGGCTGAGAGGTTGCTGCCTGTCTGGTGAGTGCAGTTCCCCAGGGAGGAGGAGACTCTGCTGACTCTGCTGTCAGTTTGGCCAGTGAGGAGAAGCTTTTTGGCATTCTGGTTATCTCTTCATTTCAGCACAATCTGCTCAGGAGTCTGAGGTGATGCAATGATCACGTTGGAAAGCCATGAATCAGATGAAGTCTCCCTGGTGTCAGTCAAGTCCCAGGATCACTCATCATTTTTCTGGCCCAGTGTGTGTTTGGTTAAATCAAGTCCTGCTGTTTCTAGGCCCTGGGGTTAGTGTAAGAGAGGAGGAGAATCTGCCTTTCATCCTCTCAGAATTTTGCAATGTGACTGAAAACTTGGAGAGAATGTGTCAGATCTCAAACAAAGATTAGGTTTGATGGCATGGAGCCGTGGGTTCTGCAACCCAGCCCAGAATTCTGCTGAGGGAGTTGTATCATCTCCCCATACTTTAAAGGATTTGGACTCTGAGTTTAGGATGAAATATGGCTTGAAGTTTTCATAATTATTTCTTGCTTGCTTTCTTAGTTCTTGGGTTGGTTTTTGTTGTTTTTTTTTATTTAATTCCAAATATATCTCACAAATTATAGCCAATAGAAGTCTGAGTTCCTCTTCTTTGCTTCATTTGAAATCAACATACTAAGGAGCTCCACAAAAAAAAAAAATCCATAAATCACTTGTTTATGGGCATGAAACCACAAAACAGTGGGACAAAATTACCCTACTAGTTAATGTGGTGTGATTTTATCCATAACTGCAATGGTGTATAAAATCAACATAAAATAGAATGTAATTCAACAGATGAGTATGTCTTTATTGCTTCAATAAATGTGGGTAGTAGGTTTAGTTAGTTTTGCAATTTTTTTAAGGCCTGACTAGTGTTTTAGAAGGAAAATAGGGTAAGTCTGAAGGAATAATCCAAGTTATGGAGGCAAATAGAAATCTTTTCACTGAGGGGGGTGTATTTTCGTATTCATCCTCCCTTTGTCATTAATGCTTTGATAAAAGAAATATAAAATGTCATTAATTTAGACTCCTGACAGTAAAATACAGGAGAGCTCTAGTTTCTTTTTTTCCAGGTGTCATTTATTTAATTGTATCAGACATGGGCTGAGTTTGGTTTATTTACATTTTCTTGGGCTGATTTTGGAGGATTTTCCCCAGCAGAACCTCTCCTGCTCCCCAAATCCATTCTGCTGTTTCTTCAATCCCACTGTCCTGCTCTCATAGAAATATTTGGTTGTTCCCTTTTGATCAGTGGGAAGTGCTCTGAGGGAGATGTGTGGTATCTAAACCAAGATGTTGTGGTGCTGGCTGAGGACAGGAAACATGTTCAGTTAGCTGAAGTGCTTGCTCTGGTTTGTACCACAGTCTGGTTCCATCATTAGCCGTTTTTATGAGTCTGTCCTCCCATACTGGAATCAGATGTTTTATCAGAGCACTCTGAGGAAAAGCAGCAGCCTCACAGCTCTCCGTGACTGTGCTGTACCCTGCAGAAAATGAGTTGTTTAACTTAAAGCCACATCCCACCAGGGAAGAGGCAACATCACAAAGAGCTGCAAAAATATTGGCACCATCAAACCTCAGTATCAAAGGAAGAGATGAATCCGGGTCTTCCAAGAAGCTGTTTGGGCCTAATTGGGTTGGCTGGGCATGATGAGATGCAATCTATGACCAGTGCAGCTTTGTAAGCAGAAATGTCAAATATAGATGCATTTAAGTGAGAGCTGCCTCCTATTCCCTGTCCAGGCAAATGAGATTTGGAGGAGCCTGCTCACTGCAGGGTTCACAGGACAGCAGGGATCAGCAGGGAATTGTCGTCAGTGTTTCTGGGACTGGGGTTTGGGTTTTGCAATTACAGAGAAACGAGAATTGACATCCTCATTTGCTGGTCCCATTATTTAGTAAGGGATGGTTGTTTTTCTGAAATGTTTACCTGTTCAGTGATGATTTAATTTAGGAATTAATTTGGGGAATTTCTACTGCCTGTAGTGTGGTGCAGTAAGTCAGAATACTTAATTATGACGTGCCCTCTGCCTTAAAGTAGCCCTTTCTTACCTAATTTCATGTTGGTGCCTGTTTATGAGATGGAACACGGGTGCACAAAAATTGGGGACATTGCCTGTGGTAACACAAGACCTGGGAACTGAACTCTGGCCTGATCACTGGGTCTTTCACAGGCATAAGACTGATCTTCCTTTCAAGCCTTGTTTTACTCCCAAGGGCTTCCAACACAGCATCTTTCATCAGCTTTGAGTTCACTGGAAAGAAATAAAAAGCTGGGACATCTTTCTGAAAGTCTCTGCCTAATGGCTTGTGTTTTCCAGGGTATTGATAAACCCCAGTGCAAATCCTGAGCCTCCCCTGCCCCAGAAACGTGCTTTGGCTTCAGTACCACATTTAATGACAAACAGTCACCTAGTTTACCATATGCATTCTTTTATCTTAGCTTCTCTCCGTGCATGCTAGGAGATTTATTTCTCCTCATAATGCATTTCATGTGTGTTAGTTGTAAATATTGTGCTCATAAATCAGCCTGGAGCATCCAGCCCCGAGGATGGAGACAGCTCACAATAGGTCTGTCTGCTTCACATTGTGAGCCTGAGCTGCCTCTCTGCTTTTTCCATTGCTGGGCTCTGCAAGTGGCGTGTTGCCAGTCTCCTGCCTCACATTAACAGGAATACTGTATATTTCTAAATTCAAAGTGTTTTTCCTTCAGGACTAGGAGAATGTAATGGAGCATGCATCTGGCAGCAGGACACCGTGGCTGTGCAGGGATCACCCCCAGGGCTCCCTGCTTCAGTCACCAGGGCTGGGGACACCTTATGGCAGGGGCTGCATGCAGATAGATGCAATGTGTCATGAAAAACTGATTCTTCTCCCTTCCCAGAGCCAGATTCTCTAAATTCAATACCACAAAATTAGCAAGTCTGGTGTGTAATCCCCAGAACTCCATTTTTTATGCCACTCTAGAGCCAGCTCCATCTGTATTCACACCTACTGACCTCACTTTTTTCATCTAGGAGATGGGAACTTTTTTTCTTGTTTCATAAGAAGTTGTTGTGAGAATGAATTAGTGTGTTCTGTGTATGCATGAGGACACGCCAGTGCTACAGAGGTGCATACCAAACTGCCCCAAAACTGGGGTTGTTACTCCCTATTTTTGGGTAGTGTCATTTGGCTTCCTCTCCATCTGTCCTTTTTATTGGGAAGTTTGTCTGCCTGGTGGAACTGCAAGTACTTTGTGCAGTGCTCCTGATAAATTACTGCCCTTTTACTGATTTTAAGGATGTTGTGCTCTCAAAATTCCTGTGTTTACATGAACCAAGGCTACGTTACATTGCATGGTCTAAAGCAATTAATATTCTGTAAGCTTTTGGTGTTTTAATTGGCTTGTATTTGGAAGTCTGAGATGGGCTGAGCTGCAGGACTAAAACTAAACAGAGTCTGTCACACCAAAAATACTCTGAAGGAGTGTATTTCTTCATGGTAGTGCAGCTGAAAACACCCCGTTTACTGTAATTAGTTCATCTCACTCTTGTGACTAGGCTTCCCACCTAATTTATACATATTCAAATATGTTTCTAGGTATCTGATTCTTGGAGACCATGTTAAACCAGTGCCTTCTGTTGGTTATTCTGATCTAGGGAGATTTTGATTTGCCTCATTCAGCACATCCCAGAACTATAACCCTTGATTTGCCTCACCCAGTACATCCCACAACTCTGACCCTACATGCAGAAACTGTTCCCCAGAACAGTCTGTAACCATGATGCTCATCTCATGATGCATTTCAGGAGAGCAGGAGAGGAGAATGGTGTCATCACCTGAGGGGAAACACAAAGCAGAAAGAAACGAGGAGGGGAAATTTCGGTGCTTATTTTTAGACTCCGTGGGTGAGTATTATTTTCAGCCTTATCTCTATTAATTTCTGCAGAACATGGTGTTAACGTGTGATTAGAAGAAAGTATTGTAGTTTCTAGCTCAGGCTAAAGTAATCCCTCCCTGGCAATCCCTGGAGAGTCAATACACCCCTTTGTACCAAGGTAAGGCAGCAAAGACATGGCTGCAGGCATGGATGTGTCTGAGACAGCTCTAAGCTGTTGAGAAATAAACCTTACATGTGCATTTATGCTTAGTGAACTCACAGAATTGTCCCTGACACTGGGTCAGTCCTCCCTGTAGCTGCAAACACTCTGTTAGGGAGTTGGTTTAAAGCTAAATTTCAGTACGTTGACGGGGAGCTGTTCTCACACTCATCATCACATACCTTCAGCATCTTCTGTATTTAGCACAAGACTACACACTCATACGTTTCATTGAAGAACATGCTGCCTGTTAATCAGCACTTTATTGTCTCAGTATGCTTAAAATAAGCATTTTGTCACTTTCAAGAAGAAGGAACTTTATTGGTTTGCATTCTGGCACTGTGCTCCATGTTGTCAAGTGCTGTCAGTTGGCTTCTTTCTGTAACTTATGAGATTGAAACATTCTGGTAACAATTTTCACCAGATACATATTGGATGTGTTACAGAAGTATCTCTAATGTTCCAGAGAAAAGAGATTTAGTGGGTAACAGTTTGATCTGGAGTGCCAGAGGTCCCCTTTAGAGCCTCTGATTGCTGTATGGGACAGGGAACACAAAACTGAAATTCCCCTGTTGATCAGAGAATGCAGTGAGAGGAAGGAAAGAAGATAACATCTTATCAAGGGATCTTCTTGTTTCCTTTATGAACAGCTAAAAAGCAGCATTAGCCCTTCCCTCACTCAGTATTAAGCAGAGGACCTTTGAGGGAATAGTGGCTGCCAGGCTACCAAAATTCAGCTTGACTGTCTGAGACTGTGTCTGGAGTCTGAGGAGCACTAAAAACTCATACTGCCTTCAAGCCAGATGTTTTGAGTTAGGCTGCAGTGCTGTCTTTTCATTTGGTGTAGAGGCAGAAAAGTACAATGGGGTCTGATGTGTGCTTTGAGAGACCTGTCAGTAGCCCTGAGCCTTTCAGCCAGCTCTGAGCCATTCCAGCTCTGCAGCACTCCCAGTCCAGCACCAGCACGAGGAGCAGGGTTGTTCTTGACACAAAGAATCTTATTTGAGAAGATTAGATATCGCTGTCATTAAATTTAATAATTTGCAGAATTGTCCATTTCTGGTTTATATTCTAAGTGGAGCATCAGAAAAGGCAGCAGACTGAATGGAGACAGGGAGAGCCAACCCCTGAAATTATAAACTCATAATGCCCAAACCAGTCTGTGGGACCATAAAGCATATGAATTCCTAAATTCCAATAATCTGTGAAAACTTTTGAGGCTTGACTGTGGCAAAATAGCCCAAAAGTTTGGGAAGAATTGAGTTGAGCAATGTCCTGTGCAGAAGGCCACAAGTAGCTTTAGAAAAAGACTTGTGTAAGCCTATTAAATCTGGATATTTCCTGTTGTAAATAGATATGCTTGGGGCCCTTATTCAAGGCTATATGTAAGAGAGTTTAATTATGGTTATATCTTTTAGCCTGTTACAAAACTTTGCAGCTCTTTTTGAGAAAAAAACCCAAAAAACCAAAGCAAAGTTTCTTAGGGCACGTGAACACAAAAGAAATACATGAGATTTTTGTCTTGGAAATTGCAGCAGATTGCAGCTAACCTTGAACTCTCTTATTAGGAAGAAAAGCTGTGAGAACTTAACAAAATGCTATAATTATCCATGTTTCTAATGGGGTTTTTTTGGTTATTAATTGAGTTTTATTGTGCAGCAGCTTTTCCAGAAATCGTGGGGGCCAGGAGCATACCATTAAAGTCTTGTTTTGAATCACCCAACTAAGAAAAAAAAGTCTAGAAAAAATAAGTTCTTTGGATTACAAAATGTAAGAAGCATATTGATATAATTATCCTTAAAAGGAGATACTGTAGGAAATAGGATGGATTGAGTTATTACAAACATTCATGGAGTAAAAACACTATTAAAGCATTACAAGATTCAGACAACCAGTGAACCAAAAGTGTAAAAACAATGCTTTGGAAATTAATATTTTCCCAAGAAATGTTTCCAGTAAGAACCTGGGAAACTGCACTTTCTCTTGTGGGTGAAAAAAGTCACATTCTGACTTTAAAGGGACAGTGCTTCTGGAGAGTTTAGACATTCAGGATGTTCTCCAGCTCCATAAAACTGTGAAAAAAGAAATTTAAGGGCATCTTCTGGGTTTTTTTTCCCAGTGTGTACTCGTCAGTCTTTTTGTGTGTTTTTCCATGTGGACGGTAAAAGTAGAAGGGACAATTTCACAACTGCTTCCATTTCTTTTTCTGACTCCTGGGTACTTGTGGCATTGCTGCTAGTGGAAAATACTAATAAAATCCCTCTGGGGAGCAGAGTGCCCAGCATATTTTGGTGACATTTATGGTGCCCCGGGTAACCCTTTCCCTCCCCCAGCTCTGTGAGCCTGCTCTCAGGGAGAGCTGCTGTGCTTTGCTCACAGGCTCTCTGCTAAGGAAACCAGAAACTTTGATTGCATTTCAAATCCAGTCCGTGCCAGTAGCAATTCCCTGGTTGTTTTCCATAGGGTTATTTTCAAGTGGCCCATAAATAAACAGGGACATGGTCCCCGATGTGTTCTGGCCTAAATGATGAACAGGATTGATCTTAATTGGTTTCCTTGGTAGTTCTCAGAAAGAGCTCTCGGAAAGAGAGAACCTTGACTGGTTATTTAGCCTCAATATTGCTCATTCCTGACTTTTGCTGGTGGTTCCTGGAAATTTCTCAAGGCATTGTTGATTGAAATATACTGCTGAAACAGTGTCCAAGTGAAGTCCCAGCCTCCTGCTGTCAGAACTGGACCTTTTGTGGAGACAAAGGACTGCAGACTCCAGGGCTGTCATGTCTGATATCCTTCACTGGGAACAAATGCACAGGGAAAAGGAGAGAGCAGAGGCAGACCCTGCTTCAGCTCCCTTCTGTGTGGAGGCACAGACTTGTAACATGTACTGTGAAGCATAAATACATATATTTATATCTGTATTTTTAACTGTGTACTGCTGGCTGTGCAGCTGAGAGTGTGGAAGGATTCAGGAATGATGGGATATTTGTATGGTGCAAAACCCCCAGATTTGTTTCAGTAATGATCTTTAAAAAAAAAAAAACAGCAGAGAGGGGACAAGAGAACCCTTTTAACTCTTACTGGTGAAGGGTGGAGTTCTTTTTTTTTTTGATTGATACCTCTTGAAGTGTCTTAAAGTTTTGTGTGAAGCAGCTTTTCGTGGCCAGTGTCAGGGAAAGGATAGTGGGCACTGCATGGGATCCATTGCAGCAATTCCACTGCTGAAAATAACATCAACAGCAGTTTAGTGTCAAGAAACAAAGGCTTTGTCCCAAAATTATTATAGATCAGAGGAGTAAGCTTTGGAGAATGGAATGAAAAAAAAAAGAAAAATAAGGCCTGATTAAAGACTTTTAAAAATGCTTATTCCTGTGGGATTTTTGACAGTGTCATTCTAGCAGCATAAATTCATTTTAATCCAGCAGTGGCCATCCTCCTCGCCGCCTCTTTTCTTCTTCTTTTTTTTTTTTTTTTGTTATTTTGGCTTAGCTAACTGTACAAATTACTCAGTTTTCCTGTGTAGAAATTCAAACACAGAAAAAATAATCCAATCCCTGGATTTCTAAATTCAAGCAGCTTTCAAATCAGAAATAGTTTTGAGGCAAGAACAATAATCTTTCTGGTAGTGGGTGGCATAAAAAGACTGTTTTTTTCCATTCATGGCTTTTTCTTTTAAATGTATTTGATTTAGATTGATTTAGCCTGGTGTGGGAATTGAAAGTCTGACTGAAACTTCCTGTTCTGAGTTGTGGCTTGAGTGAGTTGCTGGGTGAAGGTGTCGGAGCAGCCCTGTATCCTCTCTCTTGCATAATGATCCTTGGTTCTGGTGAGTTTCCATCACCTGCGTGGGCTTGATGAGGCAGAGCCCTCTTGACTGGTTAAAAGCACAGGAAATCTGTGCTTCTCTCCAGACCTGCTCTGGTTTTTGAGAGAATTGCTTCATTCCTTTCTCTTGTCTCAGTTTGTCAGTACAGTGTAACTTTTCTAAGTGCTCTGAAACGCTGTGGAGGACTTGTTGAAGTCCTGGGGTGGAGGTTACACATGATAGTTCTTTACTGAGGTGCTAAATAACCTCAGCCCTGTCAGTGGAAATAGTCCAACTTGCCTTTTCTTCTTAGAAGCCACTTCCCTGTACTTTCAGTGAATTGCTACTTTTCCTGTTTGTTGTAGGATGTGTGTGGCAGCTCAGACCTTGTCCTGCACTGAGACCTGAGCAGGTTGGCACCAGAGGTTTCCTCTGAGTTAAGGCACATGGGAAGCAGTTCTGTCCTTCCAGGCTGTGCAGGGAAAGCCTTTAAGTTACAGCAACACCTACAGATGTTTCCCCTCTTCTGAGTACTCCAGTCAACAGGAAATGGCCAATAAGCAGAGTGGCTTCCAAACTGCAGACTCCTGCAAGAGGTACAGACTGGGGTGGAAGTGCTGGTTCTCTCCAGCTCAGGGAGAGGTTCCTGGGCTCAGGAGCTTTGTGAGATATTTATGGTGCCCACTGACCTTGAGCAGGGTTTTTTTTTGGTGTTGTGAGCCACAGCCCATTCCCACAGGGCATTTTATGCTCAGCCATCCTGATCTGGAGGTGGGTCACTTGATGTACTGGGGCATGAAACACTCCCCCAGAACAGCTCAGACCTTTTGGGGTGGCAGCACAGACCTGTGCTCAGGATCTGAAATATAGGGGAAAACAGGTAGTTTGTGTTGATTGTACGATCCCATTCACAACAGGTTGTGTATTGAAGCCCATGCCCTAAACACTTGTAGGTTTTTTTAAATGCTCAACTGATTCCTTACTTACACTGAACAGTTACTACTTTCTTATGTTTTTTTGGAAATTTTCCCCTTCTTTCCCTGCATCAATTAATATAAACTAGAGGTCAGAGCAGCTCTTCATTATGAAAATGTGCTAGTTTTAATCTGTTCTGTGACTCATTTTTCGTGAAGAAAATCAAGAAGGAAAGAGTCTTTGAATCTTTTAGTGTGATGAAAAGTACATAAAAATGATTCCTTTATGTGCTCGAGTGTATGATGTTTTCAAGGTTCTGTTTTTGAAGAAAATTTTCAGAATCTTACTGATCATGTTGACCTGCTGGATTTCTTTCTGCACTTCACATTTCTAGGGAGTGATACGTGGGAGCACTAAGTTGAAATCATCTGAGGCAAATCTTTATGCTTTTCAAAGAGTACAACTTGCTATCCAAATCCAGTGTCTGAGAAACACCATCATAAAAATTCAAATGTCAGTGAAGACAATTAGCATGGGTTTAGTGAGTACAAAACTGAACTTTGGAAGATAAAGGAGATAACCTTTGACTTACTACAGAGCATCAGCCACAGAGCCTCTGCTGAGATTTGAGTTCTTGGTGCTCAAGCACTGATGTGTGTGTGGTTGGCTGTTCTGTGTCCAGTTTGGCACCACCTCTGTGCAGTGCCACCCTTGCAGAGACTGTACATTCCATCTGAGTATGTGGTGCCCAACCAGCCAATTGTTTTTCTCCTTAGTCCCCCTTCCATGGCTGTGAAATATTTGCAGGACCTGTATTTCATGACTGGCCCAGTTACTGATTTATCTGCTGTACTGTTTATCCCACTGGGACCATGTTATTTTTTTCAGAGCTGACCTCCCTTGCTCACAAACCACAGCTAATTTAGGTTTATTTTCCTCCCTGCCCCCTCCTCCTGGCATGCTAACAGTCATTCCAACTGGCTGTTGACTTCCACTCAGGAATTGTCACCAGATCTTTCCAAGTTAAATCTTGCAAATGAAAATCACAATATGCTTGGCACTGCCTTCACTTGGAGGTGCAGTCTGCCCTTAGGAGGTGATGGTCATTACCAAATGTCAGCTCTGGGGAGAACCAACAGATGGCAATGCTCTGGTTTACATGAACTGCCCATGTATTTTGTTTAGACAGATTCAGGGGCATTTCTGATGCCTTTGGAAGCCAGAATTTCAGTGCAAACACTGGAAAGGAAGGGAAACATGGAGATGGAAGGAAGTGCTTGAGGTGCACATAAAATGCTTTCAAGTAAGATTTTGCAATTGCACAAACAGTGCATACTCCTATTTGTTTAAACAGTGTGGCAGCAAAATCCATTAAAAATAAATCTGGATGGGCATTCCCTCAGGTGGCTGAGACCAGTGCACAGAGCTCAGCTCGTGGCCCACCTCTGGGCACCAGAACAACCTGCTGGACACCAGGAGCAGACCTGGACCAAGGAACAAATCTCCTGAACACCAGGAACAACTTCTTATGACACCAGGAACAAGCCTGGACACCAGGAAGAGACCTGGACATCAGGAACAAGCCTGGACACCAGGAACAGCTCCTGTACACCAGAACAACCTCCTGGACACAAAGAACAGACCTGGACACAAGCAGCAGACCTGGACATCCAGAACAACCTCCTGGACACCAGGAACAGACCTGAACACCAGGAACAACCTCCTGGCCACCCCATTATTGACAGATGTCTGTGGGAACCAAGTGTCAGCAACAGTAGCTGAAGCTTTTTAGAAGCAATCTTTTCTTGCTTGCTTTTCCTAGAACTAAAATAAAATGAGAACAGAATCTGTGGCCTGGCCTATCTCCAGAGAAATTTCATGGACTTTATTAATCAATTATGTAAGGAAGATCATTGGGCAATGGGCAGAAATGACAAAGCATCTCTGTGAACTTGCTGAGTTTTTCTAAGCAGCCCTTTTTAGGACCTCATTGTTTGTCCTGCTGAGGGAGAAGAGTCTCTCTTCACAGAGGCAATTTAAGGCAATAGCTCCTTGTGATCAGAAGGAATGGAAACATGGCATGAAAAGTTGGGTTTGGTAGGTAACACAGCAGATCATGACAAAATTTTCTCATTCCTGGTGCTAAACATGACCCTCTCCACTGTTTGCTCTCGTAACACACTGCTCTTGGTATAGCCCATGTACAGCTCTGCTAAAGGAAATCGTGCTGGTTTGACTTGTTAAAAATGGCCTTTCCAACCTGGGGAGTAACCAGGGATTCAGTTCTGAACTTACACAAATCCATCATTCCACGTGACTTTGTAATTGTAACTGATCAAAATGTCAATGATCTGTGTAGAGTAAGCAGGCAAGCAGGGCATGGAAAAGATTGAATATGGATAAACTGCAGGTGAATTCTAAACATACACAACTCCAGTGTGGGTAAGACTGAACATCTAAAAGAAACATTAGTGGTATCATTAGTCACGGAGCTTTTCTAGGTATGAGCAAAAATGAAAGGCAGCACAAATCTGTGTCACACACCTCTTATTTGCATGTCTTCTTTAACCTGGATGTGTTCCCCATGGAGCTTCTGTAGACTAGCCCAAAATAATCTGCATGGATCCAAACAGTCTTAATTTTCTGTGTGTAAGGAGACTCAACTTGGCATTTCTGAATCTTACTAAGCTTTTCTTTTTAGGCTTAAACACAGGAAAGACTTCAAACCTCATTTCTCAGCTTATCGTGCAAATAATATTCTGAATCTTGCAGGATCATAACTTTTTGTATAAAGCTTTCCAGCTGTTTTCTGTTGATAAAAGACTTTAGCTGGGCACCAGGAGATAAGACTGTGGGACTGAGAAATTGCTGACTTAGTCTTGTAATCTTCCAGCAGGGCATTCCCACAGGGAAGTTATGGATAGGTGTAACTCTGCACAAGTTAATGTTCTAATCCTTGAATCCCACTGAATGGCTCAGTCACTGATTTTAATGGAAATTCTGGGCACCTGACACATTTCAGTTTTATACAGAGACTTTCAATTCCTGGCAGATTGTCAGTGTGGAGCTCAAACTGATTCCCTTGGGGCTGTTCCTCTGGATTTGAGGATGTCATTTTCTGAGAGCAAACCTGGCTGGGAACTTCAGTGACACCCTTTGGAAGGACTGTGAATTTCCAGGCTCCAGATCAGGAAAAACTGTCAGGATCAAACATGATTTAAAGCATGAAGAACTTTATTTATTGCCAGCAGAGAATGGCAGTGGAGTTTGGAATAGCTTAGAGCTTATGTTCTTTGCTTCTGATAGCAAATATACTGTCCATCCCTCCGCTGGGACAAAGGCTTGTCTTGGTGTTCCAGATATCTCTAATTATATAGACAGGGAGATAAAAGTAAGACAAATAAACTGAAGATGGAAAATTAGTTAGACAAATGGAAAAAATGCATGCAGATGGTTAGGAACACCTAAAATCCCACATGGTGCAGTGACTGCTAAGTCAGCCAACAATTTTTTATGAATGAGAAATCTAATAAGGAGGGGAAACCAGTTAAAATTTCCCCTGGAGCAATTGTAACTTCTACACCTCTTTTTTTGGTTCATAAACACCTCTGTTGCCTGCAAAAATACTTGTGAAGATGCTTTTTAATATGGTTTGCTAAGTTTTGTTGCTTGACTTCATTGTTCCTGCAAATCAGCAAATGAATTCCATTCACAGTTCGATTTTTTTCCTAAGACAAGGAATGTTCATGCCAGATTGCTGTTCCTACATTTTCCCTCCAAGCTCACACAGCACTGGAGCTCTGTGTGGTGCAGGAATACACAAGTGTGGGATCCATGTGCAAAGAGCCAGACTATGCCAGGTATTTTGCAGTGCTAATCCATTAAGTAACTGGAGCCATACATTGAATGGCACTTTTATCTCACATTTAATGGGTAAATACAGGCAGTGAAGTTGTTGGCTGTGTGTCACAGTCCCTTTGTCTCAGCTTCACATGGCAATCATTCTCTTCATTTCACTTGAGCTGTCCTGCAGCTGATTTATCCCCAGCCCAGCAGATAAGACACTCAGAGAGTGATTGGAGTCAAATCATTCCAGTCTGATACCGATGCAAGACAAAGCTTTGTTTGAAATCAGATTGACAAATGTTTGAAATCAGATTTTTCCTTAGAGTAAGGAAGCAGAGAAGGTGTTCTCAGCTGAGGCAGCTGGGGGGCTGCTTTGTTTGCTTGTTTATTCAGAAGTTTGTGACTTTTTAATATTCCACTCTGTAGAAGACAGTGCTGATTCAAAGTACATAAAGAAAATAAAAAGTCTAAAGTAGAAAAATCAGAGAAGGCTTTGGAGCTGGTGAGAAAATGAGAGGTGACATGAGAACAGGAAGGAAAGGGGAAGGTTATGTCATTAGAGGCTGGAATTCAATGTTTTGATGAAACTCCATGGATACAGGAAGGAGCAGGGCGGGTAAAAATAGCCAAATGAAAATGGTATGAGTTCCAAGAATTCAACTCTGAAAAGAAAAAAAGAAATATACTTTCTTGCTCAAAACCAGGTGGAAAAAGTTATGTATTCTTATGAAGCATTATAAAGGGTGAAGCAAAATTTGCTGTCTGCAATTTTATTTTTTTCCTCCAACAAAAACTTGAAATTTTGTGTTATTATACACATCTCTTCCAAATCCTCAGTGGCCTGGTTCCCAGGAGAGGGAACACTTTGTCAGAAAAGTCATCTCATCAGAAGCCCTTGGATGCAGTTCAGATCCGAGGAGTTTTGGGGCTGAGCACATGCAAATGCTTACAGCCACAGGAATTGTCTCCCTCCCTGAGTGGTAGGAACACTCCTGATGGCTGCAGGAGGAAATGGCCCTCACTGGGAGCACAGTTTACTTTGCAGGACGTTGATTTGCGCACAGCCAGCAGACAATTACACTGCAGTCTCTATTTTCTTGTACTGAACTCCATGTGCTTACAGTTCCCCTTGGAGATTCACTCTTATCTGCAGAACAGAAAGCTCTTACTACAAGAAAAAGAAAGAAAGAAAATCAACCCATTTGCTTACTTTGATTTTGTTTTTGTTAATTTCTGAACAGATGGTAACATACCACAATGGAAGTTTTATAAAAATTTCCATCTTTTAACTGAGTGCAGGCCTGAAATTTTTCCCTGGTGAAAAAGCGGAGTGTGAGTCATTAAACAGGCTCTGTGCTATCTGCCTGGGATTTTCACTCTGCAGTCAGAGGAGGCAGAAAGCCCTTCCATTACAGTAACTACCTTTTTTTTCCCCCTTCACCTGGGCAAATGGCCAATTCCATCATCTCAGGCTCAGTAGGAACAAGGAAGGTACAGTCTGAGGAGGGATGTAATGCACAGACAAGGGGAGAGCCATTGCCACAGGCCAAGAGCAGGAGTCCAGTTCTAGAGCTCACACAGTTGTCAGAAGGAGTGGCCTGATTTATGATTTCTTCAGTCCAGTCTGAATTCAGTAATTGAAAAGTTATGGGCTGGGTTTACAAGGGAGATGTTCTGTTGCCTGCAGAGTGCTCAGCACCTACTGAGTTTTGGCCCCAAATTATCATTATGGAGATAGAGAGTCTAAACCTAACGTTTGTTTGGACTCCGTTTGAAATTTGGCACTGATTGCTGTGGGACAAATAAGGCCCAGAGATGCTGAGTGTTCTTTTCTGCAGGTCTTCTGATATGACCTTGGAGAGCTGGAGGAGTCCAAACTCTCTGGTCTCCAGTGCTGTTCATTTTAGTGAAGTTACAGAACTTTGCTGAGAGGGGTTGGAAATAAAAATGGATTTTTACACTGAGGCTTTAGGGCTTTTGTAAAATCCTTTGTGTCTTCCCAGGGCCCTGAGTGCAGGCTCTGGTGCCCAGTCCTCACACACAGCATCTCCCTGAGCAGTGCAGCCCTCACCAATTTGTTCCTTTTCTCCTTTGTAGTGCCTGTAGAGTAAAATTACTTCAGAAAAATCAAACCAGGGTCTGAAATTTGCATTTTGGACTTTCCTCTGTATCACATTGAGGTGGTGCCTTCATCAGCTTTGGAGTGGAGATGTGACAAAGTTCCTGACAATTTATGGGTGTGTTAGAAATGCAGAAGGATGGATGGATGGATGGATGGATGGATGGATGGATGGATGGATGGATATATCAACCTTCAAGGGCTCTGTCATTCAGGTAAAGATGAGTTAATCCTTCTCAGTCTGTGTGACACTTAATGACATATACAAAGGAGGTGAATGGCATCTTGTTGCATAGCAAGGGTAATATAGAACACAATTTCCCCTGAAGAAATAGCTCACATACCTTATATAATGAATGAGCTCATTTTGCCTGTGTTTGCCAGAAACAATAAAAGTTAGAAAATGTCCCAGTAATTAAAATAAAGTGTTACCCAGATTTATGGTGAGAAATGTGAAATGTCAGGCAATTGAGTGCAGCTCCACACTCACAAATAAGCTTCACATTGGTTAGAACAGGTTGCATTCATTAGGAGGAACAGTGTGGGTCCAGGGCTGGCCCCAGAAGGCCAGGAATGGTTTCTCCTGCCCAGGGAAGGAAAGCAGAGGGGAGGGAAAAGTGCCAGCTGGCACATCCCTGATGGATCCTGGTCCTAGTGGTGATGCTGCAGCAGGCAGGGACAGACAGGATCATAGCTTCAAGATGGGCTTGGATGACATGATGGATGGGAGGGGGAGAGGAGAGAGTCCCACTGTCAGCCTGCCACGTGCAGGAAAGAAATCTAATAAAAATTTTTGAAGGGTGGAGATGAAAAAGGGAATCTAAGCATGGCCAGCCTTTCCTGCAGTCCTTCCTCTCACAGTCTCTGTTCATTATTTTAATACAAATGCTGTACCCAGGAATAGTTCAGCAGTTTACTAGGTATGAGCTCATCTCTTGCTTAAAATAATCTGAAACCCTAATTATTTTTTCTATGCACCATTCTTTGTCAGAGGGCCACGTAAGTGAAGTGGGTTTAATCTACATAAATACCAGGGAACCCTGAAAGTGCAGAACTGCTGGAGACAGAAGTGGAGCTCTCTGAAAGTCTGGTGGAAGCTCATTTGAGCAGGTCCTGCTGGAACATCCCCAGTGCTCTGTGCAGCTGGAGGAGGGCAGGCTGTGGAAATGTCCTGCTGGGACACAGGGACACTGGGAACCTGCTGCCCCAATGCCTCCTGTCACCAGCTTTTGTGCTCCTCTCTTCTGACACAGCTAATTAAAAATTGAAGAGGCTTGAAATGAAAATGCTTTACATAAAAGCAAGTCTGACAGTTGATGCTGTCTAGAAATGAAAACGTTCAGTGCCTTTTTCCTGGAAAAGAGAACAGGGCAATGTTAAATCAGACACTTCAGTAAATACAGATCTAGTGGGGGACTCTCACTACCTCCTTCTACCAGACTGAAGTGTCTGGTCCAAAACATAGCCTGTCTTGTCCAATGAAATATGGAACAAAAAAAAAAAATTAAACAGCCCCAGTCCTCTTTGTCTTTCAGTGTTGGATTCTGTTATTGCATAGTTTTGATCTAGGAGTAGTTCTAGGAATATCATGGAGTTTTGTCAGGAAAAAACCCAGTCATGAAGCTAAAAGCCATTGATGCTAACTTGGTAAAAGATTTGGATTGTGATAAAGATCTGCAGGGTGGCCTTAAGTCAGTTGTGTATCTTCTCTGTTCTGCAGTTCCACATCTGTAAAATGACAGAATGAATTTGTTTCGTTTTCATTACATGCTTGTAGGAAAAATCTCATTATGCTAATGAGGTGTGCATATGCTTTAATCACAGGTTCATTCAGAAAGCCCATAAATGAAATAAATATGAGATCAAGGCATAAGAATTGTGAGAAAGGAGTAGAAATGTGGGATTTTTAGGACAGCAAGTTCTGAATGAGTGAAGTGATGATGCAAGCACTGATCTCCACAGAGTGCCTGGTGCTCTGTGTGTTATTTATAGGAGGCACAGGCCTCTACAATAAATTGCAGGTTCACCTGTCAGACCAGCAGACAGGGGATCACTTTACAACAAGAGGGAAGAGGTCATAAATTTCAAGCAGTCATTCCCTGCCATGATTTTGGATGTTGAGCTGCTGTAAAGGATGTACCAAAGGACCTGAGGAGGGACACCAGGATCAGAAGCTGTGGTGATAAAAACCCAGCGAGTAGATCAGGAGATCTGACAGAGTCTTTGTAGCAAAGGTGCAGTAAGTGTATCAATATTATTTGCAAAATACAGATACCATGATGATGAGAAATGATCTCAAAGATGGAGAGATTATGGAGGAGAGAGGTGAATTCCCTGGATGCAGTCAGCATTCCCAGAGCCTCTCCTCATGGCAGAGTGTGTGTGGGAGGGCAGGGAGGGCAGGTCACCCACCTTGTGTGCTGCAGCTTGGGTTTTGCTGATCAGGAGCTCCTGTAGGGCAAGGCTGGCACGCTGCCTTTACTATGGATTGCTTGGGATAAGCTGTGAGAGAGAGTTGCTTCAACCCAGGCTTAACTTTGTCTGAAATGGTTGATTTTTCTTCTCTGGAATGGTGATGGTGGCTCTGGGAGGACCTGCTGAGGGGGAACAGACAGTTCAGGGCACTATTGACAGGGACAAGGCTTTGGCTTGGTGTTCCTGTCCCTGCCTCTGCTGGATGTGGGGCTCTGCCTTGTTTGCTCATTGCTGGCTATGCTGAGAAATGAAAGATTTGCTGTTCATGTAAATGGCAAAAAGTCTGTGCAGCCTGACTCCCTACAGGACTATTCTCTGAGCTCCTTTGGGAATCCCAGGAGTTCCAGCTTTATTCCCTTCTCTGACTCTGATTTTTCCCAGTGAATTCATTTTTTTATTGGAGGTAGCAAGCATGTTTTTTGGATTTTTTAAAATGAGGTGTTTGGCAGCCTCCACTGGGACATGTAGGTGCAGAGTGTGTGAGGGAGGGAGGGGCAGCCCTGAGCAACATACCAGGCAACCTGGGATGAAAAAAATCCAAAAAATGGAGAGCTCTTTCATGTGCTTTTAACAACCCCTCACCTCCCATACTTCCTAGGATGCCTGATGATTTCCTGCAAATTAAATATGAATTTTAGGTGAGAGCAAGTCATGTGTTAAGCAGGTCATGTGTTCATTCCATGTATTCATCATGGATATATGGCCAGTGGGCCATGACCAAGAGGTTCTGTACTTGGGAAAAGATAGAAAAGATACAGGAGGCAGGGGATGGAGCTGAGCTGAACAAAAGGAAAAGAGTTAAGGAAATAATGATGAGTTCTGAATCCATGAGGTTCTCTGGGAGAAGCTGCTGTGAATCTGGTAAAATAAAATCAGTGAGTTGGACCAAAGCCCTGAAGCACAGCCTTGCTGCTATTGCTGAAAAGTCCCAGCCACCTCACTGAGCTCTTTGTCCTGAAAGGTGTGCTGTAAATAGTTGACTTTTCCATTAATTAAAAAAAGAAGACTATTCTAGTTGTTATGAGTTTATTGCTGACCTCAGACAATGAAAATTTTTGTTTGTTCATCTTAGCTCTGACTGATTCTTGAAACTTTTTTTGGTGACTTTTTAGATGGCTTAAATTCACTTATTTCAGTGCATATCTCAGAGAAATATGTACAAAAAGAAGTGGTGTCTTTAATAAAAATGTTTCAGAATTAATTTTGGCTGAAAAGATAATCTACATCACATTTGTGAAATAATTTTCTGTAACTGGATATGCGTGTTGATGAAAAATTGAAAGATTTGAATGAAAAAGACCACCTGGCTCTCAGATAATACTTTCCAACAGAGAGTTTGAAACCTTATTCCTCAGGTTCTGGATAGTTTGGCATTCCCCAGTTTCACTGTAATTGATCAGTTAAAATCATGAGTTTGATAAATGATAATCTCTAAAGGAAAAGAGGGAAGGAAATATCCTGGCCATGCAGAAATTGTTTTACTTGTGTCACAATTAGCAATGAATATGTACAGTACAAGCATGGAGCAAGTGGAAATTGGCTGCTCCATG
>NW_005054449.1:676649-679709 GCF_000277835.1 Geospiza fortis
GCAGGAATTTTGACGTGTCGCATTCGCACCCACGCTCCCCCCCTTCCTTCTTCACAATCTTCACAATAGGCCCTTCCCAAACGTTTTGTCAAATAGCTGCAATATGCAGCACAGCCCTTGCTAATCCCCAGCTCTCCCCGAGCAGGCAGGCAGTGAGAAGCAGAGGGGGCTGGGGGGAGCACACTTCTCCTGTGTGTGTACAAACACAGCACAAACATCCCCCCAGCCCGGGGGACGTGCAGAAGGTGGGACCCGGTGCTGGGGAGAGGCACCGAGTGAAGGCGATGGGGAGGGAAGAGAAGTGCCTGTTAAATATGGAAAATGGAGTCTGCTTTTTGTTCTGGGCCTTTGGAATCTGTGGGTGGATTGGAACTGGCAGGCAGGGAGCAAACACCCACCCACCATAGGGCTGTGTGGTTCAGAAGTTTACAAGAGTGTTTGTGTTCCAGGAGCTGTTGGCCTTGAAGCCAATGGAGAGGGGGAGGAGAAGAGGGAGAGAGTGAGAAAAACACTGTGGTGTTAGGGCCCTTCCTCGGAGATATTTTTCCCCTCTCCTTTCTCCAGCTCCAGGGCTCTGGAACTGGAGCAAGACTGACTGGGGGACAGATTAATCTGATTTTAAGATGCAGCACTCACAGTCCGTCATGGAGAGGCAGAGAATTGAGAAGCCACTGCCACTTAATGCCACATGACGGCTCCCTTGGCTCCCCCTTCTCCTGCCCTGCTGCTCTTTGGTTCTGCAGAGACTGTGGGATGTAAAGACGTGGAAGTTTTCTGCGTTGTTACTGCAGGAGTTGAAGCTTGGTTTCTGTCCCATCATGGCTTTTGGTTTGGAAGCTGCCACTCCAATTGCTCACTGTCTGAGTATTGCAGATACAGAAACTGAGGCACAGAGAGACTGAGCAACTTGCCCAAGGCAACAGGAAATCTGTGGGAGATCTGGAATAGACCCCAGATGTCCTGAGTTTTCTGTCTTAACCACAAGACCATCCTTCCTGTCTCTTTGGTAGTCCCCTCTGCTTCAGGAATTCCATTTACAAATTCCACCCAGAAACAATCTGTTGCATGATCCAGTGATTTACTTGCATTAAAAAGTCATTTGGAAGAGAAAATGGCACCTCTCTGAAAATGAACTGCAGCTACTGCTTGCTGTCCTTTCTTTCTAGGGGATGAAGGAGAAGGAGTGAAAAAAACAAACCCCAGCTTCCAGAGCTGAGAAGCTTTTCCATTGCTATCCAAACTTCCTGCAGGCATTAGTTTGGTTCTTTAAAAGAATCAGGAACTCCATATGTGATGTTTGAGTTTATCTGGCCATTTATATTTTAGTGGATTATAAAAAGGCCTGAAACTGCACTAAATCCATGTAGGGAGTGATCCTGCTGCTGGTCCCCATTGTATCCGGGTGTCTCTGGTGACAGTCTGGTCAACTGCCACAGCCCTGGGGGAATTCACTGTGTGTCTGCTGCTTCTCCCTTGTCACAGTCACAGTCAGAGCTTCTCTAAGAGGAGGCTGAATGCTGGGAGGGGTTTTCATTCTACCAAAGCACACCCTTCAGTTTGGAAACGGTGCAGTGGATGGATGTCCCTCATATTAACAAAAGGTACTATATGTACCTTCTGAAGAATATAATTTAAAAATTATTCTTGACTAAAACCTTTTAGATTATCCTATTACTCAGTGAGGAATATTCCTAGCCCTGCTTTCTCTTAGCATAAGGAATCAACAAGGACTGTATGGCCTAGATTGTTAAATCCCATCTTTAGACCTTGGTACTCTGGTAATATCTAAAAATCCCACTCATGGATCACCAAATCCTTGTGGGATGGATTGTATACGCAGAAACTTCAAAGGTTCTCCTTGCTACCAGTGGCTCTCTGTTAAGGCAGTTTGGTGGAGAACCTCCAAGGATCTTCTCTGAGCAGATGAAGACACAGCTGCTGACCTGGACCCATGTGTTTGGTTCCTGCCTCTTCTGAAGCCATTTAGCACTTTGAGGGTTGATGTCCAAGTTGGGTATGTGAGAGTGGGTTCCTCTCTGGGGAAATGCTGACTTAGGAGCAAGGTCAAAGCTCTTAGACAACTCTTACACCTTTTCCCTTTATTCCGAATGGGATTTAGGAATATAAAAGTACAAATAAAACACAAGAGCTTGGTGTGTGTCCTGCCCCATTACAACGAGTCTGAGTAAATCACAGTGGGTTTGTTTTCCAATTGCTCTTTTAAGCACCGTTTGGATATTTGTCTGTTTGCCCCTCCTCTTTTGTCCCAATATGTTTTCTTCTGCTGTTCCACTGCCATGAACTCTTCCAGAGGAGACTGTCCAAAATTCAATGTCTGTGTCCCTCAGTCACACTCTATGGATGAGCAGGGCTTAAAGTCCTTGTTGCAATACAAACACTATTAACAATTGTGCTGGTGTGAAAGTGCTCCCCAGCCCTTTTTGGCATGCAGTTGACAGAGCTATGAGATAACAGTGGAAACCTTTTCAGCTTGTTCCTTAATGGTGATGCTAAGTGCTGATTGAAATGTTTGTTAGAATTCTGGGTGTGCAGTCCATGGAAAATGGGAGAAGACACAGGTTTTTTTTGCTTTGAAATTTGATATTAATAGAAAGTAAGAGCATCTCGCTCCTGACCTGAATAATAAATCCATAATGGAGTTGGCAGTGCTGCTGGGCAGTGGGTGCCTGTGCCCTGGGCACTGGATGTCGGTGCCATGGGCAGTGGGTGTCTGTGCTATGGTCACTTGCTGTCCATGCCCTGGGTGTTTGTGCCATGGTTACTGTATGTCCATGCTATGGGGAGGAGGGATCTGTGCCATGACCAGTGAGTGTCCTTGCGATGGTCAGTGGTAAGTGGTGTCCATGCCATGGTCAATGACTATGCCATGGTCAGTGTGTGTGTCCGTGCCCCAAGCAGTAGGTGTCTGTGCCCTGGTCAGTGATGTCCGTGACCTGGTCAGCGCTGTCCGTGCCCGGTCGCGGTTGTGCGGGGCGGTCGCGGTGATCTCTCATCGGTCGGTAGAGGGCGCCCGTCCCCGCCGTGCGGGGGGCGCTCGGT
>NW_005054449.1:680655-708499 GCF_000277835.1 Geospiza fortis
AGGCAGACACCAACAAACAGAGGGGGGGAGGCGGAGGGCGGGAGGCTGAGCCCGCCTGCATTAGCTCAGCTCTCAGGCACTCTCAGTCACTGCTGGAAAGAGGAGCTGGGAGGATGTGCGCGCTCTCACCGCGGCTCCCCACGGCACAACGAGAGCACCGGCAGAAATAAGGGAAGGAAGGCGAACCCAGAGCCGAGGAGCCCTCCCAGGCCGAGCAGAGGGACCACGAGAGGCAGCGGAGCCGCTCTTTGCCCGTGCGGAGCCCCCGCGCCGCTTTGGCAGTGCCGGAGATCTGGGCCTTTTCTCCTGCGTTGTTCCTTCCACAGAGCGAGCGTGCTGCCTCCTCCTGCTTTTTACTTTCCTCCCCCGCGCCTTCCCTCGGTGGATATGGACAGAAGGGGGATCACTGCAGAGAAGCAGCAGCCGCCAGAACATATTTGAGCCCCGGGTGCTCGGAGCGTGGCACAGACTTTTTGTGTTTCTGTGGGTGGTGTGTGTGTGTGTGTGTGTGTGTGTGTGTGTGTGTGTGTGTGAGTGAGTGTGTGTTGGAGGTGTGGGAGGAGGGATTGGTTTGCCTGGGGGTTGGCTGAGGGGGTGAGTGCTCGGATGAAGACCTCTTTTTGCCGTGATTCTGTGCTCCATCGGGGCAGCTTGGAGACTTGGAGGGTTTGAAATTGTAACGCGAAGCAAGAGAAAAGAAAGAAGAGAGAGACACGCATACAAAAGGATTTATTTCCTCTCCGTTAGTGGATTGCTGAGTGAGAAGGAGGAAAAACACAAGGGTGGGTTGTTTTATTTTGTTAATATTTTTTCCTTAAAAAATCCCTTAAGTGGATTTGCACCAGGGTGGAAGATAATTGGGGATTTTTGCTGTTTGTTTTGGGAATAGAAACTAAAAAATGGAGACTGTAAGTAGAAGCAGCTTCCAGCCTCATCCAGGACTGCAGAAGACCTTGGAACAGTTTCATCTGAGCTCTATGAGCTCCCTGGGTGGCCCTGCTGCTTTCTCAGCACGATGGGCACAGGAGATGTACAAGAAAGACAATGGCAAAGACCCAGCGGAACCTGTACTGCATCTGCCCCCGATCCAGCCTCCTCCGGTCATGCCTGGTCCCTTCTTCATGCCCTCGGACAGATCCACGGAGAGGTGCGAGACCATCCTGGAAGGGGAAACCATCTCCTGCTTCGTGGTGGGCGGAGAGAAGCGGCTTTGCTTGCCCCAGATCCTGAACTCGGTGCTCAGGGACTTCTCCCTGCAGCAGATTAATTCGGTGTGTGATGAGCTACATATTTACTGCTCCAGATGCACTGCTGACCAGCTGGAAATCCTCAAAGTCATGGGCATCCTGCCCTTCTCCGCTCCTTCCTGCGGGCTCATCACGAAAACTGATGCTGAGAGGCTTTGTAACGCCTTGCTTTATGGTGGCACCTATCCTCCCCACTGCAAGAAGGAATTCTCTAGCACAATTGAGCTGGAGCTCACGGAGAAGAGCTTCAAGGTGTATCATGAGTGCTTTGGGAAGTGTAAGGGACTCCTGGTGCCAGAGCTTTACAGTAACCCCAGCGCAGCCTGCATCCAGTGCTTGGACTGCAGGCTCATGTACCCACCTCACAAATTTGTGGTCCACTCTCACAAATCGCTGGAAAACAGGACTTGCCACTGGGGCTTTGACTCTGCAAACTGGAGATCCTATATCCTCCTCAGCCAGGATTATACTGGGAAAGAGGAGAAAGCTAGACTGGGCCAGCTCTTAGATGAAATGAAAGAAAAATTTGACTATAACAACAAATACAAGAGGAAAGCCCCCCGGGTAAGTGGTGTCTGTAATTTTAAAGGGGGCGGGGGGAATTTCGGTAACATTTATCGATATACCCGAATTGTTACCAGCTGCTTTTCCTTGGAGTCATTTTGCGATTTTAATCGTGTTCTCCATTCTCCCCACGTTTGTGTCACTGTGGAGGAGCAGTGCTCGAGATGGCACCTTTATTTCTCTGGTTGTGTTCTGACCACGGTGGTTGGAGTTTGTTTAAATTACGTACGTGTATTTGTATATTTTACTATGTGTGGACCTTGATCTTTGAAGCCCATCACACTGCCCCAGACTTTATCTGGCAGTGCGTGATTTCGGGTCTTTAAGGGCTTCTTCACTCAGGGGTCAAGGCAAGGAAGAAGGCAGAAAAAGGGAGCAGGTACTGATGGCTCCAGATACAAGTCCATGCACTTTTCTGGCGGATGGAGTGTCGCCAGGGATGGAGGTGCGGGCTGAATGCTCTCACTGCTTGTATGGAAATAAAATGTGCCTGTTAAGAAAAAAAATTATGCCGGTAGTGCAGGTTACTGGTTTATAGATGAAGTGTTCAGAACGTGAATGGAGAAGTTCCTGCTTCTAAAGTATCCCTGCGGAGCCTAAATTTCCCCAGCAGACAGGCTTTTGTATATTGGATTATGTATACATCCAGCAAATGACTCTGTCTAGGGCCAGCTGCAGCAGCTCCTTAAGGTGTTCCATGCCGTGCTGTGCTGAGCCAGACAGCTCAGGCACATTTTTTTTTTTTAGGTGCCACTTGTTTTTCTTTCAGTCTGAGCTGCCTTTAGATCCCAGAATCCCTGGTGTGTGGGTGGGAGGCTGCCTTGGCATCTGGCAGCGGTCCTGCTCCCTGGGCAGCAGTGCCACAAGGCCTTGGGGACTCACAGACACCGGGATGTCTGTCTGGCTCCTGCCACGGTGCCACTGGCTGGGGATGAGCAATTCTGCTTCCTGCTCCTTCCCCCCGGTGCGAGGGCAAAACAAACTCCTGCCTCCCGAGTTCTCCCCTGCAGGTTTGTTATTCGGGCTCTGCCTCACTGTCAGAGATTTCCAAACTTTGGGGTTTTGTGACTGGAGTGGAAGGGCAATACACAAGCCTGGAAAAGAGAAGAAGTTCAAATCCCACTGTGAAAATTTTGAATTCACTTACCAAATACCTGTTTAAAGGGGCAGATATACACTCTGACTAAGGTGGCGCTTTTATTTATAAAAAAAGTGCAACAAAAATACCCAAGCAAACCCCAGATT
Source organism: Geospiza fortis (assembly GCF_000277835.1). Classification (NCBI taxonomy): domain Eukaryota; kingdom Metazoa; phylum Chordata; class Aves; order Passeriformes; family Thraupidae; genus Geospiza; species Geospiza fortis. The sequence goes on from NW_005054449.1 coordinate 683,712, forward strand.
AAAAAAAAAAAATGCTGTGCAAAGAATTCAGTAATTCCACAAGCAGTGTAGGAGGCCTAGTGAGCCCATCTGACCGGGCTGCACACTTCTGGATTAAGGAGCAGAGTCTGACTCTTCCAGTTTCTCTCCTGGCCCCCGGCTCAGTCCTTGTCCTCACCCCTCCTCTTCCTCCCCGGAGTGTCAGGACGCTGTGACAAGGCTGGGCTGTAATGAGGCACATTATCCCCGTGGTTGGAGGTGGATGTGTTTTTAATGGCTTGTCTATTCTCCGTCAGTCATGTGCCGAGATGGAATGGTGGGGTAGATCTACATGGATGTGAGAGGAGAATATGGCTCTCAAAGTGGAGACATTTTCATGCTAGGAAAGGAATTTTCTAGGGCATGCTTCGTTTGGGAAGTAAAATGAAGAAATCTCCACATTCTTGTTGTTTTAAGGTCCTGTTCCCCTAGCTTGGTCATTTCCAGAGTCTAAAATGAATGTTAGTAGAGAAGTGCTTTCCTTTTCTTGCAAGGCTTTTTCAATGTTCTCTTCAGCTGCATCATCTATCCAACACCCCAGGCGAGGCTGCAGAAGGAGAACAAGCAAAGGTTACTAAACCTTGGCTGTGCCTCAGTTTTTTTGGGGACCCTTTCAGAGGTCCTAGATCAGAACATGAGAAGCACTCTTCCCTCGCCCTCCAAAATCTGCCTGGAGTGCAGAGTGAATTGAAGATACCTAATAGTGAACACCAAAAACTGTGCAAGGAAATGGTGGCCATCTATTTTCTGGAAAATTTTGCCACAAATCTATCATGAAATGCTAAGTCTCTGCATAAATTTATTTGGAAGGTGGCAAGGAGTGAGGTGGGGAAGAATAGAGCAATGTGTGCTCAGACTATGGGGTAGGAAAACCAGAATGTTTTATCTCATATTAAGTTTCATGGCCTTCAGGACTCTTGTATTAAAGCAGTGCAGTCCTGAGGAGACCCTGACAATGCTGGCAGAGTTTTGTACTCTTATCCTTCCTTTTCCTGAAGTCTTTTTCCATTGGGCTTAGCCAACGGATATCATATGCTAAGGTCATTTGTGTTGTAGCAGTGTGTGTGGATAATTACGGAGAGATTTAATCAGGCTCTAAGATTGGTAGGCTGTGGCCAGGGGCAAGTAACATTGGAGTAAAGTTTAGATGCCTGGTGAGGAAATGATAGGATGGTCCCATTCTGTGTGTGTAAGATCCTCTGTGGGTTTTGTGTGTCTGTGGGGCTCTGGCTGTCTGGGGATGAAAGGGTGAAGCACATGTGTCTTTGTGGTGGGCTTCCTTTTTGATGTAGATCTCAGCTTTGCTTTGTTCTGTTTCATACAGAGGTGTTCTGTGCCATAAGCTGCTGTGTCAGATATTGGGTTTTCTGCTTTCAGGAGTGACCTTTTTTTTCAGTTTCTCAATTTATTTATTTCTCTGTGTGTGTACACACATTGCTTTGTGTGGTGTGTTTTCCCTGGGGCTCTGGTAGTATGTTGGTGGCATGGGATACATATGACCAATTTTATGCTGTTTAGGCAGCAGTGAGTGTTTTGACCTTTTCATGTGTCTCCATGAGGTTTCTGTGATGAGGTCTGGAGATTTCTGCCAGCACAGCTCTGCCTTTTAAGGGTCTGACTTAAATGGAGGAGCTGGGTTGGCACAAGCCCCTGGTGCAGATTCAGCGTAGTGGCAGAACTGCCGTTTTTTCCTCCCTCTTTTTTTTTTTTCCTTTTCATTTTTTTTCCTTGGCATGGTTTTAAAGCTTTGCTACAAGGCGTAGCTTTTCCTAGATATTTCATTCCCAGTGCATAATTCTCTCTACATCAAGTATCTGTAGTGATATCCATCCTTGTGTAGGAGATGGATGTGTAGATGCAGAGATCTCTCTGTCACCCGTATTGGTTGAACAAGACTCCTGTTGCCTGGTCTTGCCACTTGCAGAAGAACCCTTTGTCCAGACCTGTGTGAAGTCAACAAAGGGTCCTAACCAAAAGCTGGAGGGAGTTGTGACAGCTGGGGCTCCCCACTAGAGCAGGGACCATAAAGGCCTCAGTCACATTCCTTATACTATTCTAAAATTTTGGTTTTTATATCCTCCTTGTTCATGCTTGGATGAGTAACTGACCTCCCATAGGGTCTGTCACCTTGATGCCACTTCCCAAAGCTCTTTCTTCTCTTGAGCTGTATAACTTCTCCATTTTACTTCCCATGCAGGGTTTGTTGTGCTTTGCTTTCTCTGTGCACCAACACGGCTTTTACTTGGGTAGGTCTCCTATTTCCCTGCTTTTCCCATCTCATCCACCGTTATTGCTGTGGAGCCACAACCAAGAGAAATTCTGGGGTATTTCTAGAAATTAAAAATGTGAATAACCTGATGGGGTTGCAAAACAGGGTCCTAGAAATCCAGCATGAGTGCCAAAGCCTTTTCTTGGGCTCAGCTCCTGGTGCCTGGTGCGTGCTCTCCTGTGGGACCGAGGTGGCCTCGGTGTGTCTGTGGCACTGCTCTCCACTCGCTCCTGTGTGACAGACAGCTCCCTGCTTGCCTCACATCAGGATGCTCCACTCACACAGAATTAGTTCAGACGCAGCCCTGAAGGCTTTGTTGGTTGCTATTTCCAGAAGAGGAGGGTGGGTTCAGCTGTGTCTATTTCGAGCCCTTTTTCTCCAATACTGAACTGAGCAACGTTTGACGGCGCTTTGAGATTCCCCACCTGTGTGCCAGACGTGTACCCTGAGCAGGACTGGCTGTGAGCAGGGCCCAGGAGAGGCAGAGCTGTCCTTGCACGCGTGTGAGCACACCCACACACCCAGCGCTGCTGTGTTCCCACGGTTCAAGTCCCAGCAGCACTTCTATGAAGTAGCTGGAAGCCAGAAGCAGCATTCTGGGTACTGACACACAAATGAGCACATGAGGCCTCCCACTTTATTTCACAATGCCTCCCAACCCAGTGCTGCCACAACATGCAGCTCGCTCAGCTGGAGGAAGGTTTAGCCAGGTCAAGTGTGCAGCAGAATCAAAGAACCCAAATTGCTGCGAGCGGAGCAGCCGCGGGTGGAGGGAGGACGTGGGCTTTTAGGTGCTGCCCAGTGCTTGCTGTGCTGTGCTTTATGGCCACCTGAAAGGCTGCAGGAGTAGAGCTGGAATTTGTGTCTTATCCTAAAGTCCTGCCTTCTGGCAGTAGGAACCTTTATTTGTTAATGGGTATGTCCTGTGGTGGGTGTAGCAGAGCGATTCTGAGTTTATTCCCTGGCAGTGGTGTTCAGACTGCAGGATGGATTTATTCCTCTTGGTAGAAACTGATGTGAAAAATACTGTTGCAAAATTTTTGCCTGACAACTGGGAGTTCAGTTGTTTTCCCATGAAATGTTGAAGTCCTGTGTTCTATCTGGTGTTCAAGAATTGTTTTAGAGATTCTCCAGTAAAAATTTAGAAGTCTCTAAAACAAAAACATTGCTGTCTTGGGACAGTAGTTTAGTTCAGAAGTCTTTCAGAAACTTAAAAGTTGAACTTCAAAAGTGACACCAGCTTGACTGAAATCCCGTGTACCCAGGGAGAGGACAGTGTTTAGCAAACATCAGCAGTTTTTCCCAGGCGTGCAAACAGTTTTACAGATGTTGTAGATCGAGAACAAAGCAGCAGGTACGTGCATGTGTGTTGGACAAAGAGTTTGCTGCCAGTGATCTCATGGTGTTGAGTCAACCATGGCTCTCTCTTGCTCCAGAAGAGTTCCTAATTTCCTCAAGTCAGTTCTCTCGAATTAGGGTGGGAATTATATGCAATCTCTGCTTTTGAAAAAATATTTAAACCTCTGCCTCTCCCTCCATTGTCTGGGCTGTCTCGCTTGCCTCTCCATTTCTGTGGTTTCAGGCTTGGGCGTGTGTCCTGCCCAAACAGTAGCACGCTTTGAAGATGCGTGTAAACACCGCTTCATTTTTGGATGTGCTGGGAGCCTGACACCTGGTCCCTGGCAGGCTGTGAGCCTGGTTATCGCTGGCTGGGGCTGCCTGACCCGGGAGGGTGTGTTTGCACTTGCTGAGAGGCGCCTTTGCATTGGTGTTGTAAAAGCATCTGGAGGCGTCTGCGCCAGGCTGCTCCCAGCGTGTCCGGGCAGCGCAGCAGGGCTGGAGCCTCTCCTTGCTTATCTGCACCCCAGGCACCAGCACTGCCAGAGCAGGGGGCTCCAGGGCCACAGCCACGGCCTCTGGCTATCTGCAGTGTCCAGTCTGACAAAAAACTCACTTTGTGTTCATCTGCTGGCAGAGTCATTTCACCAAAGTGAAGGGTTTGAATGGCCCCAGTGCAGGACGACTGGGCTGGCTCTTACTGGGGAGCACTGGTGATTGAACTCACATTGCTGGCTCAGCTGGCCAGACTGCTTTGCCATCACATGAGGAGCTGTCTCCATGTGTGCAGTATTAAGACACAGATTATTTTTTTATATTTGGCTTGGCTTGGTTGTTTTGGTTTAATTTTAAAGCACACTTTGGACTTGACTCTAATTCTTATTTAAGAGGGAACCATCATGGAAGAGTTACACCAAATCCAGTGGGGGGATCTTGGGAAAAAAGTAGACAAAAATGACTTATACTGGATTGTTGAGAATCTATTGATAGAATCCCTCAATTACTAGGCTGATGTGTTTTAGCTGAGTGGCCATAGAGCACTTAATTCAAATTGATCTTCACATACAGGAAGCTTTACTTTAAAATGTAGGAATATTGCATGTTTTTGTTTGAAATCTGTCAGTTAGAGCATGTGTGTTAATGATACATTTTATCAGATAATATCTACTTGGTGTATGTTTTGTGTATCTGGGTAATGTGTATTATGAATTAATGAATCAGCACCAAATTTTTAATGCTATTCCACTCTGTCTCTAATAAAGGCAGTGTATATTCTTGGAAAATAATTTCAGAAAAAATGTTCTCTGGTCCCTTCCCTCCTCCTTTACACCTTGTGCAGTCTTGTATGCCTGAAATTTCATGGTCAGCATAGAGAATCAGACTCAGATCATCCCTGAAATCACCTGCTCCAGGTCTTCTGGAACAGAGCAGGTTAATCCGAAGGTTTGGGGCTTTGGGGCCGGTTCTGCAGCTCCCACTCAAGAAATCAGCCCACAGTAATTGGAACCAGTTCACCCACAAACCACAGCAGACTCGTGTGTATCAGGCTCCTTCCTGTGTGCTGGCTGGCAGAGACCAGGGGCAGATCTGAACCAGAGTGTCCCAGTGCTCAGGCACAGTGGCTGCACTAAGTTTATGGCCTTAGCTGGATTTACAGGACTGTGCTGACTGTGACCCTGTAGTTCTGTTACTGCAGTGTTTTCATTTTGCTCATTAACAACGATTTGGTTTAGAAGACGTTTGGTGCTCTGATCCTGGTGGATCTCCTTGAATGGGACAACTGGGAGCTGGCTTCAGACTGAAACAGTCCTGTCCTGTTGGTCACTACATGCAAGATTTGGTTTTAAGGTTGTGCTAGAGATCTACCACAGAGATATTATCTTCCTGTATTTAGGATTTGTTAGTTATTGTTTTTTATTTTGTTTTTTATTAATGAATAAATATGTCTAAGGTTAGCATAAGGAGCAGCCTTTTCTGCTGATGCAAATTCAAGGACCACGAGCTTGGCCTCAGAGTCACATCAGGAGCAGGAGATTTGAGTGCAGCTTTCCTTGGCTTTGGGGAATCCTGCTGGCTGATGGAGGCTGGCCCCTCTGCACTGAGATAACGATTTTGCTTTGACTTTTGGTTGGATGAGGTGACGAAAACACTGATACTAATTTGAGCTCTGATCCTGTCAGTGTGTGATGGACAGAGCTCTTGTGGGAGCCAATGGGAATTCCCATGTGTGGAGCTGTTATCATCGCCTCCATCTATGGCTTGGTTGCTATCCTGTAAAATTAGGCTTCTCCAAGCAGTGGATGCATATTAACACACCCTGATAAGCTGCACAAACATATGTTCTGGGAAACAAGGCAGGTCCTGCCATCCTAACTCAGGCAGCCTTCTTCTAACAGTCCTGTTTAAAGTGTCAGGGAAAACGTCCATGAGGCTGGAGATTCTGTGTGTGTGTGTAAAAATTGCAGCATCATTCTGTATGCTGGAGGTAAACAGCAAAGGAGCTAATCAATAACCTGGGCTCTGGCTTTGTTGTTTATTGATTTATGTACAGTTACCTTTGCACATGCTTTGTAGAAAACGGGACTTGAATGTTTGGTTTTCTGTAGTTTTTTCTTAAAAAAAAAATGGAAGCTGTTTGTGTTTTGGTATGAGAATCAGTGCCACTGGAAGCACAAGGGCTGCTCAGGCTTTAAGGGTTAAAAGACAGCAGCAATATCCACAAGGTAATGTAGAGCCTGATGCTTGTCTTTTCCTGGGGAAGATTGCAGTGATGGATTCAGGGGCTGTGGTACCCTGTGCTTTGTTCCTCGCCCGCTGTTCACTCAGTGGTATCGTTTTATAGAATAAGGTCATTGACTTGGATTGCTTCTTGGTTTCTCAACCCTTTTCACCAGCCAGTTTGTGTAATGTCTGTCTGAAACATTGAGTAAGGGCATTGAAATAGCAGACAGGATATCAAGTGTTCGGAAGTCTGGGTTAAGTATAACAGACAGTTCTGGCTGGCGAGAGGGGAGCAGCCCCTGGAGCTCCCTCACACTCAGGCTCTGTGCAAACACCAGAGCAGGGCTCTGCAGCCCTGCTCCAGCTCTTCCCCCCTGTTCCCTCCACACCCATATCATTAATCGTGTGTGGGTGCACCTCTTTTCTAGATATGCCTTCCTTGTTTCTTAGTGGCGCAGAATTGTATGTAATAATGTCTCTTTCTAAGGATTACATAAGTTGAAGATGATTTCTCCACTGGGAGAATTATGCAAGTTTAAACTGAAATGTATTTAGAAAGCTTTTGTGTGTGTGTTTTCTGACTCTCAATGCAGAGGGTGATTTATTTGCATCCTTAATTGAACAACATCTGTTGGGCTTGGAAGAAAAACCATTTCATATCTTTTCACTGTCATATCCTGCATTTTTATGAAGTCCTCTACCCCCTCCACTTCTCACATTACCTGTGTTACAGGTGCTGATTTCCAGGTAGATCACTCATGTGGTGTGGGATGTTCTGGCCTCTGCAGCATTCTTGATGCATATCTGCTGCAGTGTTCACTTGTTGGATTTCACAGACTCACACAATCACTGAGGCTGGAAAAAACCTCTGAGGTCCTGAGTCCAGCCCCTGATCACCACCTGAATGCTGTGTAATGCTGCTCTTGGTATGCTCTGACCATTTAGTGAGGAAGTTCCTGCTGCCCTTGAGCAAAATCAAGGTTTGTGTCCCAGGAGGAGAAAGCACTGCAGTCAAGAGCATTTATCGAACTTGAAGAGAGGGAAACAGCTCCTTGTTTCAGTGTGAATTTCTGTATGAAGCTCTTCCTGGCACCTGTACCCCTGCCAGAGGGTGCACAGGTCTGCAGAGCTGTTCCTGCAGTTCCAGTGCCTTTGGGAGAGTCACTTTCTTTCCCTCCCTGTGGAGTTCTGGAGTGCTGCACTCCTGGTGCTGGGAGCTGCTGTTTCCATGATCACAAAATTAATTCTGCTGAGTAATAAAAAATACAAGTTGCACAGGCATCCTGCTGCTTACCCACACAGAGGTTGCAGTAGTACCAATTAGAAGCAGTGAATTACTTTAAATAATTAAAAAACTAAGTATTAAATTTTTCTAGGTTCTGTATTTTTTCACTCTATAAAATCTTCAAGATTTTTCAGGTTTACCTGTTCATAGCATTAAAATAAGTTTTATAGCTTTTATACAGAGTACTGGGCTAAAAAAGGCAGAAAATGCCCAATATTAGGGCTAAAATATGGTTTGATTTCAGTAACAATCAATGGTGTAATAAATTTCAGACTTACACTTTTGCTATTAAGAATTATATGATAAACAGGCTTTTCTGAATCACCATCATTCCACAGTTGGAAAACTTACCTGAGTTGAAAGATAACAGAATATCATCCAAAAAAAAAAAAAAGCCATTTTTAACTCCCCACTGGCAGTTCCAGTTTATTCAGAGAATTATCTCACCTGTGCTGGTATAATTTAGAAATATTTCTTTGAAATAACTGTGTTTAGAGTGGTGCAGAGCTGCTGGGAGAAGTAAATCAACCTGACAGCAGCCCAGACTGCAGCATCAGGTCCATCATTGATATTTCTTTGTTCCCATTCAGTCACTAATAAGAAACATGGCATGCAAGGAGTCCTTGTCCTTAAATAGCCAAACATTTCGTTTTATTTGGCTTTTTGCCCTTTTTTTGCCACAACAGTGTAGTTTTTTGTAAAACCACTGGAGCCAAATAACCTTTGGGCCATTTTCAGTGGCAAACAGTGATAGAAGTGGAGTAAAGTGCTCTATTTTACTATCAGTGAATATGCAGAGCTACTACTCAAAGGCCTTGGCCCTCACAGTCTGCAAATTAAGTGCTCTTTTTCTAAAACCTTAATTTCTAAAAAGGTTTCTGCAAAAATCTTTTTTTATAATGGATTCATAGATCATTCTTTTGCCCTGTTGATTCTAGAGCAAAGGTATTATGTAGAGGACTACTGAGTTCTGAAAGAAAAATCATATTGTATTTTTATTCTTGTATAGTTTTATACTTTTATTATATAAATTTTTGAGTACAAAATGAAAGTAAATCAGTTATTTAGGGGATAACTGATTTATTTTGAGGGGAAGAAGAGGTAGAGAGAGTTGGCAGCGCCTTAACTACTATTTGCTTGTATTTGTTGTATGACTTGCTTCATTATTTGTAGCATTAACTTGTTATTGTGTCCTTTAAGTAAATTTGATCTTTTTGCAGTTTTTGAGCAATTAACCTAGCTGTGATGAGGCTTGAAAGAATATCATCTGCACACCTGTTTAATGTTAAAGATGAGGCATTCAGTGCTTTGTGGCTTTAGCTTGAAATTCAAGTTGCTTTGAGTCATCCCTTTAGTCTTTTGTTTGGGTGGAAAAAAGGAGTGGCAGCAAAGGGCCTGCAGCTAAGAAATGAAAGAGCTGAATTAGGTTTTAGAAATGTTAGTCTTGGCATTTGGGCCATTTGCATTTGTAGAGATCGTCACGCTTGCCTTTAGCTGGGCTTGAGCAGTGTGGGGATGGAGAATGTTGCACATGTCTGTCCCAGTTGCTGCTCAGGGGCACTGGGAGGAGCTGGGAGCTCTGGGCTCACCTTCCCACCACCTTTCCACCACGTTCCTCGTGGGGATTATTGCTCCACCTGGATTTCCATGCTGAGCTGCACAACTGCCGTGGTTTTTTCTAATTCTGTGACCCAGAGGGCTCTTCACTCTTAAATCACCAACTGAGTCACAAACATGGGACAGAGCTGCTATCAGAGAATCTCAGTGTTCTCTGCTTCCCTTATTTTGGGTTATTTTGGGTTATTTTATTTGGGTCGTTTGGGAATGATGGGAATGGCAGATAATTACAAATTTTCCTTGGCTGTGATTGATCTTAAAGAGTCAAAGTGTTTCCTTGTTGCTCCAGCCTGGAAGTTTGCTCAAACCTTCCTTAAATTCACACTGAGTTTAGTGGTGGAGAGGGACAGACATTGATATTTTTCTCCTGTGGTTATTGAAATGAAGGAATTGGGGTTTTCCAAGTAGAAATGGATTCTCTTGGAGGTAAACTCATTTTTTGTATAGATGAGCAGACAGTGATCATGGGTTAAATAGCGGGAAATGGAAGAGATATAAAACATTTGCTGTAGTTCTGAATATTACTACTGGAGTAGTGACTGATTGCAGTGAGTTCTGTTCTCCTGTTCCTCACAAATCCCTGGGAATTGTGTGAGCAGCCCAGGCTGCTGTGCCACCACTGCGCTGCTGGTCCATGCACTCACACTGGTGTGCTCCTGGTGAGCTTTGTGAGAGAAAAGAGAAAATTCTAAATGTCCCTGTGGTCCAGACCTTGAAGGTTTGAGAGTCTTTCCTCAGTTCTTTGGCCTGGGATGCGGCCAGGATAATCTGTGTGATATCAGTGCTGTCAGGGAAACCCTGAAAGGGAAGAAATTGGAGCTTCCCTGCTCCAGACCCTGCCATGGAGCCCCCACTGCCCCAGTGCCTCACTCCAGCCTCTGTGGCTTGACTCCACTGAGATCACTGGACTTACTTCAGATTTATTAAAATGTAAAAATCACTCCCAAATGTGCCCAGGTTTTCCTCACTGGCAATGATTTGAGGCCCACATTCTGCTGAGATGTTACAAGTGAAAATTTCACTGGAGATTTTCTTTTCAGATGTCTATTTGAATTCTGCTCTTACAAATTTACATGCAAATTTATAATTGAGGTTTCAAAAAAAATTTTATCAAATTTGCCCTTGTTAGCTGGACTAATTTATTGGTGCAGTTTTCTCTTATTGTAATATGATTTGATTTCAGTAGAGTCACACACAACTCCATATAGTCCTTTATTTCTAAGAGGGATGCTCATTCACGTGCTTGTAAAAGAGCAGCTGGATCCCATCTTGGCAGATGTGAAAAACCCTTACATTGAAATTGCTGTATTTTTTTGTATGTAGGTTTTTTCCCTTGAAAAAATCTCTTAATAATTAGATCCCCCTCACTTTTGAACTTTTTTGCTCCCTCAGCCAAAATCTTAAAGCCTCTGTGACATCAGAATTAACTGCTGCAGACAATTGTGATGTCACAAAGTCTCAGGGAGGAGAAATATGGAGACACACAAATCCTGCTCGAACCAATTCCTTAACTAAGAAAAGGTTACTTGGTTTTTGTTTCAATTTTAAAGCCAGAAACAAATTTACCTTAGATTATCATGACAAAGTAACAATTGGGTTGATCCAAATTCACTCTCAGCCGTCACGTAAAGGCTTCTCCAGTCTGTGATTCCTACTTGGACAGAGGGAACTGCAGCTCTCACTGTAGGGCCAAAGGAGAATTGCAGCCCTGAAAATTTTGGTAAAGACCAGCAGGGCAGAGCCATGTCCCAAAGGAGAAGTTTGCAGAAGTAAATTCATAATTACCAGCTCTGTTGCTCCTCTTCCTGCTGGTTTGGACACACTTGGTAGCTCTTCTTTTTTTTGGGGGGGGGAGTGTGGCGGTGTTTTTGTTGTTAGGTTTGTTGGTTTGGGTTTCTTTCTCCAAGCTCCTTCTCTAGGCTCTGTGCCCGAGTGCATCTCGGGATTTCCCTTTTGCTGAATGAGCTGCTTGTTTGAGAGGGAGGAAGTGAGGTCCCTTCTGGATTAGGAGGGAATGGGGGTGGAGGGTGGGGAAATGTCCTGTTTCATATGCAAAGCACACTGAACTGAAAAAACCCCACATGAAAACCTTTTAACAAAACCATCCATGTCACAGACTGGCAGAGCAGCTGCTGGCTTTGTTAGGGAGAATATTAATGTTTCAAAGACTTACAGAACCTTTTAAAAATGAGATAAGGAATTGATTTTATTTATTTTAAGATACAAGCTGAGGCAAAAAAATTCTTATCAATATCTGTGAATGGAATGTGCAATCAACTGATGTGACACCAACTTCCACACAACATGGTGAGATGTTATGATCTACACTCTTCTTTTGGAGACTGGAATGGCCCTGATTCTCCAGGTGTCCATTGGTGTAAGAGCTCTCACTTGGAAAGCAGATTATTGAAAGGAACTCCTAGAACTGTTTTTTACCATGTGGGGAAGTTGTGTTCCTGACTCTGAGTCTTTACCCACTGTAAAAAACATCATCTGACCTCCTTGGAGCAGGGCTTCTGCACACTTTGGGTCTTTTGGGAATGATGGGAATTACAGATAATTACAAATTTTCCTTGGCTGTGATTGATCTTAAAGAGTCAAAGTGTTTCCTTGTTGCTCCAGCCTGGAAGTTTGCTCAAACCTTCCTTAAATTCACACTGAGTTTAGTGGTGGAGAGGGACAGACATTGATATTTTTTCTCCTGTGGTTATTGAAATGAAGGAATTGGGGTTTTCCAAGTAGAAGTGGATTCTCTTGGAGGTAAACTCATTTTTTGTATAGATGAGCAGACAGTGATGATGGGTTAAATAGCGGGAAATGGAAGAGATATAAAAAACATTTGCTGTAGTTCTGAATATTACTACTGGAGTAGTGACTGATTGCAGTGAGTTCTGTTCTCGTCTTCCTCACAAAATCATGTTGAAAATCTTTCCTGAAATTTCTATTTCATTCAGAAACTGGCATTGTTTCTGTCTTATAACTTAGTTTATGTTACTGAGCTGCCTTCCTGTACAAGGAAGTGCTTGTGTAATGCCCAAGCCATTCCCATTCCTCACTGAATGATATGCAAATCTAGTCAATTAAGCAGGGGGGATTTAATTAGCAGTTTAAGTTCATGTGTGAAGTGTCTTGCCTTAATTACTTAACAGTTTTGTTGCAAATTTGCTAAGGTTTTTTTTTTCCCACAGAACTATCAAAACTGTGATTATATTTATTTATTTATTTTATTTTTTTTGGTAACATTTTCCAATCTTGAGCATTGTCCAGTGCCTTTAACCTCTGTGTGCATGTGTCCCCCTCCTTCTGCAGCTCTTTTCAAAACTGGGGGAGACAAAGCAGAACTATGGTTATTGTCTCAGAGCAGAACAACACATACAGAAAAACCTCAGGAATTTTGGAGTGAAAAGCCATTTATTTGTTGGTTTTTTTGCTGCTAGGTGACACCATTATAGTAGTATCAGTAGCAGCCTCATGTGGTTGTCATGATTCTGTTAAATGGTGGCTTTTACTCCATGTTCTGCCTGGCCAAGGTGCTTTTCTGCAGCCCTGCAGAAGCTCAGGCTGTGGCTGTGTCAGGGGCTGCAGTGCTGCAGGTCACTCAGTATTGATACAAACACGATTTCTGTGCTGATATCAGACCTGGTGAGTTTTTATTTCACATATATTCCATCTATTTTATTTCACAGATATTCCTGTGGAATACCTGGGTGGGTGAGGCTGGCTGGGGGATGTTCAGGTCCCTGCTGATGTGGTTTGTGTGTCCTTGTCTTTGGTGTAAGGGTGGGAAACTGCCATGGATTGATGTGGAATCACCTGCTCCTCTCTTACCACTCATATCTGCATCAAAACTCTGAAATCATGGGCTGCTGTAGCTTCATGCTTTGTTCCTGCTCTGTTTGACACCAACAGAGGGCTGGTGTGCGTTGGTGACCCGAGACCAGAGCAGCACCAGTGTGTTTGGGGCAGTGCAGGAGTGTCCCAGAACAGTCCCAGTGCCCAGGAGTGTGTGCCCCAGGCTCCTCAGGAGCCCCACTGCTCCTTCTGCAGCTGGAGATGCCCCAGGAGGAAACCTCAGGAGGAGAGGAGGAGATGTTGGATGTGAGGAGCTGTGTGAGAACCCAGAACATCCCTCTGTCTGTCCAGGATGGCCAGGACCCCTGCCAGGGGGCTCAGAAGCCCTGGCATGGAGCCCAAAACACCTGTGGGTTTGATTATGACCTGTGGAGCGAATTACCAACCTTCTATGAAGATCAACAAGCCCCAGCAGTTTAGGGAGAATAATAGTGGAGTTATCACGAGGTGGAAAAGTAGATTTTGGGGTTTCTGGCATGGGGGTTCAGGAGGCAAGATGGAAGGATCTGGATGTGTCCAGCCTTTCTCCTTCTTCTTCTTGGCCTCCATGTTCTGCTGTGATGTTGGCACTTTTGGATTGGTTTAGAGTAGAAGCTCACTGTCTAACACAGGTGATAGGTATTGGGAAGGAATTGTAAATACTGTACATGTAGTTTTTAGTATAAAAAGATAACACCAGTGTGCCTCTGTCTGTCCTGCTGAGAGGACCTCAGCAGGACAGGAGAAAGAATTTTATAGATAAGAAACAATAAACAACCTTGAGACCAAGAACTGAAGAGCTCTGGGAAAAGAAACTTTGGAACTCTTCTCAGGGTCGCTGTGAGCAGCAGAGATCCCGGCAGAGCTGGGCAGGGATTGCCTGGAGGAGCCCTCAGGACCGCGTCTGGTGCTCTGTGGCTTCCCAGAGATCCTTGCTGGGAGGGGATGGCTCTGTCTGGCCCAGGGGTTGGGTTGCAGCCTGACCCAGGCTGTGGGATGGAGCCATCCCGAGCTCTGCCCCCCTGAGGTCTCCATCTGTATCTCATGGCAGTGTGGTCCTTTTACTGACTCTGGTTTTGGATCTGTGATGTGCATGCATGGAGGAGAGGCTGCTGAGGAGCAGGAACAACACTTTAACATCCAGGGCACTGCACCAGATTTACAGTGATTGTTTTAAAGGGTCACTTCTCTAGGACTGACATAACTTCATGATTCCCCATCAATACCTTGTGAAATTTTGTTTTCCACAATACACAAGCTGCCTTTAACTCTGTGTTGTTGGTGGTGTCATAGTGACATCCTGGGTTTAGAACTTTTAGACTTGAAAATGGGATTTCTACCAAGCAGGAGTTTGAGACACATGGGTAGGAAAGTGCTGCATTAGTTCTAGTGACTGATTCTCACATCTGGGCATCTTGTAGAGAACAGATTTTAAATAATTCAGTGCACAGATTGAATTGTCTGCAGTAGGAGGGTTGTTAGAATCACTTCACTCAGCAGACATCCAGTCTGGGCAAAAGGCTGGAGTGCTCATGTTACTTTCAGGTCCTTGGGTTAAAGGATTCTGTTTAAAGATTTACTGTAGCACCCTATGATGGGAAATTCACCCTATTAATAATTCTCTTTATGAAGACAGGAGTCCTCATTTCATGTAACTGCTCTTTGTAAATTGCTCTTGTGAAACAAAGCGATCAAAAAGAAAGAATAAAACCACTACACTTCTTACAAGCAGAGACTGAAATCCTGAGTTATCTCCACCACCCCAACCCCCAATATTAGTGGAAATGTCAAAGAATCCTATAATACAAAGCACTTCTCCCTCTCCACAGACTTGCAGCACATTTCAGATTGGCCTGTTCAGGTCTTCCTAAGCACAGTGTAAGGGGCTCAAGAAAGCAAAAGTTACCAAAAAGCATGGAGTGTCCTGACCTATTTGGTTTCCAAACAGAGGTGTAAATGCTGGGATTCAGAATTTTCATTTTGCTTTGAAATTTCATTCCACTTCTGAAAATAGAATAATATAAAATACTCACTTTTAATTGCATCTGTTTGTTCCTTGATTTTTTCCCTGTGCTTTCCCAAGCTACATTCTGGAGGCATTTTCTGCAAATTTATTATTATTACTAATCTTAGTAAGACCCTGCATTGGTGCCAGGATATTTTTAAAGAGAATTTCTTTCCAGTTCAGCCAGGGCAACCCCTTTGTTGAACCTTCTTTTGGATGGTGTTCCCATGTGCTGCAAAGGCGCTGACACATGACCTCGTTACACATAGAAAATCCTAAATGTCCTGCCCCTTGCCAAACCTATCACAAAACTACCCATCACCCCCTTTTCAGGATCCCAGATGGTAAATAGCAGCAGGAGGTGAAAGGGGAGCTTTGTCTCCATTCTGAGGCCTGTTTTAAGTATTCTGTGTCTGTCTGTATCCCTCTGCTTTTCCCACTCTGCCCATAAATTAGCAAGCCAGCTTTTCTGACGAGGGAAGACAAAATGTCCATAAGCTGCAGCAACATCACCTACTCAAGTGAATGTTTTTGAACAGTTCCATTTATTTGATTGTGATCTCTCTTCATTTTGGTAGAACCTCTGCCTGCCCTCCTCGCTGCAGCACTGAGGGAAAGGCTTTTCCCAAATACCAGACTGCAGTTTATAATTTCTGTGCCACATTGGAGTTTACCTACAAAAACAAAAAACCCAAACTCAGAAAAGAAAAACCCCACAAAGATCTGCTTGTCTGGTTGCAGTGTTTTTCTAAAGCCAAAGTGGCAGGAGGAGCAGCAGTTCCAGCTGGATGGGGAGTGCTGGGAGCAGCTGGGAGCTGAGTTAGGAGGGGATTTCTCAGGCAGGGATATGGGCAGGGGATTCAGCAGCAAATCTGGGACCATTTTGAGAAGCTGTGGGGATGCACCAAGCAGGATATTGTCTCTGCACACTTCCCATGGAGTTCCCCTCGCTGGCAACAATTTCCTGTCCTTAGTGCAGGAAAGAGGATGCTGACTTTTGTGCAGGGGGATGGTGTGGTGAGAGCTGGGCTGGCCTTGGAGCAGCCTTGGCTGTGTGGGGGCAATAGCTGGGGCTCACCTGGGTTTGGGCTGGCAGGGGTGAAGGATGTGTGGAATTCACACTTTGAGCATCTCTCCAGTATCAAGCTGACCTAAACATGCAGGAATAGGAGGCTCAGTGGTTTCTGTGCAGGTTTCACTGAGTGGCTCCAGTGGCTCCTGCTCAGTAACACTGATTTATGCTGCCCCAGTACATGTCCCTGTTTGTTGGCACAGGTTGTTTGTTTTTCCTTAATTAAGATACTGCATTCTACTTATTCTCCCTTATAATTCCCCAACCACCCTGCATTCATCTGAACCTGGAATCTGGCAGCTTTGTCAGGCTGAGATTAGTCTTTCCTCTGACCTGGGCTGGAGCTGAAGTAATGACTTTCCAGTTTCAGCTGACTGGAAATCAGAGGCTGGTGAACTGAAATACTGAAGGCTTAATGAATTCCCTGGATTCCCTGGTGGTTTTTTGGTACATCTTTATTTTAAACTGTTGAATATTAATAAGGAAAGGGGAGTGGGAGTGCAAGGCCTGTTTACTGTCTAGTACTTGAAAGGGATATTCTTTTTATTTGTTTGTTTCATTTTATGTTGCAAATATTGTTGTAGAAATGCTGTATGTTCGCCAAGTTCCTACCTAGTCTTAGGATGCCAAGTTGTTGTCAGCTGGGAAGCTGCTGGGAGGGATTTAAAGCAATATTACCTCTTTTGCAAATGTGGCTCTCAAACCAAGAGTGAGTCCACCTTTGACCATTTTTAATGAGACTTCATATTTAAGTTATGAGGAGAATTATGAAGAAGAGAGAGAAGAGCTCAGGTGTCAGTTGCTCCTTTTTTCTGGGTAAGATTACTCTGCTTTCCACACTGAAATTGATTAGCAAATTTTCCTCTTTTTTTCCTCCTCTGAGATCTCCTATGTTTCTCCTGACCTGTAATTTTATGTATAGTCATCAAGTAAACTCGATCTGATGGGCTCAGTTCTGACATGTTGTGTTTTGACAGCACATTTTGTTCATACTGACTCAATACTTTTGAAGCTGTAGTTGCTTGGTCACTTTAATTTGACATATACTTAGTTGCTGCCAAAACTCCTTTTGGCTTCTTCCCTAACACCAGCCTACTGTTCCTGTCACCTTCTTTGACTGTCACTGGTGCTTTTATGGCTGCACAATGTGCAACAACTCACCAGGGAATCAATCTGCCTGAAAATTAGTTGTTATATAAGGGAGAGTCACAAAAATTAACTGAACAAATGTGCTGTTGAGTGGCCAGCAGAAGCACTTTGGGGTTTTCTCACTGGGGTTGTGTGTTGCTGTTTGAGATTGCCAAAGGTGTTAGAGTTTCACTTAAAAGTAGGGTGTGTTCATGGTTTATCCTTTACTCTGAACCCAAAAAAAGATAAATAACAGATGAACAATGGTGGGAGTGGGGGTTAGAATCAAACAGTACTTCTGTAAGTAATCTGTAATTTGTTGAACTTTTGTGTAGTAGATATGGCTGCTAGAGCTTGGGTCAATGTCTTAAACACCTTATTAGGCTCTTGCTCTAAACCAGGAGCTTCTGGAAATGCATTTTTCAATTTTTTTTAGAAAGGCTTTTGATGGATGAAGCTGTAAAATGAATAGAAATAGTGTCTCCCTCTTCCTTTTTCCTCCTACTCAACGCTCACACACAGTCAGCCCTGGGGTCTTTTCTTTCTGTGTGGTTGGCAGAACAGAGGAAAAGAGAGAGAGCAGGAGACTGTCTGGGCCCCTGGTGCTGTCAGGAGAAGAATAGCCGTGCTGTTAGTGCTAAATCCAAAGGGACAGCCTGGGAGCTGTGTGCTGCAGCAGCCAGCGGGCTGAATTAGTGCCATTTAGGCACTGCTAAGAGGCTAATTGAGTCACTGGTACTTGCTGATTAAACCAGCAAATCCAATAATGTATGGATGTGCATGTTTGGGTTTGGTTCTGTGCTCCCTGGAAAATAGGCATGCTGGGTTTGCTGTAACTCCTTCCACTTTGGGCAGGTTGCTCAGGAGCTTAAGGAATATCAAAATGTCAAAATGAATGTTTTGGGGAGAGCTTGCCTGTATTCCATTCTCCTCCTCTTTGCAGTAGGATTGGATGAGAAGGCATTAAAACAGTTCCATTGCCAATGGCTGAACTCCACCAGTTTTAAAAACACTGCCTTAAGTGAGCCCCGGGTTTAATGTGGGATAATCCAAATTGGGAGGTGACAGAAGGTAAAGAACTGAAGCCATCCTTGGTGGGTGATATATCCGTGCCACGTGGGGATGACAAACAAAGCCTGTGTTGGAATTTTGGTTGGCAACCATCTCCAACCACCCCACCTTCTCAGAGGTGTGTTAGTAATGCACAGGTGGTGCTGGCACTGTGTAATAATGAGGATTAGAATGTGGGTAAAGAGAATTCTTGGTTTCAGTGGGTTAGAAGGGGAGTTCATCGAGAGTCTTTTAAGCTGACCTAAAGTTTATTACACCCTTGCCATGTATTTTCTAATCCATTTTCGCTCCTGAAATGTGCCCACAGGCAGGCTCTGCTTCACTTCTGCTCGCAGTGGTTGTTATAATGATTGTGGCTTGATTGACTTCAGCAGAATTATTCCTAATTTGCAGCACTCTGACTGGAGAGCAGAATTAGATTCTTGTGTTTTTCTTTGAAGTATGCAGAGCTCTCAGGGAGGCTGTTGTGCTGAGGGCATATTGCTTTCAGTGATTCTTTTTAATTTCGTTTTTAACATTTAAGAAGAATAAGACGCCTCTCAATCTAAACCAGAAGGACTTGTATGAAAAAATAGTGAGACTCAGAGGCGAATGGTGGGTTCAGAACCTTGTGAGTCACTGCGGGGAGATTGACAGTTTGGGAACATGAACGCGGAGGAGTGAGGATGGGATGCTCAGGGGCTGATGAGATAAGGGAGTCTATGGAGTGGCAGCACAGGGGTCAGCAGCAGCGTGCATCTCATTCCAGAGTTAAACTCAGGCATTGGGAAATGGCATTCCTTGATGGCAAACACAATCTGACAGTTCTCAGCTAGCTACAGTATTCACCTCCTCCTCCTCCCCCCAACTGCGGAGCAGTGGGTGCTTGGGAGATCGTGTCTGTTCTTGCCTTCAAAGCAGCAACAAGAAAATATTTAAAGCCACAAGCACACCTTGGAGGCTGAGCAGGGTAAGTCAGGTTAGAGAGACATTTCTGCACTATAAAAACTGTGTCCCTGTTGAGGCAGCTCTGTCCTTGGGGCAGTCAGTCTGGTTTAGCTCCTGCTCAGGGATTACAAACCCTTCACTTGATGTGGAGCACTTCACTTCTGTCTTTCTTCTTTGTCTTTCTTTCTTCTTTCTGTGTATGTGAAAGAATTTCCCTCTGTTCATGGGCAGGCCTGAACTAGATCAGCTCCTGGAATTAACTACATAGGAGTTCATTCATCCCTCCTCTGGAATTACTTGGTGTTTGCTAGGTATAACTTGTTCATGGGTGGTGTTATTGTTATTACCATAGGTGCAGGGAGGTAATGCTGCCTCAGTGGGTAGGGCAGAGGATTGAGGCAAGAGCAGGTTTTTAGAGTCCCAGCTCCTGACACCACTTAACTGGGTGACCTTGGGCAAGTTACTTCCCTGGCAAGTCACCTCACCTCTCTGTGAACAGGACTAACAATATTTACCTCCCTGCCCAACAAGGCTCTTAAGAGGAATTTTGTGAAGCATTTTACATATAGACAGGAGTGTGTTAGTGCTGAGAGTTGTTGTTTCTTGATGAATATGTATGAAAGGTGCCAAGACGTTACCTCACCTTGGCCTTCACACGTTACTCATTACAGGCTTGTGGTTGCTCTGAATTTAGGCAGTGGCAGAGACAGGGAGTGTTGTCCTCAGAAGCTGGTGACGTACTCAGAAGAGAAAGTGCCAAACAATTTCTCCTCTAATTAGCAGTGTGTTAAAAGAAAAATGTATTTATTGTGAATATGCAGTCCTTCTGGTGACATTTTAGGGATGGGGCCTAGGAAGGCTGCTGTCAAACTAAGTCTGTACTATTTTTCTGTAGAGCTTTTTATGAGATCCTACGATGGAACTCATACTGCTGAGGGAGGAGAAATAATGGTGAAACATTGTGCTGTAGTTTTATTTTTGATTCCTGACAACTGAGCTTTGACAGGGGAATCAAGAGCACAGCCCCACGAGGAGGTTGCACAAGCGCCGTCTCCAGGGTGTCACTCCTCTGGTGTCAAGGAAAACTTCCTCTTTTCATCAATTCTGCACTGCAGCTGCTCTGAAAGGGTGCTCAGAGCTGGGAGGGTTTCCAGTTTGTAAAGGAGAGACGTGATCCTCATCTCATTGGATCTTTTAGGCAGAGTGGGAAAAGGGCAGGAGCGCTGTAAGGGAAACCATCACAGATCTGGGATGGGGAGGAGAATGTTCTTAGGCAGAAACTCAGGAACACGGCCTTGTGTAGGGGTGCTGGTGCCCCTACAGCCAAACCCTGCTCATTTTATCATAAATGTGTGTTCTCAGATGTCACATGAAGAACGTGTGAATTCATTTTTAAGATTTTATGGATGTTATTCTTGAGCTCTGCCAGTATTTTGTTCCGTTTCTGTTGTGCTGTCTATGAAAAAAAAAGGAAGGAAAAGGAAGGAAAATTTTTGATGGTGTTGCCACAGGAGTCCATGTTTGGGTTGCAGCTGTTGAAAGGCAGACAGACCTGAGTACCAAGTGCTTTGTAATAACATCCCAGCCCTGCAGTCCAGAGGTCTTCTCAGGTGATGTGACTCAGTGGTGTAATGACAGCTCTCAGATAACATCTGTCCCTGCTCAGAGCCAGCAATCTTAGCTTTAGTCTGCTGTGTTGGCAAGGCAGGTTTAGGTCAAAGAGAAACCTGTCAAAACTCTGATCTGAATGGAGAACTGGGCTTCCTCCTCTTCTGACATCTTTGGGTTCTGTTTTTTGGCCAGGGCATTAACACTCATCTCTGGAAGCCCATGGTGTTCACTGCGCGTGGAGATAAAGAGTTAAAAAGTGAATGTGTGACACGAAGAAATATCGAAGGCTGTAGAGTCAGCTGTTGCTGTTGTTCTTAGCAGTCTGTAAGAAATTTCTGGAGTGCTACAGTCCACTCTTCCACAAGTCCTGTCAAGCTGAATGGTTCAAGAGATACAGTGGATTTTCACACATTTTAGGGGACGTCTGTGATAAATTAATTGGGGTTTATTCACTAGTAAAACATTTGGCGGCCGGTTTTCCCCCAGAAGACTCCCCAGTCCTTCCATGGCTGGATTTCTGTGCTGGCTGAGAGCACACACAGCTCAGTTTTGTGGGGTTCACACTTGCAGATGCAGCTTTTGTAAGTGTATGTGTGTTCTTATAAAATTCTGTATTGTTATGGTTAAAATGAAAATGCTTTACCTGGTAAGTGAATGAACTTGTAGGGTCAACTGTTTGTGAAGTGGAAAAAAATCTAAATCATTATGTGCAGTTTTGACCCCATATTCAGGTTATTGTCTGGAGTAAGAAAAGTTACTTTCAGTGGTGGAAGATGGAATGAAATTCAGACTTGTTGTTAAATGTTGGTTTTTGTTAATAGAGAACAGAACATGCCTTTTCCAGATTGCAAGCTAAGTGCTACATACAAAGTCTGGCTGATTTTCACTAGAGGCAGGAATTGCTGGCTGGATTGTGTCCATTGTAAGGTTTGGGAGGTTTTGTTGTTTGTCATGGCTCTTCTACCCCTGACACAACTCTGATCCTGGAGGGGCTGTGTGAGCACACTGGGGTGACCTGTATTAACCAGCCAGGTGTTGTGGCTGTTGGAAGGTTAAAAAATTTGGTGTGACCTGTTCCTTAGACCTTCCCCTCCTCCTACCTTGACTTGTTGATAGTTTGAAAATAACAGGCTTGAAAATTTTTATTTTTATCATTTTAAAATTACAGCATCAGGTAGAGGTCCGATGTAAATCAGAACTTTTCACAGTAGCAAAAAGGTTCCCATAAAGAAATACTTTGTTTCGTGGTTTGAAACACAAGTGCACTGATTGGCACTTCCTCCCTGTGCTTGTGGCTGACTTCACCTTGTCACACTGGGGAGATCTGTGACACTTAGCACCTGATTCTGCTGTGCAAAGGTCAGGCAGCTTTCACAGATGATCTTTTTGGGATGTACCAGAGATACTTTCCAATTTGCTTACACTCATTTCACGCACCTGTGCATTCCCTTCTATTCAGCTGACAAAGGCAGTTGAGTGTAAGTGAGAAATAGTTTGTACATTTACTAGGAGTAGTATTGCCTGGAAAGCACCAGTGGAACAGTGCAGATGCTTACTGGAAAGGTCTCCTGGTTTGAGGTTAGAATTCTTACCTTTGAAAGCAAGAGGGGAATTTAAATGTGGGCAATTACTTTATATTAAATGTGCTTTCTTAATTTGTAAAGTGCTTGAAGATGTACTGACACGAATGGCCCTATGAAAGGGTGAGTCCATGGCAATAAAAAAGGAATTTTGCAGATTTTTGTTCTATGTGAGTGCTGATTTGACTGGATTGGATTTGTTTAGTTGAAATGGTTCTTGTTTGAGAAAATTAGAAGGGCTTCATTCCTGTCATAACAGAATTGGGTCACTGTATTTAACTGGGTCATAGGAGTTTCCAGCATGGGAGGCCTTTTACCATGTTGATGAGGGTAAAGTATTAAGCAGCCCAGTCCTGTTAACTCTTGGAAGGTGTTGAGCTTTCTGCCTGAAGTACTGAGAGAACCCATGTGCCCTCTGAAATGCCAGCTACTGCTTTACCCTGGTGGTTTGGTAGCTGAGCTGGGAGCCAGGGTTTGGCTTCTGCTGTGGCCTGAGGCTCTCCTGTATTTCACTGGGGGAGAGGGAAAATGCAAATGTAGGGAGCTGTGTGTGACCTGAGTGCTGTGGGCTCAGCTATTCCAAAGAACCCTGCTCTGAAATCACTGTTGTGAAGCACTGGTGAGTGTGGGAAGGCTTTAGGAGCAAACCCCCTCTCATTAGGGAGAGTCTCCCCGTTTGTCTGCGTGCTGTGAAAAGAGGCAGTGTCTGAAAACCCAAACAAAACCCCCGGAGCACAACAACTGGCCCTGTTCCATGAGCCAGCCCTGCTCCCAGGCTGTCCCTGCTCCAGGAGCCAGCCCTGCTCCCAGCACCAGGGGCACGGGCTGGCAGGCAGGGCCAGCGTGCCCATAAAACCCTGGGATTTGTGCTGGAGCCGGGAGGCTCCTCGGGTTCAGCTCGGCTGGAACACAATGTTCAAGACAATGCTGTGGGATCCAGCTGGAGCTTCAGCGTTAGTGCAGCGTCAGCCAGATGGAAATGAGGTGGAGAGGGCTGCACAGCGCTGGGGGATGGGGAATCCCTTCCCTTTCCTGGGAGGGGAAAACAATAGTGACTCTGAAATCCATATTCACATGTATATCTGCAGAGTTCAATGCGAGCTCTGATGGGCATGCTGGCAGTCAGCTCGTGCCAGCGAGATGTCACTTGTGCTTTGTGTAGGATTGAGGAAACAGGGCAGAGAGGAGAGGCTGTGCCACTGCACCAGGGCTGGATGGGCACCACAGAACCAGGGCATGTTCTGCCCTTTGCCGCTGAGCTCCAGCAGCCCCAGTGAGTTGGTGTGTGCAGCTGGACGTGCCCAGTGTTGACCAGCTTTTCAAAAAGTACCAGATGTATGCAATCTAAAATTGCCAATATTGAAAGGTACAAGCGCGTCTTTGGAAACTTTCATTTCTCGATGTGCCACGCAGCTGGTAAGCGGTGATTGCCCAAATTTGTCCTTTCTGCCACCTTTTATTTCTGCTGATGTGAAGGGATGTGCTAAAGGAGCACAGAGCAAGGTCCATCAAGTTTTTCTTCCCCGATTTACAGCATTGCTTTGTTCTTTGCAATGGCTGGGATGGGGTAAGGCATCATGTGTTTGAGTAAAATGATAGTGAAACGAAGCTCCCATCTCCTATTTGTGCACGTCGATGGAGTTGAGGTTTTAGATCTCTCTTTGCACTTGATGCCAAAATTTGATATGATGAAAGTAATTTCACATTAGTAGTTGCTTTGAAGAAAAATCTGTTCTGTTTCATCTCTCACTTGCTGTACAAGATTGGAAATTGTGAGCTCTACTGAGCCTGTGGAAAATCTGTGTGACTGTGGAGAAACTGGGAGTGTGGAGTTCATGTTTTCATGGAGAAGACAAGGTAACTTTAGTACTCCTTGTTCCTCAGTCACACCACCTTGTGCTGCTCTCCTGAGAGAAAACATGAAATTCAGCAACCTACTGTCCTTCATATCTTGCTTCAAATGAACCAAAATCCATGGAGTTCACCTAAGGATGGTTGAAGGAGCTTGCTAGGTGGCTTTTCACTGGAGCCATGGAAGTTCTTCATATGGTTTGTCTCTCCATTTTCTATCCATTTCCCATTTGAACTGAGCAAAAGCAGAGCTACCCGAATGCAGATTGAAAGAGCCAGTTCTGTTTTTACAGAAATAGGAAGAAGGAAGGATTCCTCCTTTACAAGAAGGAACCTCCTCTCTCCCTCTTTCATTGGTTCATTTTTCCTCTTTAAGGGTGGAGGTCAGCAGGTTCTAGTGAACTCTGCTTGAAAAGATTGAGAAATATTTTGTGGTGCATTCCTGTAAGCAGGCTTGGTTCAGC
>NW_005054449.1:708515-711862 GCF_000277835.1 Geospiza fortis
TCAGCAGTGACTCTTAGAACATCCCTGAAAGTGCCCTGGGGGCTCTAAACCATGGTTCAGGGCCCTTCTGAGTAACATCAAGCACTAATTTAACATCACAGAGCCTGGATGGCTGCAGCTGGATGGGCAATGGGGCAGCCTGGATTTTGGTCCTTTGAGGAACATCTTTGGGGAGAAAACATCTCCTTCATGTAATAAAGGAAACACTTCTAGAGTAAGAAGAAGAACAAGGAGAGGAAGCACAGAGATGTTGCACTTGTTGGCTTCAGTAGGCAAGAGGAGGTGCATTGTCTGTCCTGCAATATTCCTGGGTTGTTCTCCAAGGAGCTGAAGACTTGCAGTATCAGAGTTGGCTGCAGTCATGTGTTGGACGCTGAACTGTTAATTAAATTATCCACAGCACAGGTCCCTGGCTAAAGCCTTTAGAAGTGTTCAGCACTCTTTGATCTGTGCCCGAGTATCTTCTGGGAGCAGCTTGCAATTACAGTGAGATCCTGATGAGAGCTGTGGAGGCTCTCGAGCAGGGCAGTGTTAGTGGTGGTAAAAAGGCAGCAAAGTCAGTGATTTACTGGTGGCAGGTCAGTGCTGGGAAAGCCCCTGCCCCTTCTTTAAAAGTCTCTTTTAAAATTCTCCCAAACCTGCTGTTCCCAGGCTCCCATTCACGACTCAGAGAGTGAATTCGTCTCTCTCCTCCTCTGCTGTGTGTTCCTGTGGTCCTGCAATCATAAGTTGTGTTGCTGTGCTCCATTTTCCCCTGCCTGTGGCTTCTGGGCTTTTGTGTGACTTCTTTAGAATTTCACAAGTACATCACAAGATGCTATTTTGGGTCTCTACAGGATAAAGAGTGTTTAAGATCTTCAGGATGCCCTTTGCCACTCCCCATTAAGACTGTGGAGATACTCAGAAAACGAAATGAATAAACCAAAACTCTTGGTAAATCTTGGTTCAGCCTGTTCACTTCTACTTGCATAGATGAGTTCAAAAGGTGTTACTGTTTAATTTTTTTTCCCCCCTGGGTTTATTTTGATCCGGGCACACAGTTTTCCAAATGCCTGAGTCAGAAGCATATGCTTAATGAGCCACAGAACTGGAGCGTGTCCCTCAGCCCCTCCAACACTTCTTACACACTGTCCTTGGACAAAGGAGCAGGAACAAACACGCTGCAGGTATTTATGTTCTGTCTGGGGGCTTCTCACCCCTCAGCTGAGGGACCCTGGGATGCATCTGAGCATCCACCAGGCTGTATTTCCTTCAGGTGTAACTCCTCAGCTCTCATACAGGAGAGGCTTCACTTCTCCATCAGACCTGTCCCTTCTTACATTTGTGTCTTGGGGCCAGGGTGCCCTGTGGGTGATGTGTAGCTGCTGAGGACAGAGTCCCTGCCCTGCAGGGGTGTTGGGGCAGCACCTGCCTGGAATCAGCTGCAGGAACCCTCTGGCCCCAGCGCCTCCTCCCTCCTGTGCCGCATTCCTGGCGGCTCCCACTCGGCCTTATGTAACTGTCTCCGAGGCAGAGAGGTCACTCCAGGTGCCTGTTTTGATCCTGTAGTGTCTCCTCTCCTCTCCTCGCCTCTCTAATGCTGTCTGGAAGGATTTGTTCGAGTCTTTTTTCAGCAGGGGGGGCCGGCGGGCTCTTTTGGACCTCGAGCTGCTGCGCTGGGATTTAAGGGCAAATGGAAGCCAGGGCTGTGACAGGAGGCGTGATTAGGAACAAAATCCTTTCACAGCGCTCTGCTTTTGCATTTAAAGAGACCTGGGTGTGCTCAGCCTTCAGATGGCTGCCCCAGTGACATCCCAGCCTGGCAGGACCCACTTCCAGCAACACCCCCAGCAGTGCTTTCCTTCCCTGCTTCGTTTGCTGGAGACTGTTGGAACATTTACATATGTTAAACAGCCATTGTGTGACCCCGTGACAAAGAGTTTTATTTTACCCGCTCCTCGAAGAGTAAACTGAGATACAGAACACCCCATGGCTTGTCTGTGGCCACACAAGAAGTTTTCTGGTGGACCTGCAGTTAGAACCCTCCGGTCCAGGCTCTGCTGTGTCCTGATGACCTGATGAGCTTTTCCTCCTGGCATGCAGCCTTTGCCTCCAGTGTGATGTTCTGACCTCCCTGTTGTATCTGCAGACCTGGATAAAAGCTGGGTGTCACAATCCAGCCGTGTGGCCCATGAGGAGGATGTCCTGGCAACTCCCAGGGATCCCATGTAGCCTGGGATTAACTGAGAGGACATTGGGAGCTGCCCAATGGAGAAGATCCATGTGTTGCCTTTGGCCTGGTGAGCTCTTGGAAACACTTATTGTTGCCCTTTGTACACAGAAAAAACTAAGCAGGATCCTGTTTGGTAACATGGTGCCTCTTTGAAGAAGTAGAAAATCCAGAAACCAGCCTCAGTGCTGGAAAGATGAAAGTTTGGATGAATGTCAAAACGCCCTGAGCTGAATTCAAAGTAGAGTTTCTGACGAGTGTAAATAACGGGGGGGGGATTGCACAGCACCAGATTGACACATCTCAGTGTCCTTCCCATAAAATGCTGCCTTGTAAAATGGAAATCATGTTTAGCTCTGGTTTTCCCCTAAACTGTATTCCAGTTTTCTGTGGGAAAAGTTTCTGGATGGCAGTGCATGTTTGGAGAGCTTTCTGCAGAAACATGCTGTCCAAACCAGCATTGAATTCAGTGAAAAGTGAGATGTTACTGTATAGAGAAGATGCTGAAGGAGATACTGAACTATCTACCTAAACCTCTTAATGGTAACAAGAATTGACTGTAAATAAACTCAAACTTTACATGTCTTGCTTTATAGTGAACCTTGAATTCACGTCCCTTTCCTCTGGTTCTGCTGTACATAGTTGGACTGGCTCATGTCCCTTCTGGGTTGGGCTGGTTTTGGGATGATTTGCTAAAGAAAAATAAGGGTTATATGGGTGAATTCCTAATTTTTTAAGACTTCCAGTTGTATTCAGGCGCCACTATAAAAGGTATCCACATTCCACTTTCCCCTTTCTCAAAATGTTTTGCAGCCCTGAGTTAATTAATAAAAAACCCTCTTTTTTCCCCCGGTGTTAACTCATTTATAGGCGAAGTGCATGTTAAATTCAGTAAATAACTTCCTGCATTTTTGTAAGTATTTTAAGAGTAGCAGACTCTCTGGCAATGTTGGAAGGATTCATGTGGTCTGTATTTAGTGTTGGGATGTGAGTTGCATGCATGCAGTAAAGAAGAGGGATGGATCAGCCCTTCTGCTGACCAGATGTTACATGAAAGGAAAAACAGAATACAAAATCCTAAACCAAAAATGGCAGAAAAAAAGGTGTGCAAAAAGTTTACCTCTCAATTTGGTGTAGG
>NW_005054449.1:711881-714754 GCF_000277835.1 Geospiza fortis
AGGGAAAGGGGAAGAGCCAACAAGGATGAAGCTGAAGTTCCCAAAGAAATTCTCCCTTCCAGAACAATGTGTACTTCTAAAATCAGAGATTAAGTAAATTCATCCCCAAGTGGGACAGTTGGGAAACTGTGCTCATATTTTTTGTTCTCTTCATTGTGGAATATTGGACTACACTGACCATTATATTCATTACTTTTTGGGGCCTCATTAGTGAGTTATTTACAGTTTGAATTCTGTTGTATCAAACTTACAGAAAGGTGTTTGAAGTTGTCTGATGTGACATACACTGTGCACCTCTGTGGGTTGGGTTTTGTTCTGTGATGGGTTACCTGAGGATCCCTGCAAGCATTTGGGCTTGTTGTTTAGAAGGAGTCACATCAGGATCACGGGGAAAAGAAAAATAATGAGCATTGCAAATTCTTCTGGGTTTGTGTCTTTTTAGAAAATTTTATCAGAGCAGGATGAATCCGTACAAGAAAAATAATACCTAAGTGGTGATTGAGCCTGAACATTCCACTTGTAAATAAGAAATTCTCCCTAAAACAACCTGAAGTCCTCATTTTGCATGTGTGACCGTGGCTTCCTCCCAGTACTGGTGATTCTGTGCTGCTGTGATGAGATCTTGCTCTAAACCACACGAAAGACAACACCTAAGGGAGAAGAGGGAGCAATAAAATCCATCTGAAGTATGTGAGAGGAGAATCAATCCCCTAATTAAATCTAGGTGATAAAAATTAAGATACCTTCTGAGTTCCTGCCTGTGCATCTTCTAGTAAAGTTCAGCAGAAGTTAAAGTTGTTTGTAACTGAGAAGCACAGAGTTGAGGCTTTCTCTGGGTTTGAAAGGCTGAATTCTTTTCTTTTTCACTTTCTTTCTTTCTCCCCCTTCTCTGCTCATTAAAAAGGTGCTATTTGTGGTCATTAGGAGGCACCCAGAGCAATTAGGTCCAAGTGACCTTCGTGATAGCTATTCAAGACAGAAGCTGAAGTAGGATTGTATTGTAAACAACCCCAGAGAGGGGGTCGCACTAAACTTTATGGCTTGTTGGTATGTCGGGGGGAGATTAGAGGATGATGCAGTCACCATCCCTGTAAATCTTATTTATCACTGGTGTGGGGGAGGATGCCATATCTGAGGGGAATCCTAGGACAGTGAGGTTGTGAACTTTGGGGTTTTATCAGTTAAAATGGCAGAGGGAGGAATGGGAGGAGGGAATGAAAATAGAATAAGGCCAAGCGACTCAGCTCTGAGTGTGAACTGCTTGAGGACTGGAGTTAGAAGGAAAAAATGCTTTATCAGGAAAAAATGCTTTATCAGCTGTGTTGTGTGAGAGTGACCATCCTAGCCCAGTGCCCTGACTTGGAAAGTGGACAACTGAAGGAGGGAGATTGGGCTGAGCGTGCAGAGATGCTTTTCCCAGTATATATTCCCACCAGTCATGGGTGGCTTAAGGGTTTCCTGATTTGGGAAGTTTGTATTTAAGAACCTTAAGGGACTTCCCTCCCCTGAGTTTGTTAGCTCTCCATTTTGCCAGTGTTGTCTCCAGTGAGAAGCTAATTCTGATTGAGTACTGGAAAAGTGAAGTTACAGGCAAGCAGTCCCTAGCATTTGAGCTGCCTCAGGATCAGCAGGTGGGTGTGCACACTCCCAGCCTGGGAGAATGGGATCCTAAAACATATTTGCTTGTATGGCCCTCTGGCATTTGCAGTGGGACAGCAGATTAACTGCTGCAGTGCAGGTTCACTGGGACAGGAGTGCCTTTAGCTTCATAATCCTGTGGGAAGAACCTTTGGTATCCAGGTTTTTTAGCAATAAAAATCTTTGCAGCTGAGTGTATTGAAAGAAGGTGGTTTACACCAGCCCTTAAAGCAGAAGCAGCATGTGACACTGCTGAGGTGAGGAAATGGTCAGAGGAACGTGGTTAGGGTGTACCAATAACCAGATTTGCTACCATGGACTCATGGGTCGATCCACTGCCTCCCCAGTGGCAATTCCTACTTCTTTGGAAGATGAATCCATGAGATTTATTTTGGGTTTTGGTGGGAGGTTTTCTGGTTTTTTTGGTGTCCACTTGGGAGAGATGAAAAGGATCTCTGTAGTGCATTCACAAGTTGGATAGTTATGGAGATGGGGTAGAGCAAGAGGAAAAAAAGGATTCAGGGAAAAGAATCTGGACAGTTAAGGACAAACAGAAGAGTTGCCTGCAGTTGAAGTAGAAATGGGAACTGTGTTCCCTCCCTGCTCTGGGCTCTGTGGTGTTGCTCAGTCTTGGCTCAAGCAGGGGATGTTGGAAATCCAGATCTTGTCCATGTGGGGAAACTGAGGACAGTGGGCAAAAAAGTAAGAGGTCAGTCTTCCACAGCAGCTCCTTGCCTGGGATTCTGGGTCTGTAATAAATGTTGACTGTATTCCATAGCTCTGTCTGAAAACTCCCTGGGCACTATGGCATAAAATGCCTTTTATTTGGAGCAGTGTATGCACACGGGCCATTCTGGAATAGGTGTTGGGATATTTTTGTGCGTGTCCACAAGCCAGTATCATTAAATTAGGTTTTTTGCTTTCCTTGTGTGTGATTGTGTTCACTCATTGCACAGCAGTCAAAAGAAATGGTTGTGAAATGCTCATCCCCAAGACCATCTCTACCCCTTGTGTATGAGGTTTAAATCCCCTTCGAGGTTTAAATCCCTTTCTTGGGGCAAGGAGCTCAGCTGGTGTTCCCCTCCTGTGTACTTTTGTGTACTGTAATGTTTTAGGAATGGCTGACCTGCTGCTGGCTCTAAACCCGGGTGTGAATTCCTTACACAGAATTGGAAACAACGTTGGTACAAATGGGGTCGGCTTCTTTAAGGTTTGGAGGTCTCGGCATCCTCTGT
>NW_005054449.1:714780-715041 GCF_000277835.1 Geospiza fortis
GGCAGTCACGGGGATGAAGAAGGCTCTCAGTAGAGTCCACCATCTGGCAATCATAAAACAAGTAATCAACATTTTTCTGAGGAGGATGGTGAGGAAACAAGCTGCAGACGATTGTCGTGAGATGCCGGCCCTGCACAGACACCTTTATGGCTCTGCTCTGTTCTGGTTGGGTGTCTGCGCTGCAGGTCAAAAGTTCAGCCTGTCCTCTCCCCCTTCTTTTTTCTTCCAAAGATGGGAATTTGGCAGCGGACTGGAATGCCG
>NW_005054449.1:715053-721865 GCF_000277835.1 Geospiza fortis
GAGCCCCTCCTACCCCTTTCTCCCTGGGCTCGGTGCTGGGAGGAGGCTGGGCAGGGCAGGCTCACAGAGCCGGGGAAGGCAGGAGTCAAACTCAGCCTCAGCTGGGTCAGGGAATACAGGAATTAAACATGGCTTCAGCTGGGTCAGGGAATGCTGGAGTTAAACACAGCTTCAGCTATGTCAGGGAATTCAGGAGTTAAACATGGCCTCAACTGTGTCAGGGAATACAGGAATTAAACTCAGCCTCAATTTTGTCAGGGAATGCAGGAATCAAACTCAGCCTCAACTCTGCCAGGCTGTGCTCAGATGGGCAGGAGGCTCCCAAACAATGAGCTGGCAAGGGCAGGCTGGCTGGTTACTCTCCCTTTTTTTTTTTTTTTCCTGAACACAATTAGTAGCTTATAAAAGTTGTTCTGCTGCAGCAGCAGACCTTGGAGGAAAATATGAACACAAAGATTTTGGGGTTTGGTGTTCAGAACAAGGCATGAAATCTTTCTGAAAGAGATGAGGTGTTGTCTCTGGAGCAGTTCTGGGCAGTGCTGACCCAGGAGGAGCACATGACATGAAGGGGGTAAACACATCAATGATTCAGCAGATCTGATACTTCTCTGAATTACACCAAAGAGAAGTAAAACTTGAAATAACTATATAAGGCTTCCTCTTCTGGTGACTTGCACGTTGTGTACAGTCCCAGCTCCTCCCACTGAGCTCCGTGGCCATCCCTGTGGCAGGGTGAAAGTTCCAGCTGCCCAGATGTGACAGGAGTAACATCTGACAGAGGCACTTTGTGCATTACCCAAATGCCACGGTGGTTTCACACTGAAACAGAGCAGGAGGCACTGCTGGGCAGGCAGCTCCATCCATGGCAGGGCAGGGCAGGAGGGGCTCAAGGTGTTCAAGCAACTCCAGCACAAGTCAGAGAGCAGTGTCTGAAAGCAGCAGCAAGAATAAAATACAAGGAAGGTTCAGCTGTGAACATGGAATGTTTTTAAATGATGGATGATAAAAGACTGATCTCCTTTTTCTAAAGAAAAGAAGCTGATTAATTTCTGTTTCTGAATAGTAAAGAGCATTTTAAAGCAGCCATACCTGGTTAATATGAATCATTCTATAAACTGCTTTTTCCTCCCACACAGCACAGAACCTCCAGATTAACAAATATGCTGGAATGCAGAAGGCACATCTGGTCTGCATTACTGCGGACCCGGCTGTAATCACATGAGAAAGCTACCTTGGGTTTTTATGTAGAAATGTTTGTATTATACAAACCCCTGTTGCCAAGCAATTTTTATTAAAACAGCCAGTTTATGCTCAATATAGTGTCCTGCTGAGGAGCTCGGAATGCCATGAAAATCTACTCCCAGCTTCACTCCCAGTGCTCGAGTTCCAGGGGCTGAGCGTCACCAGAGGAGGAGGTGATGGCTCTGGTAGCTGAGCTTTGTCTGAAATTCCAGTTTCCCTTTGGAATCTCCAGTTGTTGCTGCCATCCCCACAGCCTTGCCTTGTCACAGTCACAGTGGATTGCTAAGGAAGCTGGAATTGCAGCCACCATTTTGCCTGGTTATAATGACATGGAAATTAAAATATCACTACCTAGGCTAAGCTAGTACTCCAGGTGGGCCTGGATTCCAAAAGTGGGGAATTAAACCAAACCAGATTGTAGCCAAGGGGAGCATGGCAGGGTTGGTTTTGAGGGCCTGAGGGTTTCTAATGATGCATGGAAGATTAGAAATGCTTACTTTGAAATCCCAATTCTCAGGACATAATTTTAGAAGTTGCTTAGGATAATTCTCTTAGGGACTTAAAATGATTAAGATTTACCATGTGCTTTAAAGATGCTTCACATTAGAATACTGATCTGACCTGACTAGCAATGCTTCCCAGAACTTGAGTCTAAAAGTGTAACTGTAAATCCAGAAGTTTGGCGGAGTGAAATTTAGGTAAATAAGTATCTGTGAAACTTCTCACACTCAAGGCATGTTCATCTAGACATACTGGGGAGGTGTCTAGTAGTAGAAAGCTGGAAATAAATGCTACAAAATTATTTTCCTCTTATCCTGCAAGAGTTAGAACAGTTGGTACTTGTGGTAGATTAGGAAAACTTCCCCAGCATTTTTCAAGATCTGACACTTCTGAATTAAGAATGGTTTTTTTTTTTTCTTTTTTTGCCTTTCCAACTCAGAATGTGCTTCAGAAATGGTTACACACAGTAAACCTGAACAAGTGGCACTAAAGGTCATGAGACAGGAAGGGGAAGAAGGAGGTTTTTTTGGTTGTGTCAGTCACAACTGTCTGCAGGAAACCACAGAAACCTGCCCCAGTCTGGGGGATGTCCAGTCACAACACACGTTGTTGGCCAAGTGGTTCCTTCCTGTCCTACAATTCTGCATGTCCTCAAACTGGGAACTTTCTTCTCTTCCCCCCCCATCCAGGGGGAGAGCTGGGAGCTCTCACAGAGTGTGTGTGAGTTTATATCCTGCCCTAGCATAGATTGTCTTGCTTTAATTGTTTTAAAATGTTGTTGATGAACAAGCAAAGGCTGGTGGATAGAGGGGCTGCAGGTGCCTCATCCCCTTCCAGTGCCCTTTCCCACATTCCACAGCAGGGACATGGCACTTCCTTAGAAATTGAATGTGTTCTTTCAAATAAATGTGACAATCCTCGATGGTTTCTGCCTCCACAAAGTGGTGAGCAGTTTGTAGAATCAGGCCCTAAGATTTTACACATCTGGGATCCACTACATGCTGTGTCCACATGGAAAATCTGCATAATATTTAACCTAATGGGTGAATTTCAACTCCTGCAGCTAAGTCAGAGCAGCTGTACTTGGAATGTGTGCAAACAGATCTGATAAGAATGGTCTTTTTGTTTAGATTTGTCAGTTAGGAACATCTTAATTTTAAGTACAACACACAAAAAAATACGAGTCTGTTGCTGTTGACACCAGTTTAGTTAGAAACGGGTGCAGCTTTTCAGTGTAGGAATGATGTTGGTGTTCCTTTCCTCATGAGCAGTTTAATTGCTCTCCTTTAAAGAGAAGTTTAAATCTCCAAGGGAGTGTGTGCCAGACTCCTGACACGCATGACAATTGAACTGTGTCTTTTCCTGCCTGCTATTTAACAACACTATTGGCATATAAAATCACTTCACTTGAATGACTTGGCCTAGCTGAAAGTGGTGGTAGGTGCAGAGATAAAACTAAGGTAATGAAGTAGTGTTAGCATAAAACTGAATTTTGCCTTGATACTCTTACTACAGGGATTATTTAAAAAAACCCCAAACCACCATGCCTGTCCTGTAGCAGAACTTGTACAGCTTAATAAATCCATACACAGTCATGCAGTGAGGTGCCACTTTCCCTTATTTATACTGAACATGCTCATTATATTTAATTTTTTAGTGCAGGAGCCCTGTTAGAGCTATAGATGTACCACCTTTTTTGAACACATTTTCTTGGCACAAATTGGTGTGTTTTGTTGGTCTGTCACATCAAGCGATATCCTTGTCAGTGCCAACTAATTGCTATCAATCATCTGCTGAGCATGAAAGGCTGGTCTGAACGTTTATTAAAGCACGTTAGAAAGCACAGGACACACGATTCCTCCCCAAAGAGGAGCCTGGGAGGGTGGTTCTGGAGGAAACAGGCTGACACATCCCCGAGTTGTGTGGTGGGTGGGTAGATGGAGCAGGCGTGAGTGATTTATGGCAGGATTTAGTGCCTGTCACTTGAGAGCGAGTGTGAAAGTGGTCAGGAGGAAACCATTCCTCCCTGATTGCTGCAGGGACCATCAGGGACCATCTGCCTGCTCACACCCTGCTGCCAGAGCTGCTGCTGCTGCTGCTGTGGGGTGGTGCTGCAGGGCAGCAGGAGTGCAGGTGATGCTGCAGGAGCTGAAATAATCCACAGCATCCACTCTGGTCATTTAGGGCATCATTGACTCATCTGAAGTTCTCCCTCTTGTTAAATCATCTGTTTATTTCAGTGTGTGCTGCCTCTTGGATTGTCTTGGCATCCAACCTGATGTTTAAATTGTGTATAATTTATTAAGATAACTGTAGGTTGTCCAGAGCTGTTGCTTTTCCTGCCTCCCTTATTCCTGGGTCCAAACTCAGCATCCTCCAAAGCTTTGCAAGCCCTGGGTGAGGAGCTGTCCCTGCATTTCCCAGGTGTCCTCCAAAGGATTTGCAAGGGGTGAGGAGCTGTCCCTGCATTTTCCAGGTGTCCTCTCCTGGAACAGCCATGTCCAGGAGCTCCATGTGGATCCAAGGCCCAAAAGGTCAGAGCTCTTGTGGGTGTCAGTGTTTATTACCTTCCCATGGCTTCTCAGGAGTCCCATTTCATGACCATCATCAGTCCTGGCCCAGGGCACCAGGCAGGTCAGGGCTGTTGTCTCTTTTTTTATGGCTCTTGATGTTTTTTTAGGGGAAGCAGTCATTCCTTCTCTTTCTCACAAGCTCAACTGAAAATTTTAGAAATGGCTATCAAGGTTTGAAACATTTTTGTTTTTTAAGGGAAGCTGAGTGTTCACCTAAATTTTAAAACAAGACATAAACTTCAAAACCCAAAGCAATTGCAAGTCTTCACAGCTGTCTGGAATAACAGCCTGAATGGAGGAAAACGAGCAGGGTTGGAAATAAGGGAGAAACAGCTGTGCCTCATTTTGGCCTCTCTTTCCTAACAGCAGGAACCCTTTTCCCACTGAAGGACTTGGAGACTGCAGTTTACTGGTGCCCAGTACACTCATAAACCATTTCAAGGGCCCTTAGGATTTTTTTTTCTCTTGAAAATGTGAAATATAATTCTGGAAAATGTGACTTGCTATGACAGCAGGCACCAAACAAAAAAAAAAAACCAACAAAAACCCCACCTAAATTCTGAGGAGAAGTGAGCAGGTTTGGGGAGAAGGAGGAAGAATCACATTCCCCCTCCCCCCCGCTTTTTAATCTGGTGGAGTTGGGTAAGTAATACATATTTTGTGTCTTGTATTTAAATTGTGGTGTTGCGTTTGGAAGAATTTTCCCAGAAAAATATCTTGTTTTCTGACTGGAAGATGGGTTTTGTTCCTACAGTTCTATTCTGGAATTCTGTTACCTGTCTTCTGTTGTTTCTCAAGGGATTCCTTGTGCTTTGGGAACTTATTATTTACTAGTAGTTTAGTTCTCCCTCTCCCCTTATTCATTTAAAATAAGCAAACAAACAAAAAGTGGACAAATTATCATTAAAACACTTGAACACCAGAGCAATGTATTATTCCTTCTTGTTAGAAGTCATTTATCTTACCATTCATACTCATTGTCATTAAACTACATTTTAATTTCCTTGTGAATGCTATAGGAAAATATTTTCCAAATGGATTTCTCGAGAGCTTTGCTGATAACAGGCAGTAAGGGCGCATTTTTCTGCAAAAGCACAGCAGAGCTGCCGTTCTATATCACAGAATTTGAATGTATCTTTGGAGAAATATCCAAGAGCACTGATTGCTTTGCCCAGGTGGACTGTTAGAGAAGTGCACGTTCCCCAGCTGCAGATCAGCTTTCATCATTCACTGGGATCTTTCCTAATCCATCACAGGCGCCTTCAGAGAAAGCCCCAGAGAAGTCTGCAGGAGACCTGGGCTTTTGTGGGGTAGCCTAAGTAACAGAACACAGTCAAAATATAGAAACAGGGCTTTAAATTTCCTATGCTGCTTTACAAACAGGCTAGTGTTTCAGGAAAGTGTTGGTTTTTTGTTTTGTTTTGTTTTTCTTAAAAATTAAGCAATACAAGGCTCAAAAAGAAACATTTACTTGTCAAAAGTGAAGGCTGTGAACAGGTAAAAAAAATGAAGATGTGTTTAATTAAGATAAGGATCTCCATAGGAAAAGGAGAGGGATTATAATGCACTTAAGGTCTTAATTTTTGTGTTCTCATACTTCCAGGGAAGCCTCAGTTGTCTTGACTGGGAGCATTGGGTTTCTTTTGCAGTGGAGCTGGGCTTTGCAGATGGTGCTGGATTGGAGGCTTTGCTGAGATGCTTTGGAAAGCAGTGCCAGGAGGGGAGAGGCACAGGCTGTGTCAGTGCAGGGTCACTGTGGAATATTTGGGTTTGACTTTGGAACCCATTTCCTTCAGGCATTGCTGGGCTTTGCCAGGTGAAGCTTTGTTTGCTGTCGGCTTAAATTTCATTTCTCAAGACATTAATTCAGAAATATTTGAAATATGCATTTTCCCCTTTTCCCCCCAGTTAAAATAAGATCAACCTGAAGTTTGTCAGCTCTTGACTTCTCTCCTGAAGCCTAAGCTGGACCTGTCCTGGAAGTTCCCAGTTGCAGCTTGGTGGTGTTTCAGTGCAACAAGTTGTTCACAATCAAAGTTCAGCACCTTGGCTGCTATTGAACTTTTCCCTTTTTGTCACAAAATATTGAAAGTGAGGAAGTGAGTATTTGTTTTTGGTTGTCCAAACCAAAACCACCTCAAAAAGGTTCAGGTTCTGGGAAGCAATGAGGCTTGTGTTGGTTTGCAGGTTTGTCATAGAGTGTTCCACAAAGTGTTATTCAATCACTGCCTGTATTTTTAGTCACAGTTTATTTGTATTGTGGTAGAAATCGGAGGTAGTAAAAACACAATAGAGGTTCCCACTGCTGGGAAGTTCAGTACATAATCCCAGAGAACTGGGAAAACTCACTGGATGCAGTGGAAAAGTGGAGGAGGAAAACCCAACCCACCAATGTGCATTGGTAGATGTGTCCTAAAACCAACCCCAAATCCTCGCCAGATTCCATTGGCTTGGTTATCGGGCCAGAGCAATTTCTGAACTGCAAAAAGCAGGAAT
>NW_005054449.1:721875-728066 GCF_000277835.1 Geospiza fortis
AATGATCCTGCAGCATTTACATCACACCAGATCTGCCTGTCACCGTTTGAATTGTGGAACAGATCTCATTCCCAGCTGCATTTCCAGAGGGAATCTGAAAAAGGCAGGGTCACAGGGAGGTGTCCCTGTTGGCTGTGGAACTGGTTACAAGAATATTTGCTTTTTTCTGGTGTATGCAGTGACAAGAGCCTGCTCTGTATTTGTACACAACTTGAAAGCAGAATGGTTTGCATTCGATGGCACGGACACAAGAACGGACATATGGATTGTTTTGAAGGAAGTGAAAGTTGTTTTGTTTCTGCAAACTGGAGCAGTTAAAAATACATTGTCAAAAAAATTTCTAAACCCACTTTTCCTTCAGGCAATTCAGTGAGAGCTTGTTTAGGGGTTAATATTGCCTGCTTGAGTGACTTGAAGTTGTAAGAACCCTTGGAATGTGTAAAGAGGGGAAGGATTCTGGAGATAAGGCTGAACTCTGAACTCGGGGCACAATCCAGTTTACTGTTAATCTCCCCCCATAAAAGCAGCATCAGCTGTCAGACCCAGCCAGGACTCCACTCCTCCTCTTCACCTTGTCCAAATAAAGAAAGTAGGCTATTGCACCTGAGAGCAGGGCAGGGAAGGTGGATTCTGTGATTCCTGAGCTTTGAAGCACACAGAGCCGGAGTGGAAAAGAAGGAAAAGGGGAAGTGTTGTTCTGAGGTGGTTCAGTGTCATGGAAATGGAGTCCTCTCGCAGGGGAGTTGTTTTTTGTGGGGTTCATTTGGGTTTTTTTAATCCTAAGCCCATTGCTCTGACAGCCCATGATCCCCCAAGCCCTTTTCCATTCCTGGATGTCATTGGGAGCTCTCAGGGACTGCACTGTGCAGCTGTGGAAGCAACAAATTCAGAGTTACCTGTTAGTGTGCAAGCAGGGCACAGGGGGAGGAGAGACACCCACTGCAGCTGTGCTGTCATTCCCAAATGTTTCTGTTTCAAAATGGTGAAAATCTGGCATAGACATGATTCCAAGTCAAATATTTCAGCAGTAAAGGCCTGTTATTTAGTTTGCATCTCAATGTCCTTTCCTTTTTGGGATTGTTGTGGTTCCCTCCTAATTTCAGCCCTCAGTGAAGTTCTGAAGAAGTTGCCCATGTAGGAAAAGATGGGAGTGAGCAGATTTGTGTGAATCTTATGTTCTTACTTTGATTCTGTGGCAATCAGTCTTGTTCATGTGTTTAATCTTAGGTATTTTATGGGAGGGTAAACCTCTTTAAGTTGATTCTAGAACACACAGAAATAGTTTGTGATTATAAACAGAAGTAGGATGAGATTATTGTTGGATCATACCTGCATCTTGATGATAATGGTCAGCTTGAGGGTATTTGAAATGTGGACTTAGCAGCTGTTGAAAAATCTGCAAGGGGAAAAAAGCACATAAACTTTAAATCCAGGAATTTGCATTCTTTGGCAAAAGCTGATTGTGAATTTGCATCCACTGCCCAAGTAATGACTGGGCAGCTGGTGACAATTAGATCTCTTTATCTTGATTTTAGCACCTGATGTGCATTGACCTTCTCTCTTGCTCCTCCAGAAATGAAGGGATGTGAAATCATAATTTGTTTCCAAAATCTTAAACCAGTCCCACAGGCAGAAAAAACTCCTATTTGAGTTTGTTCTATCTGGAGCAACAATTTGTGACCTTACTAAAATCAGGAGGTTGCTGTGTCATTCTCACTCTCATTTCCTCAATATTTTCCCTTTCTACATCATTCCAGCTGATTTTCTGACCTAGGACATGATTAATTTTCTCACAATCAGGGTGTATGGTGGCATTAAGAACTGGGCATGGGTGTGAAGGTCAGGGAGTTGGTTTCTATTTTTGCTGCTGAGTGATGGGCTCAAAATCCTTGTCTCTGTTAACCTGCCTGCAAAAATGGAGATAATGCTGCTTATAGACTTATATGAAGCACTTAGAGGGTTATCTTTTTTGATAGGCTGCTTGTTAGGGAAGGATAAAACGGCTTGAGAGCTTGTGCCAAAACTAGACTGCACTGAACATTTGGAGAAATTGAT
Source organism: Geospiza fortis (assembly GCF_000277835.1). Lineage (NCBI taxonomy): Eukaryota > Metazoa > Chordata > Aves > Passeriformes > Thraupidae > Geospiza > Geospiza fortis. The sequence continues at coordinate 723,931 of NW_005054449.1, forward strand.
TTTAATTTAAATTTTCACTCTTGCTGCTGGTGGAAGCCAGAAGGGAAGGAGCACTTCAAAAAGCAAGTCTCGCTGGCTTTTTTTTTCTTTTTGGGCTCTTTTTGGAAGGTAGGAGTGCAGCAGTTCCTAAAGAAGAGGTGCAACCCATGTTTTTAATGACTGAGGCTGGGGGATCACTGATGAGGCTGAGTTCTTATTTAAGCTAAGTTTCAAACCCAGCTACTTGTGCTGAAGAACACAGTCCTGTGAGGTGCAAAAAAATACCCTGTTCTGCCATTCCTTTTCAAATAGGGTCCTGCTAATGCGTGCAGAGGCTCTTGCTTGGGAGATTGCTAAGGAAAGGACTGGACCTTTGAAATGGAGACAATAGCAGAAAAAACACCCATAGGACTCTCAATGGTACCTCCAAAGTGTGTAGGGCAGGGATGGCAAAGCCTTGGGAAAGTCATTATGAAGAGATCATTACTGGGAGTGCCAGCTTCTTTTCAGTGCCAGGCTTGGTGGTGGTGGTAAGGATTCACTATTCCCAGTACAAATGACATATTTGAGAGAAGCCTCCTGTGTCCCACTGGGATTGCCAGGATTCCCGTGTCCCACTGGGATTGCTGGGATTCCCGTGTCCCACTGGGATTGCTGGTGTTCCAAGAGGCTGTTTGGCTCTTCCTGTGCCCTTTGGAGCTCCTGCAGCCACCAGGGCTTGGAGAGGGGCATGGAGAGGTGAGGGAGTGTCTGCTTGGCTGGCCCTTATCACCTGCCACCACTTCTTCAAAGGTTGCTCAAGGTTTAAAGTTCTGGCTTTGAGTAATTGGCCCAGGAGGACCTTCCAGAGGGAAACAAAGGCTGAATACAGAGCTGTAAATGCTGTCACCAAGGAAGTGACTGGGTTTGTCTGAATTTACAACCTTCTGAGAGAACCCAAAATGCTCTGCTTACATTCTGCCTTTGAAAGAAAAGTGTCCTTTTGGCTGTTTTTTTCAGCCCACTTTCTGTCCCCCTCCCCCTTATTTTTTTAAGCCACCATTTTCTTCCTATGCTTGTTCTCTAGGTTTTTTTTTTTTGTCATTATATCATGTTTCTCAGTGGAGATGCTTTTTTTTCTTAAAAAAAAAAAGAAAGAAAAGCAGCCTCTCATCAGAGGAATGTGCAAGCAGAGTACATTTAAGAGCCACATTCTGTGCTGCCATGGCAACCAGAGTTTTAAAAATGATACCGTCGGTGTTCCAAAATGATGCAACCTACAATGAACATCAGGAATAATTAAGAAAAGTCGTGTGTGCTCTATGCTCAGGAGAAGAAATGATGAGAGGACCATTTCTGTTTGATTTTTTCCCCCTCCAAGTGACGTGTGCTGCTGTTTGGGGTGGGTTTTTGCACCAGCAATACTCTCACAGGGGTCAGTGGCAGGGTTGTGAGGAACCTCCTCGTTTTTTCCTGAGGGGTTTTCTAAGGTTTTCCCCTGCTGAATCTATTTATTTATTGATTTCAGTAACTGCAGAGCTGGGCTGTAGCTTTGGGATGCCCCATGTTTGCCTTCTTCCAGGGACTTCCATTCCAGCCCCTGCTGGTATCCACAGCCAGGAATTCTTGTCCCAACATACAGCCTGTGGCATAATATAAAAGCTCTGCATTTATTATTGTCCCTCCTTCAGCTTCATTTCCATCTCTCCTGCCAGTACTGGAGAGGGAGCAGTAAAACCTGGAAGTCCCAGGGGTGGATGCTGGTGCGTGGGGGAGTCAGGAGGGCTTGGAAATGGCAAAGGTCACAGGTTAAGACCCTTCAGTGAGGAGCACAGGAGTCTGAACTTGTTAATGAAATGACTGGGATTTTTAGCTGGGTCAGGAAAGGGAGGAGGTTGGGAAGGAATAGCAGCCCCAGCTTTTGGGAAGCCTCATGAAGCTTAATTGTGAATATTGCTGCTAATCCCATGAACTGGATACCTTCTCCTTCCTCATTTTTTTCCAAACAAAAAATTAGCTTTTTTCCAAATTAACTGCTCAGTCTATTTAGGAGAATGAGACTGAATCCTGCTGTTTGCCAGACATCTAAGTAGAAATTATATCTGCTAATTAAATTAGTACAATCCAAATAGCCATGCAAGTTCCAAACAGGATTGCTGTGCTGGGGGAACTCAGTGCATTTCCAGTTGGAGGAGAAACATTTCTTTAGTGGACATGGAAGGTTCTGCTCTTTTGCTGATTCCTCAGATCTTCCTTACCAGCCAAACAAAATATTTCAGACATAGGCTTGTGCATGAAGATAGTGTAAAACACCAAAATTACTTCTGAACTCCACCTCCTGAAAAGCTGTTAAGTTTGTCTTTCCTTTTCCTGCTCTGCATGTGTGTGTTTTTTGTGCCCAAACACAGACGAGTCTCGAGAAACAGGTTCTGTATCCCTTCAAGGTTGTTTCACGAGGACCTTAAACAACAACGATAATAAAAGAAAAAACCCAAACCAATACCCAGAGCAGCGAATGGTCCAAGGCCAGCTCACTCCCATCTGTTCCAGCAGGGTGAGATTGCACATCCCAGCAGTGTAATTGCCACCCACAGCTGCACCTCCACACCCCCACGCTCCCTTCCCCCTCCTCCCAGCATCCCCACCCGGAAAGCGAGTCAGAAACAGCTCTGTGGTAACGTGGGGTTTCTTATTGTTCAGGGTGAATCCGTACAAGAACGAGGAGTTCATGCCCCAACCACTTCCCTAGGGTCTGGTATTATAAGAATCTGATTTCTTTCCTCTTTTGCTGACGAGACAGATTGAAAGTGTGTTTTACGGGCACACCCTTTCAGGTTTCTCTATCTCCTCTCTTGCATTAATTTTTAATCACTTCCTCCAGTTGACATGCAACAACGCCTCTGAGGACTGGCTGGATTTATTCTCAGGCAAGCACTGCTCAGCCTTTATCAAAAAAATCTAAGGTGACGTGACCTTAAAAAAGGGATTCTAATTTCAGACAGGCTGGTGTGCATTGGCTTCAGGGGAGCAACACGAGGCTCCTGGAGATGGGAATCACAAAAACACCCCTTGCACTGGAGAGCAAATTTCCTGGGCTATCACGTGTGCCTGCTAGCAGAGGATTCCTTGTGCAATTATGGAATTATGGAAGTGCTGCCCAGTTTTCAGGCAAGAGAGAAAGGTCCTGCTGGTTCATTAACCCTCTTGTTCTGAAGTTTTAAACTCAACAAGGGAAGTGAATACTTGGGAGGATCCTTATGTGTATGGATACGTATTCAAAGGGTCTGTATGAAATACTCCATAGATGATTAAAGATGCAGTTTCACTTCCCAGGTGATGTGCCAAATTCATTCCAATTAACTAGAAAACCAACTCGGGGGGAGGGGGATTTATATATTTGGTGTGAGTAACCTTCTCACATTTTTAGAAGCATCCAGCACTGCATCTATGGGATCCCAAAATGTTAATACTCAGTTCCCAGGCACTATGGGGGCAGATTTTAGTGCTGGACCTTTGCTGTCTGTCTGGCAGCCTTTGCCGCTCGTTCATGGGCTGAGAATTTGGGTCAGAAACCCGAAAGGAGCCGCAGGTGGGTTCGGGGAGGAGCCCCTGACACCTGCACAGCCTGCAGTGGGGAGCAGCAGCTCAGCCCATGCAGGTGCTCCTTTAAGCCCCTGCTCAGGGTTGCCTGTCCTGGAGGCACGAGAGGAAGTCATGCGGTGCTGCTGAATGGATTTGCCTTGGACACAGTCCCAGCCAGGGAAATTGTGTGACAATTTTAGGGCAAAGGTTCCCCTTGGGTGACATTCGACAGTATTTCAAATATCCCGTGTGCGTTCCCCGGCCCTGCCCTCCTCCTCCTCGAGACAAATCAGGCCACGGAGAATTAATGAGCGGCTGGCTGGGGCTGCCCCGCGCGTCCCGGGGTGACAGAGGGTGACAAAAGGTGACAGAGGGTGACAAAGCAGCGGTGGCTGCGGGCCGGACCGGACAGGCGGCTCTGCGGAGCCCGTGTGCGGTACCCGCACGGAGCCGAGCGCTGGGAAAGGCCAGGGCACATCCCCCAGCGGGATGTCGTGAGGAAAACCAGCCAGGGATAAAGGAGCAGAGGGCGGCAGGGAGCCCGGGCTCCCTCGGCTCCTCCAGGGCCGCAGAGGCCGGCAGGGAGCCCAGGCTGC
>NW_005054449.1:728083-728964 GCF_000277835.1 Geospiza fortis
GACTGGAGAAACTTCTAATTGAGTTCCTGAACCTCCCCTCCCCTCCCTGCAGCTCAGCTGAAAAACACCCTGGCTCCCAGCCATGCCCTTTCGCAGTGACCTTGCCTGCAAATAGCGCGCAGGAATTTTTACAGGCGCTGTGCACTTGGAAAAAGGGCTGGGGGGGTGACAGCAGGGAGCTGGGGAGGGGGTGCTGATCCCTCGGCTTTAAAAGCCAAATCCATCAGCTTCCCTTGTCAACCTCCTCCCCCTTTCCCCCCCCCCCCAAAAAAAAAACCCACTGAGCCCATGAATTGCAAATTTCGATTCATTGTGCTTTCTCCTTTTTTTACAATGCTATAGATTAATTTCTCTCTCTGATGGTATGACAAATTTTAAGACTCTAAAGATTGATGTAACTGATTGGTTTAAAGGGAATTGTTTTGTGTAGTGGCAGGACGATACACTGTGTGCTCAGGTTCCTTGCACACAGAATTATCCTTTGACATGTATGTAAAAAATATGTACTTAAAATGTAGGGAGAGTGTGTGTGTATGGACCTATAAAAATGTTCCTGCATCCAGTTATGCATGAACATAATGTAAAACGATCCTGGTAATGGCTGTCTCCTTAGTGTATATACATAAAAAGCAGCAGCAACCACTGGCTAAAAATAACCCCAAATTCTTCTCTCAGATTACATCAATTAAACTTAGAACATTTAATGCAAAAAGTTGGGCTGGTAGATTCTGGGTAAGAATCCCTGGTTCTGGGATACTGGGATGTGGAAATCCCCGGGGCAGGGACAGAGGAGCCACCCGTGGCTGTGGCTGTGCCCGACGGCTCCTACACGTCCTGTCAGCAGCACTAAGTCAAAATTATGGGCTTTTCTGGGAGGGACG
>NW_005054449.1:729031-741145 GCF_000277835.1 Geospiza fortis
GATGTTCAGCACTTTGCAGGATCCTGCTGTTCACACGTTGCCACCTTGTTCTCAGTCCCCGAATCGCCTTGTGTAACGTGTCACTGGTATCACACTCTTCAGGCGTATGTATGTTCAAACTTCACGGTACAAAAGGGAAAATTGATAATCTGGAAGTGGCTTTAATTAAAACTTGTTTTTCTTGTTCCTTCTCCCGTGTTTGTCTGGGGCAGCCCCACTCCCTGTAGTCAGCGAGCTGCTTTTCCCTGCTCTCAGAAGTTCAACTGTTGCAATCAAAGGTAATTTTGTTTGTGCAAGATACTCATCTCCAAAGGAAGGGCCAAGAATAGGGGTGAAAGAGAGGACAGCAGGCTGATGACTTAAGTGTTCCTGTCAGGCCTTTCTGACAACCCCAATAATTCTTTAATGGCTTCCTAATAAAGGGTAACATCATTATGTCTGAGAGGTTTTTTGGATCGCTTTTCTACTCATTTGCTAAAGGGAATGAATAAGAAGTGGTCAAAACCAGCAGACTTCTGTGCCTCCATGCTGTGTTGAGAAGATGCTTCAACAGTGTCCAAGTTCTTTTTAGCTTTTACACAAAAAAGGACTTATAGACTAAATTTTGTTGCACATAAATTCAGCTGCAAGATTCACCAGTACACATTTTGCTCCTGGCACTTTTTGAGTAAGCACCCCAGAGTCTCCCCAGAGGGTTCTGATACCTGAGGGATCCAAAAGGAAAAAAAAAAAAAAAAGATTCTTCTGTGTTGCAAGATAGAATTTGCTTAGTGTGACTTTCTCTGAGACATATGGTGCAGCAGCACCTGTTTTGTAAGTATGATCTCAGTGCAGAGAGAGCAGATCCTCGAGAATAGAGGAAATTTCTGCTCTCCTTCCCATAATTCCACCTGGCTGCCACCTGCTCCCACATTTAATTGGCCTTAGTCCCTTGGCTTCCCACTCCGACCGCAGGGTAGGCAGGAGGAAGCGGAGACAGACAGTGAGTGTGCAAAGTGTTGTGGGGAAACAAAAGGGACTTGGAAAGAGCAGCTCAGGGAGAAGCTGGGCTGCTTTGTGTGAGCCTCATCATCCCTGGGGACACAGCACAGCTTCTTGGCAACCTGGGCCAAATAATCTGTGCACTTCTACATCATCCACTGCTCCTGGTGGTTCTGGAGTTCCCACCTTTCAGGTTTGGAGCACAAGGGAGTGGTGATAACAGCTGGGAGGATCCAAGTGTAGCTGGCAGTGATGGAGCCACACACCAGGGATAAACATCCTGACAAAACTGAAGTGTTTATTTGCATGTGGATGTCACTGCTTGGTAAATCCCAACACATCTGGTTGCCACCACTGAGATTTGCCAGTAAAAAGGAGGGTGTTTTGCCTCGTTTTTCCCAGAACAAAGTGAGCGTGGTTGCTCATGGAGAGGAGCTTCGAGAAGCTGATACCTAACAGATTTCATTCCTCCTTGGCCGTGTTCACGCCACCCCTACGGAGTTCAACCACCTTTTTTCACTTACTTAGTATGACCACAGATATTTAACCACGGATTCTTAACTCAACCTAACCACACTGGTAGCCGTGGTGAAGACGAGCAGCTTCGGAAGGAAAAGGTGGTAGTGACACACAAACCTGTGGGGATCTGTCTGCAGAGATGAGCACTGCTTGAAACCCTTCTTGTCTCTCTGTTATATGTGTACCCTGGACAGCAAGCTGGAGTTAGAGGCTCAGAGCACTTGAAATCAGGACTTTTGTGTGAGGTGGGCCCTGAGTTACAGGCAGAGCTGGGATGGATCAAAGCAATTCTTGGTAAAGCCAGGATTCCCATCAGTGTTGTGCTGTAAAGTCAGCGAGCTTTCCCATTCTGAGTGAGGCCTGCAGTTGCTTACTGTCTTACAGCACATTCTGAAGTGTTCTCCATCCATTTTCTGCTGCTGAAAATACTCAGGTCTGAACTATTCTGAGTTCCCGAAGCCCAGAATTTCACTGACACGTGTTAGGAGATGCTTCTCAAATAGCTCTGGGAAGCCTTTTTCCATCCTAAGGTTTTGCTTTTGCTGTGCAGTGGAGCTGGGGATTTCATTTCAGCACCTGGCTTGGGGGTCAGTGCGTGGACAGCTTCTCCCTCCCTCTGAGCATGCAGGAAGAGGGAGGAGAAGGACATCCGGAGGAACCAGGGGGCTTAGGAGGTGTCCAGACTGTCTGCAGAGTGTGCTGGATAATCTGGGGCCACGAGACACTCCCAGGCAGTGTGAGGTGGCACTTGCTGATCTGCAGCATTAATTTAAGGTTCTTTCTATGTTAGTGCACTTTCACTTCCTTTTCTAGAAAAACAGCAAACTGTAGCTGAATGCTCCTGTTACTGCCCTGTAGGCCCCTTGTGCAGCAGTGGGGAGAGTCTGTGGAGAGAGGAGATAAGAAAACTACCTCACTTGAATGAGAATTAATCGCTTTTGCCTTGGTTCTGGAACATTCCTAAGCATAAGACTATAATGGTTACTTTAATATGTAGAGCAATATATGAAATTGTCTTTTTTTCTCCGAGAGCCTTTGAGTTTTCTTTAACTGCTGCCTACATGAGAGGTCAGAAAGTGCAGGAAGCAGAGCTGATTGAGCTTTCACTGCTTACATGGAGGCATATGTGCCCTGTTCTTCAGGTCCAGTGCCCAGTTTTCAGTGTCTGGGACACTGTTGGATTTAGTAGAGGAAGGAAGAGACCAGGATGACCCTTGTTTAGCTCTCCCTCAGTGATCTGGCTTATAGCTTTTGCCTCTCGCCCCTCAGTTCTTAATGGATTTTAAAAGAGTTTAAATAGTTGGATGATGATGGATGTGGGGGCTCACATGTCTGCACGTGTGGAGAAGTGGGCATCCACAGGCAGTGTCCACAGCAGACATTCCAAGGTGAGCTGTCTTTTTTTTGGTCAATTAGAACTTCAGAACAGTCCTGCTCTGTCTCACAGTTCCTGGCTATAGACGTGACCAGGGAGGCTGCAAACACACACACACACACACACACACACACACACAGTGCATTGTTACACCCGTGCTGGGGCTGAAACAGAACTTGCACCATTACAGAAACCATTTCTATAAAATCTGTTCTTACAGGGCATTTTTGTTTAGCTTGAGGCTGCTTTATGCTGCTGGAAGGAGAGTTTAGTGCAGTTCAGTCCATCACCAGCCTCCAGGCACACAAATGGGAACATTCCCAGCTGTTTCCCAGTGAAGCTGATTTGCCCACCTCTGCCCCTGTCACAGAGCACAGAGGTGAGAGTGAAATGCAGTAGCAGAGCAGCAGGAGCTGCCCCTAAATCATCTGGCAGTCAGGCAGCAGAGCAGCGCCGGTGCCAAGTGCGCCTTATCGGCGGGGCAGATAAGGGAAGGTCAGTGCCCTCAGAGCTGTGTTTGCAGAGGTGTCTGCACAGTCAACACAGCATCTGCTTCTCTGCCTCTCCTTCAGATTTCAGGTAGAGAACACCTCTGACTGCTCAGAGGCAGCCAGGCAGTGCTGAGCATCTCGAGTTCCATGTGCTCCGTGGAATATCGTAGTGAGGAGTCTCGCAGCCAGCTCCAGTGGAAGCTGAGACTAAGGATATGTAAATTTAATTCCTTTGCCACATAAATCCTCTGTAAGTATGATCTAAATCGTGTTAATCCAGATCTGCAAAAAGGGGCCTTTCTTTTCCTTTTCTTTGGATTTAAACTCCTTGGAATAGGAATTGCTTGTAAATGCGTGTGCTCACAGCGCTGTGCTCTTGTCAGAGGTCTGTAAAAACTTCTGCAGGGTCCCTGCTGAAAGAATGGGATCCATTGGAAGGTTTTGGAGAGAGTGCAAGGTCTTACTGAGCTGAGAATTCTTCCGTCTGCCAAGGAGGAAGCGAGGGCAGAGATAGCCTGGTGCTGTTTGATTGCAGAACAAAGAAGGAAGTCATTAGGCCACACCCTTTATGTGTTCCCTTCCCCTGCACGGATGTGAATTTCGGACTGAGACTTAAAGAATCCTGAAGGTAGGGGTGTGTTTGTGCCCTAGAAAAACCAGACTGGATGGTACAGAGTCCTCACGAGCTGCTGTGCACCCACTGAATCTGGGTTTGCTGCCAGCTGAAACAAGAAGTTACGTATGATTCTGTTTTTCTCCTTTCCATATTTCTTTTTTCCATTAGCTTTAGAGTCAGTTAATGTTTATACAGACTGAGTCACTCATCCCTACCCAGCCACCAAAGAATGCATTTAATTCACAGCTCAAGAAGCAAACTGAATGTTTAAATTGACTCAACCTTTGTGGAGGCTTTGATCCATTCTGGAGCAGAGTGACTAAGTGAAACCAGGGGAAGTCAGATTGCAGTACCCAGCTCACGACTGTTGCTGTGGGATCATTTTCACAAAGAACCCTGAATGTTACAGCACTTTGGGAGTGGCACTGGGGGTTCTGGGACAATGGCTGCTTTCTGCAGGGCACCACAGTGCAAAATGACTGGGCAGCAGCCAGCTCCTGCAGACCTTTGGGGCTCTGCTTTTAGAAATGCCAGCCCCTTCCAGGCCTTGGATTTGGATACCTTGGAGGGATTTAATTTTCACAAAGTGCTGAATACACACACTCTGAAAAACAGAGGTGCTGGAAACTTGTCCTGTGCAAAGCCTTGCTTGGTGCCTTTCAGAGTGTGGTGTTAAAAAAGTCAGTCAGATGTGGCCAGAGGCACAAAGCATTAAAAGAAGTCTTTTCTCTGTCATCCCCATCTCATCTTCTGTCCTCAATCCTTCTCCCCCATTATTCCTTCCACTTCTGGAGCACTGAAGGATTTTAATGCAGCTGGATTTGAGGTGTAAATAACTAAGCTGTGTGTGGCTGGTTGTGGGAAGTGTCAGGATCTCTCCTCCAGGGACTCTGCAGGATCTGGAACGTGTCCTGGCCAGGCTGCAGTGCCATGCTCCTGTCTCTGACCACCATTCCATACTGAACCAAGGGCTCCAGAGCCTTGCAGAAAGGGGGCAAATTGTCTCTTTTGAGCCCTGCAATTCCTGTTGTACGTTTTCTGGGGAGCAGCCAGAAATCCCTGCACACTGCCTCTCTCTTCTCCCTCTTATGCACACTTTGTCTCTCTAGCTTTTCCCTTGCCTTTTGTGCCAAGAATGTGGTGGGGGAAGGGGGAACCGCACAGGAAATGCCTCTTCTTTTCTCTAACGACATTTCCAGCTGCATTTGGATGGGAGAATTCGAGGAGGGGGAAAGCATCAAATCAGTGGAAAGTTGTTCAGCTGCCAAGTCAAACTGGTACATTTTAGCTCTGGAGACAGTAGAGCCTTTTCTCCTGAATTTTGGCCCATTTTTAAAGTTCCGTTTTTGGAAAAGCAGGGGGAAAAGAAGTTAGTGACATCAGTGCTCCTGGTTTTTATTTATATACGTATTTTTTTCAGCAAAAATGAAGCTAAATTGCAGCTTTACTTCTAAAGGTTGAAAGTGCAATGGGGTTTAGGAAAGCTTGAGCAGGGTGATGCCTTTTTCTTTCATAGCAAGGAGTGCCTGCCTGCCTCTCCATCTTTTATCATCTTTTATTATCTTTTATCCATCCAGCCACCCACGTGCAGAGCCAGAACCTCCTGCTCTCATCTTCTCCTCGGTGTTGTTGTTCAGTAACTCTCCCGTCACACCTGGGGCATGGGCTGAAGCAACACCCTGCAATGCAGGCTCAGCCCTTTTCCAGCAGCTGGGGATGGATCCTGCAGGGGTGGCCTCGCAATTTATGAGGTGCCAAGGACGCAGAGGGGGCAGCTGCAAAGTGGAGATGTAGATAGGACAGGAGATGAAAGGTGTTCCAGCCAGACAACAGCATTTCTTCTCTTCATCTCGGTCCAACGAGGAGGAGGAGTTCTCCCAGAGTTGTCTGAAGTGTTGCAGGAGATGGGCTTTGCCTGTGGCAGGCTAAATTTGGAGTTTATCTCTCTCCTTGGTTTGGTGCCCAGCATCCTGAAATCTTTTGTTCAACTCATGTTCAAACAATATTCTTTTTGTGGCCTGTGAGAGTAAAACTTGTGGTGGACCTGACAGAAGTGGCAGGCAAGCACCAGGATCATTCCAGTGGTGCCTGTTACAGCTTTAACAGCTCGAGTGCTGTGGATTTTGCAATTGTTTGCCATATAAACTCTGTTTCTTTGAGTAAGGTGCAGTGAGACATCAAAGCTCTGCAGCAGTTTTACCTTGTGAAAAAAATATATAAAAGGAGGAGGAAAGAAAAGGGGAGGGGGGGGAAAGCAGCTTGTTATTAGCAGCCTGGTTGTCTGCATTTAGAAAACCTATTAAAAATGCATCATGCTGAGGAGACAGTCTGCACAGTGTGTAAAAAAGATGGGTTGCAATAATTCTGTCTTGGTGTTTTGAACCACAGCCTCAGACAACATACACAGGATGGGGAAGGGGGGTTGGGAATAGAATTCTAAGAAAAGTTGTTTATTGCAGTGCAGTCGTATCCTGGACTGGAACCAAAGGCGTGACTGTGCCAGGGTCAGGAGGAGCTGCAGAGGAGAGAGGAAAAGGGCAGCAGGATGGTGGGGGGCAGGAGGAGAGCTCCCCTGAGCTGGGGTGATACTCTGGGGAAGGTGCAGCAGAGCTGGAGTTGAGCTCAGCTGGATTGATCCCAATCTCTCTTGAGCTGGGGTAAATCAAAGCTGGATTTCTGGAAGTCACATGGCTCTACATTGATGGGAATCTCCAGTATGACTTAACTGAAACACAGGAGTTGTTTGATTCCTCTTCTCTCTGCAGTTGTTAAGGTTAACAGGGGAGCACAGAGGGAGCAGAATGTCTGGAGGAAGTGGGGGAGAGCAGAAAATCCAGTGTGTGAATTCTGTGTTTGAGGGAGTGTGCTCTGCTCTGGATGCTGGTGAATGGCCTGGCTCAGAGTTTCAGGTCACCACCAGCAGGGAAGGTGAATCAGTCACCTGCACGAGCATCATCTCCGTGCCCACGAGGGCTCTGATGCTGCCAGGGTCACACATTGTGTGTTCAGAGTGTGCCACAGGCCTGGGCTCAGTGATCTGAAAGGTCTTTTCCAAGCCCAACCCAGTGATTGTGGGATTCTGGTGGGGTCACAGGCAGGGTGTGCAGCATCCCACACAGCCCAGCTGCTGGCCCAGGGCTTTTCCCCCCAAACCTGCAGTTGCTGTTAAGTTTATTCTTTCCCTGGCAGCTCAGAGGAGCAGATGGGTGTAGTGCAATGCCAGCTTCTCTGGAGATGCTCTGCAGCCTCCTGTCTCTGTACTTCGAGAGAGGAGAGGGAGGGAGTGTTGGAGCTTCATCCTTTCCAGGGGTGAATCCCCATTTCCCCACAAAAGCCAGAGGCACTGAATTTCCCTGTTTCCACAGCCTTGAGGAGGGTGGATGTCCTAACTGTGAGCAGTCTCTGCTCTTTTCCCTCTCCCCTCCGAAAATGCTGGGTTCCTTTATCTCCCTGCTCCCAAGCCCCGTTGTCCCTTTCTGCTCTCCAGAGGCACAGGGGAGGTCACCGAGTGCCCAGGGTGGGCTGGGCTGGTGTTTCCTGCAGATTGGGAGGGAAGGAGCAGTGAGGGAGCTTGGAGCCTGCCCCTGCTGATAGCAGGAATTGTTTTCGCTTGGCATTTCCATACTGTAGCTGTGCTGTTCTTACCTAACATTGCAGCAGAATAATTGTAATATAGCAGGGCTGGGAGTTCACTTTCTCTGGTGGTTTTTAAACCTTTTTATTCAAAGGGTTGAAGCTTCTTGTGTTGAAAGGCAACAGAAATACTGCAGAAAGCCCTAAATTGTGATAAATAATTTCTTCCATTTATTACTTTGTTGCTCTCTCTTTGCTTCAGTTTTTTGTACTAAGATCTTTATGAAAATGCACTAAAGGAGCACATCAGTGTCCAGCAAGGTATTTTCTCACAGCCCCTCCACTCAAAACTTCATTTTAACATTGGGAACAGTCTCCTGCTCTAGCAAGCATAAATTCCTTTGGCTGAGATAAGGGAGAGCTGTCTGATGGCCACACGTGGCCTTGGGCACACAGCTGAGCAGTTCTGCTCCTGCACAACAGGTTAGGGCACAGATCTGAATTGCAGAAGAACTGGGGTTTGTTCTTGTATTTGCTTTTTGTGGCAAATTATTGTGTCCTCTACGTGTGTTTCTCCAGCTGCAGAAAGTCAGTTATAAACCTGTTTAATTTGTGTGCACTTTGGTGTCTGCAGAGTCACACACCAGTGAGGTGCGGGGTGATATTGTGACAAACGGCTGCTTCTTCAGTGCCATTCTGGGCACATTATTCCTTCTGCTCTGCTTGATTCATTATGTGATGGGTGCTGTTTCACAGTGTCATTATTTGATAAATGCTGGAGGAGTTGATTGTGCTGCCTTCCTGGACAGACCTCACTGGACAGACAGACTGTGCCTTTATCCTGAGCAATACCTTGAAGGATCAGATGTGCTTGGCAGCCTGAGGGTATCCTGGACATTTCTTTCCATGTCTCTGTGTTTCTCTTGAGTCTGCCCTGGGCCAGGCTGTGTTTGTGGAGCTGGAGTCTGGCTCAAACTCGCTGTTATGTCGGTTTCTATGGAGGAAAAAAAAACACACGGCCTGCCAGACCTGGAAGAGTATTAAAAAAGGAGAAGAAGGAAGTGGAGGGAGGGTGGTGAGGGGAGTGTGGGGTGGAGAAGAAATGTGATCCTCTTGTGCTCTGAAAGTAGAATCTTGATTTCACCCCTCTCTCCCCATTTTTGAATTGTGAGGGGTGGGTTTTGCCTTCCCAGGCAGACCGAAATCTGGGTGTCTTTAACTGAGGGCTGTTTCCAGCAGGGAAGAATCCTGACCATGAAGTGAATTCATGGTGGCTGAACCCAGCTGGGGTGGGAAACACGTTGGGGTTCACCAGCACAGAGATGATTTCTGCAGAGCCTCAGGGTGAGCTGCAGAACTGGGGGGTCATGGAGTGTTTCATGCACGTGCTTCAAACCCTCCCTGGCCTTCCTCAGGTTTTTCAGTCAGTCTCGACAAAGCTCTGCTTTTTTAGGAATCGTTTCAAACTGGTTTTTTAGGAGTAGTTTCAAACTGCTCTCTTCCCATCCACACCGTGGTTACATTTCTGTAGGTGAGTTTTCAAGTGGCTCAGTAGCCACCTCTGGCATCAGATAAAAGCCCCTACACCCATTGCTGCTAATGGCAGTGAGGGAGTTTTATCATCTCCTCTCCATCTGCCTGGTGCAGGAGCCATCTCTGAAAATCCTGACTGCAGGGAGTTGTTGGAGGTTCCTGTAAAGCAGCGAGGTCTGACGTGTGCTGGGCAGGCTGCAGGGGAACCACAGCCCAGCAATGAGAAATCACCTGCCCCACACTCATCCTTGGCCCCCAGCCTCCTGACACGTGTCCACTTTGAAATGTCTTCAGAGCTGTGTTCTGGGATGATGCCTGAAATTGTTTTGGATAGGTTTGTAGCTTTGTGTTGCTGTATCCCTAGAGGAGAGACCCCCCAACCTCATTTCACTCATCAAAACAGCCCTAAAGGAGAGCTGGTGGTGTCTGCAGGCTCCCAAACCTCAGACTAGAAGGAAATCCTGGGGTCTTTGGGTGTCATTATAATAATTCAGACTTGGACTGAGGTGGTTGAGAGTTGGAAGCTTGTTTTGTGACCAGGCTTGGAGCTGGCTTCCAGGGAAGCTGGGAGCAATTTATGGTTTTGTGCACAAACCAGACAGAATTTCTGTGGTTTTTTTTCCTCCTGAGTTTTGGTTTTATTGGCTTCAGAAATAGTCACAGGACATATACAGGCATCTATAGCTGAAGTGAAAAAACCCTCAGTGTAGTTTCTCACGGTTGCCTATTCAGTTGTTCCTCATTAGAGGGAATATTCCCTCCTTTAAGACTTTAAGGTACATCTCTCAGAAATGCTGACTCATAGAACTTTGGTATCTTTGCCTCTAAAAGAAATCCCCAGCTCTGGTTTGTGTAAACTTTCAGATGCTCATAAAAGTGTGTCACATTTGAGGCTCTTCTTGCTTCCATATTTTATATTCAAAATCAAGACAAATCAAGGAACAACTCCTATACTCTATGGGCATAATTATTTGCACCTTAGGGCTCAGTATAATTGCTTTTACAGGTAGATCATATTCTCAGAAATATTCAAAAAGCATGCTCTATTGCCTTTACAGAGAGAAGATTATTTAAAAAAAAAAGATAAAGAATCCATCAGAATATTGCACTTTATTCGTAAGATAAATGTATATTTGCTCCAAGCAGCCCAGTGTGTCTTTTCCTTTTCACTAAAGAGAGGTAATTTTATTTTCAAACAGTGTTGCACCTGCTTGTTGAATGTTGAATGTATTTTTAGCTGGGAAAAGAAGGGTGAAAGCCCAGGACAAGGCACAGACACAGCCAGGGGACCCTCAGGCAGTGGGAGGGAGTTCTGTGCTAAGAAAAAAGTGGAAGAGCTCACCTGGGATTTTATTGTTGATGTTGTTTGAGGGGTCCACGCATCTAATTTAGAATCTTGGGTGGCCTGCAGGATGTCCTGACATTTCTGAGCAGTGTCACTGTGAGCAGCACTGAGAAGATCCTGGGAAATGTGCAGCTCCTCCATATAATCGTTGGGTTTAGAACAAAGCCTGGAACACTTAACCACATTTCCCCTTTTATTTTGACAGTTCAGACACTGACCACAGGAAAGGCAGTTCCAAACATCTTTAATTGCAGCCTGGGCTGGAGGAAGAGGCATTTCTGTTTAAATCCTCCTCATTGCAGCAGTTCTGGACTGGTGAGGGAAGGTGTGGTGGGATGTTTGGAGCTGAGGTGGGACCCAAACAGAGTCCAGAGGCTCTTCAATGCACCCTTGTGTGTGAGCACAGTGAATATGACATTTGTAAAAACTCTGCTGTGGCTGGAAAAGTTTGATAAGGAAGGGAAAAGCAGCCGTGGGTTCAATTTGCCTGCTCAGAAATGGTTTGTGGGGCAGGGGGGCACAGCCTGGGAGGTTCCTGGAACAACTCCACCTGAAAATCTCTGTGGTTCTGAGCATTCCCCTCAGCAAACATTGGCCTCAGCTGGCAGCTGAAGCAGGGCAAGAGTTTATTTTTATTTCTTGGAATTCGGTAGACCTGAAATCTCTGTTAAATGTTAACTTTCAAAAGGCACATGCATCAGCATTCTGAGCCACCGCTGGTAGGAAAAAAGAACAGATTATAGAGAACATAAATTAAGTCAGATTTTGGCCTTTCTCAGCCTGCTGTCTTCCTTCTCCTCTCTCTCCATGCTCGTCTGCATGACCTGAAGAACAACCTGCAGACAACTGTTCACATCTAATAACTACTATGGTTTGCTTTTAATTTGATCACAGAAGAAACTGTGCTGGCAAGGATCTAACCCCATCCCCTCTCTTCTTTATTTTTTTCAGAATGTTTTCATTTAAGTGAGTATGGTGGTTGCCATAGGAAGAACTCAGCAGTTCAGAGTCAGTTGTTGGAGTGTTGACTCATAGATCGAGTGCTAAAGAGGTGTTTGAGTCTGAGGAGCTGTTATCAGAAATGGCACAAAATGTCTCTCTTGACTCAGTTTGTAAACTGCATGTGCATATATAATGAACAAAGGGACCTTGTTAAATAGACAGTTTTGACCTCAGAAAGGGAAAAACCCCAAAAAACTATCTGGAATTTTAGCTTAAGTTAAAGCAGTTTCTCATTCAGATTAAGCTTCATTCTGTAAAGACCCCAGAGAAGAAATGTCTCCCTCCTGCATTAATTTGGTACTTTTAGGGATTTCATCTAGTAATATTAAGGGTTTTTTAAAGTTTTTCTTCCCAACAACAATTTGGAATTATTCCAGATTTATGTCAAACTGGATGACAATTGAAAGAATTATATATATAATGAATCTTCTCCCACTTCTGAGTATTTGTGGCTAGGGACAGTAACCTGTGCAAGGGGATGGTCTGAATTATTCAGACCAAGTTTCAGGTTTTATTTTCTATGACAGTTGTGTAAATCTGGACTGATTCCAATTGACATCATCTTGGCATTCATTTGTTGACTTTTGTTTCTCTCTATGCTAATAGTAGTACGTCCCTCTCTGATCTCACGCTGTGATTACAGGCTCCATTTCACTGTAACACCAACACCAGATTCATT
>NW_005054449.1:741171-787343 GCF_000277835.1 Geospiza fortis
GTGCTTCATGCTCTGTAAATGCATCGAGAGGCACTGACTTCCTTCTTGAAATCTAATTTAGCAGAAAATGAAGCAAATGAATGAGAGTGTTGAGAGGAGGACAAAGGTAATGAGTAGGTGTAGCAGAGTCGAGGTGGCTGTTGTGCAACCTGATTGTTTTATCATAATACTAAATATATGGATATAAATGTAATCCACACCAACTCCCTTCACCCAGCACAGCCTTTCAGTGTGCTTGAAATCAGAATAGGAATGAGAGCAGGGAAGTGTTCTAAATAGAGGAGTGTAGGGGTTTCAGGGGTAAACTCTTGCAGGCAAAGATGGCACGTGCCAGTCCCTCAGCTTCTGCAAAGGGCCTGCCACAGACTGGGAGAATAACTAGGAATAACTTCATTTCACAAAATACCTGTGCTGTAACAGGTATTTTGTGAAATAAAATTATTCCTATTTGGGACAAAAGTGAGGGAGAATCTGAGTTTTTTGGAGTTGGGTTTTTTTGCTGCTGGTTGTTTTAAGGATGAATTCCAAAGCACCTCAGCTATGTAGTAAAAATAATAATATCTACTTTGCCCTCTCTCAGTTCCCATGTGAGCTGTGCACTCCTTCCTTCCAGCTGCTCACATTAAACTGGGGCAAAAACATTTGCTTCTCCCAAAGCTTGTTTAGACTAAAGGCATTTGCTGCCTTACTGTAATTCTGAAGGGGGACGGGAAACCATTGACAGAATCTAACTGGTCCCAGCTGTGTGGGGTGAGCAGATCTCTGGGGCTCTGCTGGGATGTTTATAGTGCATCCTGGAATCTCAAGTGAGGCTCCTCTGGCTCCAAGTATCCTTTTAATTTACACAGATGTTTCTTCATCATCTATTCTTTTCGGGCTGTTGGAATGATCAACAATTTAGTCTAATTGTGCAGGCTGTTTGGGTTGTGGGGCTGTTTATTTTGTCTGTGTGTCTG
The DNA here is from genome assembly GCF_000277835.1 of Geospiza fortis. NCBI lineage: Eukaryota > Metazoa > Chordata > Aves > Passeriformes > Thraupidae > Geospiza > Geospiza fortis. The sequence goes on from NW_005054449.1 coordinate 742,128, forward strand.
GAACAGTCACTCTTTCAAGGACTCTGCTCCCCAGACCGCCCATGATTTAAAGAGGAATGGACTGTGTTGGCTAAAACCTCAGAGATGATGTGCCCAAGCCTGGTCCAGGTTCTGTCCTGGCCCTGCTCCATGGCATTCACTCCTCGTTGTGTGCAGGTGGGAAAGGGCAGTGCTGGCCATGATTTCTTTGCAGTGCTGGCCATGGTTCCCTGGCAGTGCTGGCCATGATGCCCTGGCAGTGCTGGCCATGGTTCCCTGGCAGTTCTGGCCATGGTTCCCTGGCAGTGCTGGCCATGGTTCCCTGCCTTGGGAATCAAGGGATAGGAAAGGGCTGCTCTGCTCACACAGAATCATTTCCCTTTTCTGGAGATGCCTGTGGTCAATCCCTCCACTGATGTGTCTGATTCTAGCATCTGGAATTATCTGTGTGGCCTTGGAACAGCACTGGCAAAGATGATGTGGCAGAGCATCCAGCACCCCCAGCCTGTGCCAGCCTGGGCTCCAGGGCCATTCCAGTTCTGGGAGATCCTGCCCTGTGCGGTGGCTGCAGTTTCTCATTGAGTTTGTATTGTCTGATATAACAGAGGTGGTTTATCTTTTAAAATAATAAACTTTACATTATTGGTAGTGTGTTTTCTCTGTAATTAAGGTATTGATTGTAAGTCAACATTTATGACGGGTCCCAAAGCAGGAGGTTTCTTTTTGGAGAATTCATCACAGCACACCTTAGTGACTGGAGTAAGTGCAGGAGATGCTGTGATCCCTGATAAAAATGAATGTTCTTGTAACTGAGGGAGATGAAGAGAAACTAGAAAAGCAATAGAGTAATTGTTCCCTTTTTAACAAATCTGATGGATCTTTAATAGCTGTAGTCAAACAACCTTTCTTCACCTCCCGTGATCATGATAGATAATCAATTGTCTAGGACAATTGATGTGTAATAAAATACCAGTTAGTGCAAGAAAACCCAATGTGTGGAGAAAGAAAGAGCCTTTAATGACTATAAGACTATTATTTAATCCCAGGATGTTCCTTGGAGAGTTCTTGAGTTTATAGAGGTGTCCCGGCCTACAACACATTAGGCTTGCAATTAATAGCTGGTTTTCACTGATGAAAAGTATTTATAAAGTGACTCAAGTATTGCTTTTTAACACAGGCAGTAAATTTAGATGTGTGTGGCATCAGGTGTTCTTGCCATGGAGTTGTTGGTGTCTGGAGTGTGCACTCAGTTACTCTGGGGGAGGTGAGCAAAATGTACTTTCTTTTTTTTAATCTTGAACTTCTCCCTTAGACACTGTGACTTTATTCAGGAAAAGTGTTCATTTTCCTTATTACCAAGAATAATAACTTGAAAGCCTGCAGACCACCTGATGGAGGCCATTTATTAAGCAACATTTGAAATACATAAAGTTGGTGGCTTGGTTTGTCACTTACTGCATTTTTCCACAGCCAGCTGTGGGACCTGGGGAGTTTTTGGGAAGACTGGGAATGTGTCTGTGTGTGTGTCTGTGCTTTCCAGCCCACAGCTGGTCAGTGCTTGCATGTTTTCTGAGTTATTTTCAGTATGAATGCATTCGTTTGGTTTATGTTTTAGTCCTGAGCAGCACTTAGATGGAATTTTCCTGGTAATTTTGTGGTTGTGATTGCTGGTTCTGCAGGTGTCACTCAGGTCTGGTGGCTGGAGCACAAGGGCAGTTTATATTTTATATTTTATATTTTATATTTACTGTTGGAACCTGGGGGGCTCGAAGCCAAGGTAAGCAGGGAACATCAAGAGTGACCAGAAATGAGACCTGGTCTTTTCAGGACTAAACATTAGAGCCAAAAATTAATTCCAAGATTTGCAGCTCAGGACTGCAGGTCACTGATGATGGGAGTGTGTGTCCATATTCCTGGGCAATAGTAGCCAATAATCCCAGTGTTAGCAATGCTTTTGTGGCATTCCAGTGTCAGCTGTGGATTTTGGGACCTGCCAGCTGCTGTTGGCTTTTCCCATTTTGTGAACTGTCCCATGAACTGATTTGGGTTTTAGGTAAAAGTCCATTGAACAAAAGCATGAAACCATTTTGAAGACAAGCTGTAAAAATGGGGTTTACCCCTTCACTGATGCATTTTGTTCTTTCCTGAGGGTGAGGTGGACACTGGAGTGTCAGAGCTGCCTTCTCAAAGTTCTTCTGGTTGGGTTAATGGCCCACCTTAGTGACCACGGTGACATTGTTGGGTGGTTCTTAATCTCTTCTTGCATGGATGGATCAAAATTCCCATAGCTGGGGCACATTCCTTTGTTTCAGGGGCCTTTTACAGCAAGCTGGTCTGTGGAAGAGGAGAGGATGGGTACTGAAATTGGGGGTTTTGTCTCATACTGAGGGTTACTTCACTTTGCAAATTGTGGTTTGGTCAGGAAGTCATGACAGGGGCTTCCCCAGGGGTCCCAAACCAGCAGGATGGGATTTCTCCCTGTCACATTGTCAGTAACTTGCAGTGTGAGCAAGGCTTGGGGTGAAATGCGATGTCTTAACTGAGGGCTGGTATTGCACCTCTGAAATATTTCTTTCCCTGTTCTCCTTTATTTTGTTTTTTTCCCTAAAACTGTGAGCAGTGGCACGTCCACTTTTGAAAAGTTCCTTGAGTTCCCTTCCCTTTTCTTGTTGCTTTACCTGATGTTTTCTTCCTTCAATTCATCATTCTGTGCCAAACCAGGAATCTTTTGCATGGGGAGAGGGGAGAAAGAAATGAGAGGAAATAAAAGGTTTTATTTTGCATGGAAACTTGGCAGAGTTTGATGCCAGCTCCCAGACACAACCAGTGCTGGGCCTGCCTTGCACAGGGGGTGATTTAAAGAAATCCTTTCTTGCTAGACATCCTAGAACTTGTTTTCTTCTTGCTTTGTCACCTTGGAAATGCTGTGCTTTGCACCAGATTACTTTTCCTGACATTCCTCTCCCAAGCCTTTAAGGCTAATAGCTGCTGGAAAGAGCTCTTTCCTGTCTGCAAATAGTGACAGTGCTTTGCAATTCTGTCCCTGGGTCTGGCGACACTTGGCAAAGATGTGGTAATGACAGGCTCCCCCTGGGTGCTTTTCAATGCTGCAGGGAGCTGGGAAATTCATGCCTGGATTTAAACCCTGTCCCCTGTGCTGGGACCCTCACACTGAGGGGCTGGAGCCCCAGGAGAGGCTGAGAGAGCTCAAGTTTTCAGAATTATTTTCAGTGTGAATGCATTGGTTTGTGTTTTAGTCCTGACTAGCCCTTGGATGGAATTTTCCTGGTAATATTGTGATGGTTCTGCAGGTGTCAGGGAAAGGGGCTCAGCCTGGAGAAAAGCAGGCTCAGGAGGGACCTTGTGGCTCTGTACAATTCCCTGACAGGAGGGGACAGCCCCAGGTCGGGCTGTGCGCCAGGGAACAGGGACAGGAGGAGAGGGAATGGGAATTTCCCCATGGAAAGGGTGCTCAGGCCCTGAACTGCCCAGGGATGTTTGGAGTGCCAACCCTGGAGGTGTCCAAGGAAAGCCTGGATGTGGCTCTGTGTGACAAGGTGGGCATTGGGCACAGCTTGGACTCTGATTTCCACCCTAAATGATTCCACCATTCTCTGATTCATAGTCCAGGACTATTCAGTACCCAGAATTTGCCCTCTTGTTGTGAGTTGCTGCTGAAGTCAGAAATGTTCGTGCGCAGTTGAACTGGTACCTCTGCATGGAGCCTGTCAGTGTCAGCATTCCATGGAAATGTGGCCAGCTGTCCTGAGGCACTGCCAGCCCTCAGGAGGAATGGTGTTTTAACATGCATAATGTCACTTTTCTGATTCTTGAGATGCTCTAGTAGAAAATCAGCATACTGGGGATTTAGATATTTCTGATTTTCTCTGTTGGTCTCCCAGAACTCTGAACTGACTTGGGTTAACAATGTTTTGTAGGCCCCTTGTGTATTTGATTTCATTGAAGGTGGGAAAATGTCCAGCCAGTGATTGATGGGTTTTTGGAACTTGTTCAGCCCTTTTACTTTAGGGTTCTTACCCTGGAATCAGATCCAGCCTTCCTGTGCTGCAAGGCTCCTGCTGGCTTCCCACTGACTTTTCTTAAATTTATAAAGAAAAGAGAGAGGGGAAAAGCAGCAAAAAGTAGAGCAAGCCTGAAGTATTTCAGTTGGTTCTGTGTTGAGGATGAAATTTAAAATTTCAGAACAGACAGGTCTGTACTTCCTGCTTCCTTTTTTCCCCCTGTCTTGTTGCCCTGCCAGGGCTCCTGTGTTTGCTGAGATTTTCATCTGGAGCCAAAATCCAGCTGATCAGGTGAATTAAATACAAGCAGCCAGTGTTTGAGGACTGTTCCTTCTATGAAGTTTTCAGTGAAAGTTAAAAAACTTCCCAAGTTTAGGATTTTTGAGGACCCTGATAAGTGCTGAAAGCTAAGCCTGAACTGGGGCCTCACTGCAGGAAAAGGAGATGTGAGCATCCCTGGGGGAGCTTGGGACAGGTGGGTCCCAAAAGGAGCAGATTTTCAACAGCACAGCAAAAATTATATCAAAACCCCTCCTGATCTCTCTCCATAAAGGGGTTTGGAGAACTGAAAACTGACTTAGAAGGCAGGCCTGGTGCATCCTTAACGCTGGAGCAGCTTTCAAGCAGCTCTGTAATTTGGAATGTGAGTGACGTCAGTTCTTCTGGCCATCTGCTTAGAAAATCTAGTTGTAACTGAAAATATCCAGCCCTTTTTTCTCCATTGCTAGGTGGTGACTACACACTTATGTAATTTAACAGCTCAAATTCTTTTCCATTCTGGTGATCTCTTCATGAAGCTGGAGCAGGGAGGATGCTGCAGGGAGGGATCAGGGATTCTTCAGGTCCCTGCCCCGGGGGGAAACCCAGGGCTGGGGGTTGGAAAATGGGATCCTGCTTCTTCTGGGGCTGTTTGCTGGGTGACCTTGGACAAGAACGTTCTCTTTTTTTCCCTACCTCAGTTTCCCTTATTAAACAGTGATAATGACACTTCCTATCTCCCAGGCATTGTTAGGATCTAATGAGTCATGCTATGGAACACTCAGCAAGGCACAAGGTATTGTTATAATTACTGCCTGTGCTCTTCTGCTCAGTCCCTGCCTCTCCCCCCCTCTTTTTTCCTGCTTGGCACATCCAAACATCCCATTTTAATGCTGTTCTTTAAATACCTGTCGAGCTGCACTGCTCCTCCTGCACAGGTTGTAACTGGATTATAAAATTGTATTGATGGAAAATACATATATATGAAAATGCACCCTGTGATAGTGCCTGAAAAATAAAGGGAGCAGAGCTGTCAGCCATTTCCTAAAGCCTTTTTAATGGCAAAACTTATAAGAGCACAAGAACAGGTTGTAAACCTAGAAACTGTAGGCATTGCCATGCAACCTAATGTTCAGATAAAACATTTCTTTTTTAATTATTATTTACGCATTCCTGGTAAATAAAATTTCCAAGCAGAATAACGACAACGCTCTGTGATTCATTTTTGTTGAGCATTTCCTCTAATTCTTGGTGAAAAAGTGAAATCTTTCTGCATTCCTGATCTTTAATGCCAGCACAGTCCTGGATCGAGCATCCCTTTAGTTCCCTCCCTTTCACCAGTGACCATGACAAAGAGCTGATATCACTGGGGACAGGAATGAGAGAGAATTTGCTAGGGATGAGCTGAAGTTTTAGGATGTAGGGGAAAAAAAAAAAAGACTTTCTGCATATTCTTTATAGCTGCTCAGGTCATGCATATTAAAATTCAACTTGGAACGGGAGGAACTACTCTAGTTTATTATTCCAAAGGAGAAAAACTAATGATAAATAAAATAGAAACCAACTTGCTCAGTGGAGGTAGGAACTGATGTCAGTGTTCTGCCCCCTCCCCTTTTTTAAAAGCAAACATATTACTCCATAAAATGGGGTTTGGATTTGCCTTACAGGAGCTACTTTGATAAAAGACTTTTAGCTCCTGTAAATACATAAATAGTGGTGAAGGGGAAGCTGAATCACTGAATGCAGAGCTGCCCTGGCCTTACAGGAATATATGTCTGGGCTGTATATTTGCTCCCTGACATATTTGCTTATGTGCCACCACTCCTGTGCTCTTAGGAAATAAATTAGGAAATAAATCAGTTGTCAGTGAATAAATAACAGTGAAAAAAAAAAACAACCCAGCCTAAAGGAAGGCTGTGATAGGCAGGAAATGCTCTCATTTGTATAATATCAGAACCAGTCACTATACAATAATTTATTTTTTTTCCCTGAAAGCTTTTCCACCTGTCATGCATAGCTGAAAACTTTAAATGACCGTTCAGCTGGCTCCAGCACCAGCTCTGGGAAACAGTAAATCTTTGTGCTGCATCTCCTGTTACAATGCACCATTTTGGTACATTAATACTGACTTGGAGCTCTAGAGCTTACATTTATTTTCCTAAAGCACTAGAAAGAATGATTTCATATTAGAGGGGGGGAAAAAAAGAGGAGTGGGAATTACTCAGTAGTTAGGTTTAATTGTTCTGAATCCTTCCAGTGCTTCATGAGAGAATGTACTGAGGAGATGTGCAGTATAGTGGGAAATGTGATGGAAAGGTATAATTTGACCACCTACCAGTAGCAGCTGAAAAGCAATTCCATGTCTATCAGGATTAATCACTGGCTCATTATTGAAAATCCCTTCGTGCTCACTCCTGAATCCTCCTTCAGGACAGCTCCAGCTCAGCCCTTCCCTCCCCGGAGCTCCAGCCCAGCTCTGTGCTGGGGTTGCACAAGAGCACCTTTTGTTTGGTGCAGTTTTGGAGCTTTTTGCTGTGGAAATTGCCTGGCTGGAAGGGCAGGGCAGCCCCCCCAGAGCAGCAGCATCTCCAGACAGTTTATGGCCCCCCTGTCTGGTCATTTACCTCCAGCTGAACTCTGCCGGTGGACGTGGCCAAGTATTTCATTTGGACAAGAAAAAAAAAGAGCATTATTGAAAGGGACTGACCTTTCCATCACCCTGTTCTGTCGTCATGGTGCTTTTATAGCATTTCTCTCGACCAACCCCTTCCCTTTTCTCAACCACAATCATTCCCCTCCTCCTCTCCAGTCCGTCCTCCCTGGAGACTTGGTGGTTTCTCTGGTTCCTCAGACACCTGCCCTGCTGCCCTCATCCCTGGAGCTCCTGGCAGAGGCTGAAATGATCATTTGGTCCAGCAGCAGAGCTGGGAGATGCTGGATTTCACTCTGGGCTGGCTGAGGAGAGAGCCCAGGACAGGAGCCTTGGGAATGGATTTCATCTTCTGCTCTGGGAGCAGGAGCTGAGGGATTTCATGGCACTTGTGCTCCTGGAGCATTTATTTTATAGGGAGAGTGGCTGTTCCTTTGTGCAGCAGGGAGTTCAGTGCCTCTCCTGAGCTGAAATCCTTATGGGAGTGGGAAATAATGCCATGGAGCCCCTGAGTGGGGCTGTGCTGGAGCCCAAGGCTGTGGCACTGAGGGGACAATTCAGGCAGAGAGATCCACACTGGACACTGGCTGAGAGATGGGGACAGAACCTGTGCCCATGGGGAATTTGTGTCATCTCAGGGAAGAGTGCAGCCTGAAAATGAGATTACTGATTTTCCCTGAGCACACAGGAAACACCAACATCTGTGTCGGTGCAGTGGGAACAGTGAAAATGGCAATTTATTATATTGCATTTTTATTTTCCTTACAGAAGTTCCTGGCCAATCCAGAATTGTTTAAAATTACAGGTTTACAAAATATTGGCAAAGGTGGGATGTTTGCACAAATTTGTTTTGATAAACACAAAGTATCAAATTGCTCAAAGCCATTTTCAGGGGAAACTGAGATGCTTTTGAGGTGATTTACACTGAAGAGTTTTGGTTGCCACTGCATTCCTGGGATTACTTGATATTCTGCATGGAAAAATTCCACCTGTCCTGCTTCAGCGTATTACACACAATTTTGGGGCCTTTTGTTCTGTCTGTTGAGGTCACCTGGACTGTACCTACAGGAATCATAATTCCAGGTGATCCCTTCTATTGCTGCTGTTATTATTGGACATTCAGTGTTTACTGTGGGCATAACTTTTGGAGATTTTTCTTCTAGATGCAGCTCCCTTCCACTGATTCTTAAATCTCACATGATTTTAGGGTGGCATCCAAACTTTACATTTCCCACAAGATTCAAGTCAAGCACAGTGTCAGAGAGGTGAATGTTTAAATACTGATCATGTATTTCTGCTTCAAAACATGGCAGAATATCTGTGATATTTCAATGAAAGCTTTAATACATGGCAGGATACCTGTGGTATTTCAATGAAAGCATTGCACTTGTGCATTCCTTAACCAAAGACTCATCTCTGTGTGCTTGGACAGGTAAAACCTGGATTTTCCTCCAATTTCTAATGAATTTCATTTCAGTAATGCAGAGCAGACAGTGCACTTGGGCTGGAATGAACTCACAGTTCTGTACAGGCTCTGTTTGGGCATTTGAACCATTTTGATTGAAATCCAAGTGTGATGCTGGAATCCTGAGGAGGGGTCAATGTGAGACCTGGACAGGTGAGACAGCCCAGGCCTCACCCAGGTTGTGTTCCTGCTATTTTTGTTTTGCACCTCTGCAAATGTTAATCTTTGTAGTGCTCCCTGTGCCTGAGCAGGAGGTTTGAGGAGGAGGAAGGCAGAGTGCTGCTGGGCTGTTCCAGCTGCCAGGTCCTGGCAGATTGATGGAGCATGGGCTGGGAGCCAGGATTCCCTGGCCTCTCCCACTTCTGGGGGATGGAGCAGGGGGGCCCTGGCACGGGGTGGGGAAGGGCCAGACAGAAACATTGATATCCTCCCTTTGATGTCAGCTGACATCAGAGAAAGTGGAAGCAGAGAACACAGAGGGAAAACTGCAAGCTCAGTGCTCCATTAGATCTGTGGGATGGAGTGGTGGCCTGGCTCTCCTGAGATGAGTTTGTGGGATCCTTTCCAGGGAAAAACAAGGAGTGTGTAGCTCACTTGCTCAATGTCCCACTAGGGCCGTGTGTACATTAGTCAGACCCTTGATGATTCCAGCAGAATTAATGATGCTGTCAATAAACCCATCAGAAAGGGTAAAATCTCAGTAAAATGATTCAGGTATGTGGTTGGAGTGCTAAAAACCTTCCAAACAATGTAACCTGAGTATGATGGCTCAGCCACCTTTACACAGGGATAACTTGCTTTATTTGTAATCTGCTTTTTGGGTGCAGTTTCAGGCATTTGCAAGTAAAACATCTTTGCCCACAAGAAGGGAGTTGCCTTTCACTCTCTTTTCCTACCCCAGGGCTTTCTGTATATGGGGACAAATGTACCTTGGTTTTCTTGTGGGTCTGGACCAGCTCACTTCTGTTCTACTGAAAAATGGAATCATTAAAAGAGAACCATTCATTAAAATAATTCTTTAGGCTTGTTGTTTCATGTGGAGGAGAAAACACCACAAAAATAAATCTGACTTATGCATGAGGCATAAAAGTGTTGTCTAAGATGTTAACAGATCTCAGTCAGCTGACATGAGGGAGCTGGGAGAAAAGATGCTTAAATATTGCCCCTCTACAGAGGGACCAGTCTTGTTGCAGGGGTTTTGAGCAGGTCTTTGAGGATATTTAGACATTAATTTCTCTGTGCAGAGTGTTGTCCATGAACCTGGATAAACTCAGGACTAAGTTACTGGTTGGCTCCAGCCTAGGTGTCTAAGTCAGTGCTAGCTGATGGATTATCTGCAGGTTTTAAAGCATCTCCTTCAGGGTGAATTGCAGTCCAAAAGTGCTTTTCTGATGTCTGCAAGAAATCTGAACAGCCCCATGTAAACATCTTTAAGCAGAGGGTACCTGTGGTGAACCCAATTCTAAATAATCCTATTTTACATATCAGTGCTTGGGTTTGAACTCAGTGTTGGAGAACATAATGAGCAGGAATTCACAGGGATGTGTGAGAGGTGTCTGGAAAAGGAGCAAAAAAAGAGCAACTCTTGTGGAGTGTCCAGTTTTGGAGGATTTTATCATAGACTAACTTAAATCTTCTTTTCTGTTGAACTCCATGCTTTTATTTAGAAAGATGAACTGAGCCCTTTTGAGTTGTTGGGAGTTTCCACAACTGGATCCGGCAGCAGTTCTCTGCAGCTATTGGCAAATTGCAGTCAAAGGTTGGAAAACTGAATGTTCAACATCTACCAGACAAAACTCATGAGCTGCACCTTGAATTGTTTCCCAGCTGGAATTAATGGTGTTTAACCCTATTAAAGAATTAGGAAAAGGAGGTTCTTTGGGGTTTGTCTTGTTTCTGTAGTGCCTTCTGCTGGAAAATACCAAATTCCTTCAGAAACTGGGATGCTGTTTACATTTTTAATGTTTATGTTTTATTTACCTAAAGCCATTTAAATAATGTCAGTGGCAAAGCCAGGAATAAAACCCAGTGCTGCTGACCTCCAGGCTGTGTAACTCTCAGTCCTGCCCTAAAGCTGATGGACAGATCATTCTCCACATGTCACAAAGGATTTTAATATTTTTTCTGGGAAAACAAGGAAGAGTTATTGGAAATAGCCAAGAGAAGGGCATTAAAATAGGTAAAACCAGTGAGTTTTGCACAAACCCCAAGTCTGTGACCCCAGATTTCAAGCACACGTGTCTGCTTTGGGCTGTTGGCATTTATTTGTTCTGTGTCCTCACTCCCAGCACTGCATGAGGACAACTTCATCTCCTTGTTTTGGGTTTAGACTGATATGCAAACTAAAGAAATTGGCTTCAAATGGAGTGAAGTTGAGTTTTGGGGGTTTTGGTGGGATTTTTGTCCAGCTTTAATTCTATTTAAAAAGGAGAAGGAAGCACAAACTGCGACTGCTTTCCCAGCCATCTGAAGCTGCCTCAACTTGCATTCCACGTGGGTCCTGCTGGCTCTACAATGTCTGCTGCTGACAGCACATGATTTTAGTATCTAATTCTATTAGTCATGACCCAAATCAGCTTTAAAATGGTTAAACACATAGAAGAGGAGTAGGAGTAGAGTGTCAAGAATAGCTTGGAAGAAGATGTTATCCCACATACCCAGGAGCTGGTATCTCAAAGGTGTCACAGTGATGGAAGTGAGGAGAGGGCTGAGCTGCCAACTTGGTGTAACAAATAAATATTGACTCCCAATGGAACGTGCACTTCTCCATCAATTCAGAATATCCCGTGGCACTCCTGGAGCAGAGCTACCAGAGTTCAGCCTCTTGTGCTGCACCTTTGGGCACAATTCCCATCCAACCTGGTGGGAAACAGGAGCAGGAGCCAGAACCAGCAGCCTTCATGCTCAGCTGCTGAGTGAGTCACTTGGCCTGTTTTTGTTGTGCAGGAGGAAGCTGGGATGGGGCTCCTGGATCTGATGGCACAGCTCCTTGGCTCTTCATGCAGGTCATGATGTAAAATTAGGCCTCATTTCTGAACTAATTGTCACTAAAAGGGCGTTTTTGGCCTTTATGTTTGGGTTGCTCTGGTTTACTGTGTGTAGAGCTGTTGAAATGCTGCTCCATTTACATTTTTTATAATCCTATTTCTCACCACTCCCAACATGCTATCGTGCTGTCTTTGGATGGATGAAAGGAACCACAGACCTACAAAGCAGCAAGTGGAAAACTGTAGGAAAGAATGTCAGGAGCACTGACAGGGTCTGAGGGAGCTGTGCTGGAAGTTTACAGTGGATGTGTTGGAGTGAAGGGAGTGTCAGCAAACCCACCTTCCAGGGTGTCTCGGTGGTGTTAATGCATTCACATTAACTGCAGCCCTTAATTCATTTGCATTTCTTCATTTCTTGCTACTTGCCAGGAGCTTCGCACCCTATCGAGAGGAAAGGTGACCTAGAAGCAGCAAAAATCCAGGATTCTTAAAAAGCATGCATTTGCCAGAGATAGATATTGCTGCTTCTTGGATTTTAAAGGGGGAGAGCTCAGTTGGAGCTCAGTGTTGGAGCTCTCCCTTTAAGGCTTGTGGTTATAGTCCATGTTTTAATCACTGCTTTGATCTGATTAAATCCTCAGCCACAGAGAAATCAGCTTAGAGAAGCATGTCTCCTGTTGAACCTGAGAGCAGCAGCAGTTCAGAAAACCAAGCCAAATATCATTTGAAAAAAAATGAAGTTTTAGGTGTCATCAAGAGTCTGTGATGTGGTGAATCACTGGCACTGCTTCCTGCAGGGTGCTCCAGTCTGCTCCTGGGGATGTCCAAACTCCCCTGTGCCTTCATCTCCTGTGCAAACACATCAAACCTGGCCCAGAAGGGAAACCTGGAATTGGTTGGGTTTTTATTCTTGTGCCTTCTGCCTCTTAGCAGTGTTGGGATCAGGTGTGTGTAGCACAGGGAGGAGTTACTGTGCTTTGCTTGGGAGTTGGGGATCAAATGAGTTTTAATCTTCTTTCAATCTGTCTGCCACCTTATTACTCTCAATCTCCTTTCAAGATGTTATTCAAATCCACATGTGGGTCTCTTTACCAAGATTATAACACAAGAAGTATCCCATTAAACAATTCCGGTGGCACCCTACAACAATCCTTAGCCTGTGGATCAATATTAAAGTTGGATGGAGAAAAAAAGGGGGGAAACACCACTTAAAACAAGAAATGTGTTTTCTCTGATCTCAGATTTACCCTATTATTACTCACAGTGCAGCTTTCAGCAGGCTCTGTGTTCATCCCTACTGGTACAGGCAGTCTGACTGCTAATCTTAAATTAAATATTTTATGTTTCACCTGATCTTTTGAGCCAGCAGGACTACAACAGTTTCATCCTAGAGTGAAAATCAAGACCTGTTTCTCTCCAAACTCACACGAAGTAGCAGTCAGGATATGGGACCCTTGGTTGTAAAAGTCAGTCTCTTCTGTCCGTGCCTTTATCTGAAATCCCAAGGAAGCAGCGAAGTCCTTGTTTACACTCTCACTTCAGCTCCACTAAGCCAGACCAGTTAGACTCCACCATTGTGTAAGAATTGCCGTTTTAAAGCTCTTCTGCAATGGGATCAGGTTTGCAGCATTCCTGGGGCACAGCAGCCCTGGTGGATCAGGGTTCAATGCCTTGCCCAAGGTCAGGCAGAGCTGCAGTGAGAGGCAGGACAAGAATCATGTTTTATCTACTGTGGGGGCCAAAATCTTGGCAAACCAATTCTTTGGCCATTTTTTTTTTTTTACTAAACTTTGTGACCTGTTAACAGACCCTGTTTTAGCCCTCTGGGTGCTACAAGCTCTATATCAAACAGCAGTGTCTCCACTCCCCTCTGGAGCAGCATTCCCGGCCCAGGAAAATCTGGGATTCTCACAGGTTTGTCCCAGTGTCCTGCAGCATGGCATTAGCTTTGTCCTGGGAGAGAAATTCAGCTGAGGAGAGGGGTCAGACAAAATAAATGTCATGGGACTGAGTCTGTTTTGAGCTTTTTTCTACCCCTTGCTAAAGCTGAAACCTCCCCCTGCCTCCCTGGTCAGTGCTGGGGAGCCAGGCACACAAATGGGGAGGATGGTGGTGTCACTTTTCCTTTTAAATTGTGGAGCTGCAGGAGAGAAAAGGCCTGTCCAGACCCAGCCCCTGAGCTGCCCTGGGTGCAGCCAGCTATTCTGGGAAGGCAGCAGCTCACAAAAGCCATGAGAAAGGCAAGAAGACAGAGGGCCCCAACCTATTGTTTCCCCTGTTCATTCCAAATAATCGTGACTCCCGTGACCTCCTGGCTCCTTCCCTGCAGTGAGGATTTGGGGGCAGCTGCTGCCCTGGACAGCTGAGCCCAGCATTATCTGCCTGCTTCCCTGCAGCTCCTTGCTCCCACCCCAGCAGAGCAGCAGTGGCCATGATCACCTCCTCTGCCACAAAATTCATCTGTCCTCATTAATGAGGGTTTGGGATTCTGCTTGGTGTTTCAGTGCTTGTTCTCTCCCTTCCCCTGAGATTTGCTGCTTCAGCCCCATTCCCTGTTCCATGTGCAGTTGCTGCTGTACAGCTCAGCCTGTTTCTTAGGGAAGTTGGCTGAACTTGGCCTTGTTGAGAGCAGGATTGGGATTTTTGTCAGAGAGAGTTCAATTTGCAGCCTGGTTCAGTTCTTTTCCCTCCAAAGCAGAAGTTTTCTTCTCCTGGTTGGAGGAACCTGCCTGAATTTCTTGGACAATAATTCTCAAGCTGTGTATGAACAGCTTTGATGGTCGCAAAGGATTTTTGCCTTAATGTGTTTGAGGCCTTTGAAGCTTTTGGCTGTTGCACCACTTAAATTAGGTTTATATCTACCTAAAGGTGATAGTTTTTGTTTCCTTTAGTGGCTGGCAAAACTCTCCTTGAGGTGAGCTTTGATTTTCTCAGCCTCACTTGTGTTTAGGTGAAATGTCAGCTTCCCTGTGCTTCAGGCTAAATGCATTTCACAGCCTCTGTGTTTGTACCAGCAGGTTGTTGGGTTTTTCCTTGGGGAGACAAAAATCCATCCTGGCTGGAGCCATTCCCCCATCAAACCTATCTTGTCCCCTTCTCCTTGGTTTGTGGGGTTCATCACCCCCTCCAGCCTCCTCCTGCCATGCATGGAGAGAGAAGGGATTTTCAGGCAGTGAGTGGCACTTTGGGAAAGGGACCAGTGAGATCCTTCACTGCTCTCTCCATGCAGCCCTCGGGCTTCACCTGACACAGGTATATTCTGTTAAACCTTCAAGTTAACCTGCTTGGGGTTTTTAAATAATCTCAGAAAACTGGGACAGAGAGATCTGTAATGTGAGGCAGGTAAAGGTTTAGGGGTTGTTGGCACAGTGTCATGGTAAAGCAGGCAATGAATTAAATACAAAGCTTTAATTGGAACATCTCCTGATCTAACAGTAACATCTGATCCATTTATTTCTCTGTCCAGGCTCTCCTTTTCTCTTGGATTGCACAAGTGAACCAGGGGATCAGTCTAATTTCAGATTTTTCTTTCATGCTTGACTTGTGCACCTTTTTCCTTTGGTGTTTCTGTGAAGGAGACCCCTCAGTGAATGGTGATTTGCAGCTATGTGAAATCCTTACAGCACTTTATTCTTGGAGTTTTGTGCTTCTTTAGACATCCTTTAAAGCAAGCAAAGCTGTGGCAGTGTAAGAATGGTTAAATTATCCTTATGGGGAACTCCAGAGATCAAAGCAAACCTTGGATTACCCATCTCCCAGGACTGCATTGTTGTTGGATTCTTCACTGGGATGTGACTGATTGTGCTGGCGTGATGAGTGACACTGGCATGGATGTTTTGCTGGTCCTTCTGGGAAGATGTCAGGGCATTTTTCCACACAGACATCTTCCTGGTGTTCATCCCTGTCTCTCTGTGCAGCCTGCTCTGGAATATGTGGTGCACACACAGATGGAGTAGCCCAGGAGTACCCGGTGCAGGGAGCAGCAGCACAGGACCTTGTGCCAAATCTGTCCTCTGGAAAATGGCTGGGAGCTCTCTTCTTCCTCCCAGGAGCAAGGCACTCTGTGTCTGACTGCAGATCTCTGACATTTCTGTTGTCACCCCACAGATCTGAGCCCTTCACCCATTTTACCACAATTTCCTGCAAACTCAGCCCATGGTTACTGAGTCCCTTCTGTGCATGATCCACCCTCCCTTCAGCTCCTGGCATTAGACAGAGATTTCCTGTCCCTGTTCTAGATGGATACACACCACCTCCTTCCCTGATTTGTTATTTATTTACCATTCCTTGTGTGCTGGATGTATGAAAACAGCCCTGAAATGCAGAGCCTGTGAACCTTCAGTGTCCCAGAGCAGTGACATTGTGCAGCTCCCCTGATGTGACAGCGATGCTCTCGTGCAGTCAGGGCCTGAGTCAGGCTTTTCCTTGACCTGAGACTTTCAGGTCAGGCTTTACTGCCAATTTATATCACTCCTGTGGCCAAAACACATCACAGAGGATGGGACAGCACAAACCTCTGCTGTCTGTAAGGTCTGGCTTCATCTGGGCTCAGCTGCTCACCATGGTTTTAACCTCCAGTGCTTCTCAAAGCCTTGTGTGTGTCATCACTGCATTAGAGGCTGCCTTAGAAAAGTTCAACCCAAGTGGGTTTGAGGCTTCCAAGTATCAGACACAAGAAGAAAATCAAATATGAAGCCTGGAGTTCAGCTGCGTGTTGGTTCCCGTGCTGGGTTTGGGGCAGTGTCAGTGTTGTGAGAGCAGAATTCCATGAGCAGAAAGACAGAAAGAAAGGCCTTGGATTGATATTTTGGAAATCTTGCTTACTGTGCAGTTTGGAAGTTGGTCGTGTTGACAATAATAAGAAAAAAGTTCACCCCGTGGTTTAAGCAGAGGAAAGTGGGGGAAGGGATGTTGGCTCCAAACTTTCCCTCACCCCTTTCCTTGTGTTCCTGATCATGGGCTGCAGTCCAGGCTCCGTGGTGGTTTGTAATTAAACCCAAAGCTTGAAGGTTCTGGGGAGTTCTTGTTGCCTACCAGGTCAAACTGAATCTGGTTTCTATCATGGAATATTTCAGTTCAGTTACCCCTTGAGGAAGTCTGGGAACAGACAGGCCATTCATATTGAACAGATGACCTAGGCTTAAAAAAACCCTTTTTGTCTGTTAATCTTATGGCTAAGATATTATAAAAACTGCTTAATAATGTGCCCTAACATTTATACCACACTATTTTCTTACTTTAATTTTCCAGGCAATTAAAAATAATTGAAAGTTACTGCCAAACCCCCTGAAGATATACTTTTTCTTTCAAATAAGCTTATTTTCATACTTGTGAGGTCACCAGATATTTATTTGACCATCTTTATAGGGGTCAGGCCCGTTGCACACACAGAAGGGGGATGTGGAATAGAACTTGCATTGTGAGAGCAAAGTGAGAGCCAAGTGGTGAGGGGCCGTGTTTATTGCTGGGGCACCACAAACAGGACTTGTACATCCACCAACCCAGGCCTAAACTCTGCAGTTCAGCACTAAAAAAATCTGTGTTTAAAGCCTGTTAATTCTGAATAGAGGCAAACAGAGCTTGTTGAGGGCTTGGCTGGGGCCAGGCAGTGCCTCGGGGCGCTCTCAGTGGAAGGGTTTGGTTTGGGTGGCACTGGAGCCCTTTTGGGGGCTGTGGGCATTCTGAGCCCCACACTGTCGCTGTGGCCATGAGGGGGGATGCAGTGGGGAGGGAAAGGAGGAGTTCTGTTGGGGGATGTGGAGTGTGCACAGTCAAACCTCCCTCTATGCTCTCCTATTAATAGAGTTGTAGCAGACACAACCCATGTGGCTGTGCAGTCACGCTGCTCTCAATATTGCTCAGCCAGTTCTCCCCTAAAGGCTTCAAATCCATCATGTTATACAAGAACTGAAAGCCTTCTTGGAGCGTCCCAGATTTCCCCCTCCTGCCCATCCTATTCCCCTTCCGTTTTTCCCTTCAAATTATCTTTGGCTGCCTCATCTGATGTTACACAAAGTAGGTTTTGTTAAATGTTGTGTCTTTCTTCATATTCACACACATGGGGCATTTCCTCTTACCTGTAGTCAAAAGGGGAGTTTATGTTGGGAAAAAGGAGAGAAACAGGTGGGCTTTTTGTCAGAATTCTGTCTATTGGACAAGACAATGTGCTAAAGGCATCGTCTTCAGTGATGGTGTTCAAGCTGAACATCCCAATGTAGGGAATAATATTTTTACAGAATATCCTGAGCTGGAAGGGACCCAAAAAAATCATCCCAGTCCAACTGCTGGCCCTGCACAGGACACCCCAGCAATCCCACCAGGTGATTTTGCTCAGTTATTTTAATTTTTTGGTAACTATTGGAAGTGTTTCTCTTCTCTCAAGGTGACCAAAGGATAAAAATCCTTTTGTGAGTGCATCACCCCAGTGTTGTGGCTAAAATTAATTCTGATCAGACAAATCACTCACTGGAACATGGAAAGGTTCCTCCAAAGCAAACCCTTCCTGACACAGCAGAGCTGCTCTGGCACAAAGAGCAAACTCAAGGGCTCTCTCCTCTCCTTCATTCATCCTCCTCCTCCTCCTCCTCCCTCCCCTCTTAAACCACCCCTAACCCTCCTTAACTCCATGTCTGGTGGAAAGAGCATGTGATGCTTCTTTCTAAAGGCAGCAAAATAAGCTTTGGAAGTCTAAGACTGTAATTGGTTGTCTGCCTTTATCCTGGGAGCTCTGGGAGGTTCAGGAGTAATAAATGTTACTTAAAGTGGATGAGCTCCTTGTGCTTTCCTAGAACTGCAGAGCACCGAGCTTGTCTGGTGCTTAGGGAAGCATCTGCCTGTCTGCAGCTTTCAAAACATTTTGTAAGCAAAAGAATTTAGGTTTTCCCTCTCTTCTGAGTGTGGAGAAGTTGCTCAGTGTGTTCTTGCAGTGCTTTACTGAAAACTGAGTTCCTTTGGAGGATATTAAATTTGCTCAGGAACTTAAAGCCATTGCTTAAAATACTTGTAACTTAAAAATAGTTACCTTAATTACCTAAAATATCTATAACTGTATTGTTGCTCCTCTTCTTGAGTCATCTTCTGATGGAAGGACTCAAGGTGTGAGGTTTTAGGTATCTGAGGCCTTGCTCTGTTTTTTTTTCCCACTGGGACTGGGGGTTTTCCATGGCAGTGCCTTGTAACCTTAATAGGATTTGTAACTATTAATCCATGGCCCATGTATTGACTTTCACTGATATTTATGTAAAGCAGTCTTGGGTTTAAAAACTGCACTGGGTGCTGGGTGGAGCAGAAAATTCAAATTCTGTGGTGATGTTACAGTGACTTTGTGAAGGTGTTGGGGGTGCTTGCAGGTGTTTCCCTACACCTCATTGTGCTGGGGCTGCAGAGCAGAGCCTGGCTCTGTGTCCTGTCATTCCACACAGAATGCTCTGAAGCTTTCCCTGTGGTCATCTCAAGTAAATGAAATTCAGTGAAAAATAAATGTGGGGCAGTGCTGCCTTTGTGCAGCCTGAAGATCCCAGTTGTTTTGTACAGTTTTTATTCTGTATGACCAAAAAACGACCCAGATGTGCTGCTAAAATGCATTTTCCTGCAGTGGGATGCAGAGCATCTTGTAAATAATGTAAATAATGCAGGTGAGTGTGGGCAGACAGTGGGGACTGTGCTTGCTGTGCTCCACTGGCTCCTCAGCCTTTGAGGTCATTCCTGGGGATGTCCTCAGGCTCCTGGGCCAGCTTAGGCTGCCAGGGTGCTGTCCCCTGCCCTCAGCAGCAGTGTCACACCCTCACACACGTGTGCCAGCCCAGGAGAGCCAGCCTGGCACTAATGCCAGCCATGGGGCTGGGAGGGTGAGGGCTGACAGTGAATCCTTCAGCTGGACTGCGAGAATTGTTCAGTCAAGGTCGGGTACTGACTTGGCTTTTCCTCCCAGAATTAAAAAGGTTGGGTGCTTCAGGGGCAGATTTGTGCTCCAGGAGCTCTGCAAGGGAGTTGGGGACATCCAAATGAGGGCGCTCTGGAGCTTGGCAGCTCCATCCCCAGGTACCACAGAGAAATTTGACAAAAGAGCATCAAAAGCCCATCAGTTTTATCAGTTTTAGAGTTCTCTCTCTCCTCTCTTGGCTTCCTAAACTGTGCTGGAATTGGTGGAAGTCACAAGGGGAATACTGGTCCTTTTATGTAACATTGGAGACCCAACTGAGGTTCTGGCTGGCAGAGTGGACTTGTCTCCACAACCCAGGAGCAGATGGAGCTGGAACTTGAGTCAGTTACAGCAACAGAGCCTGCTTGCATGGCAGAGAAAATGTGAGGAGAAAATTCTATTCACAAAGGGCTTTTTAATTACCAGACCTGTGACCCCACAAACTGAGCACAGAGGAAATTCTGCTTTTCCTTGCTGAACCTGATGGCATCCCTTGGTTCTTTCCCAGTGCCAGAAGTGTTTTCTGGGCCAGCCCTCCCTGTGTGTGCAGCACAGATCCCTGGCCACGTTCCCCTCCCTTGGTCACTCTCCTTCCCCTGCTCCTGTCAGGGCATCCCAGAGTTCCCAGGAGCTGCTGCCAAGAAAAGCAGCCAGAGGAAAAGGGGCCCTGCCCTGTGCTCAGCCCCTCTGACCTGCTCTGGGCTCCAGCCTGGCTCTGCCCAGCCAGGCCAAGGGGACTGGAGCTGTTTTGTTTTGATTCAAACCACGGGGCAGGGAATTCTTTTCAAGCTGTAACTTTTAGTTTCCACTGGAAAGGCAAAACAGCCTCTTAGCCAGTGGAAAAGGCTTCCAGGTGCGTCAGCCAAGAGGCAAAAGGCAAGCACATCATGTAACAAATGATCAGCTCTTTGCAGAGGGTTTTTTACCAGAAAAATCAACAAATCAGGGGTGCTTCATTGGAGGATTTAACACTGAGGTAGCCACATTCTCACATGGCTTTTCCTTTTTTTTTCTGGCTTATTTCAGTGTTCCCATCTAGGCTGAGGGTATCACCCCACAATGGGTTTGTGCTCTGCCCATGGCAGAGGGATTTCTGCAGGAATCAAAATCACTCTGAATGGGAAATACTGATTTTGTGAGCAAAGGTTCATAGAATTTTGGGATGAAGAGAATGGCTATTAAGAAGTCATTATTTGTAGAAGATTTGAAGAGTTATAGATCCATATTTATATCAAAGAGTAATTCCACGTGTTGGATGTAGCAGGAGAACAATAAATTAAAAGCATAATTGTAGAGAACAGGGATTAAACAGCCAGGTGAGCTGGCTGAGCATTTCTATCAATGCAGGTGTCCAGGTAGACTCTTCATCATGTCCAAGCTTCATGGAACTTGGGAAAAAGTTCCTAAATTGCAGTGGCCCAAAGAATCCCAGCAGCTTCACCAGGGGGTGAGAATTAGGAAAGATTTGCCTTTTCTCCCTGCATCTGAGACTGAAGTTTGTGGCTCTGGGTGTGCCTGGGAGGTGCTTGCTGGGTTTGCTGGAGCACAGCCTGCTAGAAATGCCTTGTGTTTGCTCCCAAGGATAAGTGCAATCAGCAGATGTCATCTGGCCTAATTTTCGTGCTAAAGGAATAAAAGGAAAGAAATGTTGAGACAGGAGAGAAAATGTTGGTTTTTTTTTTTCTTTCTTTTATGCTAGCCAAGAAGCTTTGAAAATGGATGATGACTTATGCCAGGGGCTATGTAGAGTGTTCTAGAAAATAATTTAAATTTGCCTTTACAAAATGAATTCATCAAAGGGTACTTGCTGGACTTTGCTTTAAACTGTGTGAAATAAAACAGCCTAGTCCCTTTTCACTTGTGCTGTTGTAAATTCTGGAGATGTTTCCATAGAAATTAAAGATTTTTGCACAGGTGTGAGAAAAACTCAGTTCCCAGGTTTTTTTAGGTGAACCTCCCAATGCACCAAACCATCTCCTCTTCAATCCAGTTCTTCCAGCCCAGCTGGGGAGGTGTGTGCATGGAAAATCAGCCCTGTGCACAGCCAGGGAGGACACAGAACCGCCAGGGGCAGGGAGAGCAGGGCAGTGCAGGAGGGATTTTTGCTCAGCTCCTTCCCTGCCTGTGCCTGGCAGTTGTGGTTGGTGGAGATTCCCCCCAGGTCACCCCTGGGGGACACCCTGGCAGCCAGGGTGTGCTGGGAAGGCAGGAATAGAAAGCAAATACTTGCCATAATCACACGTCCCAAAATGACAGGGGAAAGGAGTCCTTGTGCTTCCACCAGAGAGCAAAAAAAAAAAAAAGGGAGGATGGAAAGTCTGGATTCCTGCCCAATGAAACCTAAATTGTAAAAAAAATAGAAAGAAAAATAAAACAAATGCTCCATACGCTCCCTGGAACTGACACTGCAGTGTGGTAGGTTTTTTCTCTTTTAAATATCTCCAGTAGACAAGCAGTAAATCTTCTTACAGCTCCGTGGCACAGCTTTATTTTTAGCTTTTTTTATTATGGAGACAACCCTCCCCAGCTTTCAATCTGTACCTGAATATATTTATTCCTCTAATCCACGTGAAAGTGCAGTCCTTACAAAGACCTCTAATACCTTATTAATCACTTCTGGACCACGTCACAAAGAGGCTTTAGCAAGAAGTGTTCTGGCCATGGGCAACGTGCTCCTGGAGGCTTAAAGGATGTGGATAAAGGGCCCTTTTCCCACATGGCAGAAACCTCCAGTGGGCATTTTAGAATTTGATTTGAACTGGAAATTTGAAAGAAGCTGTCAGAGCCCTCTCCCTTCTCATGTGGTTCAGGCTGTTCTTAGGGAGACTCAGGCCTGTGATTTGTGAGAGCAGCGCGTGGAAAATTCCAAGTTCAGCTCCCAGGTGTGGGAATTGTGGTCTCAGTAACCTCCAGAAGCAGATTTGAATCCTTGTCACTGGTCAAGGTACATTCCTTCTGAAATGCCATTTACACACAGGGGAACTTCTTAATCCCTGTGCCAGCAGGAGCCTGAAAAACGTGTCCTGGGAGGAGGAGTGGCCACGCAGAGCCAGCACTTCCCTGGGCTTAAAATAAAACTCTGCATCCTTCTGTTCCAAGTAAAAGCAGGAGATAAATGTCATGGCACCCTTTCAAAATGGGTCAGTGGTGTTACCCATTTTCTGTCTGCTGCTCAGCTGGGTGTGACTGCCCTGTGCTCACACAAGTGACCCAGGAAAGGCACCTAGAACAGACCCTGGAAATTCTCTTTCTCACTTCCACTTGCATTTCTCACTGTGCCCTTTGTGGAGCAGGAACAGGGCTCAGACACTGCTTGCTCAGATATTCTCTGGAGTTCAGAGCAGCACGAAACCCAGAGATTTGTGCTCCTGGGGGGCACAGGCTGCTCCCTGTTGGCTCAGGGCTGCTCTGCTGTGGTTTTACCCCGTGCTGCCTGACATGTTCACCCCAGCAGAGCCTGCCTGCCTTTCTCTGGGTTTCAGCAGCCCGGCCCTGGTGGTTGCTGCCCTGCTGAGAACGGGGCTGAGCCTCTGTGCCCAGGCAGGGACAGGAAGCTCCACCCGGCCTGGGCTGTGACTGACGGAGCTCCCGGGTGAGAACGGGCAGAGCCTGGCACACTGAGAGGACACTGCACATTTACAGCCCAGGTTTTATTTTCTCTGCTTATCCCTGCTTTTCCAGTGGAATTGTCTCTGATTTACACCTGCCTTAAGGATACAAAATGGAATTCTGCAGCCTTGCAGTATTTTGTCAATTAATTTTTTTTTTTCTGAATGCAGATTTCTCTGGGTTGGGATAGCTCAGGAGCTTTGGGGATATGAAATCTTTTATTTCTAAAGATGCCACACGATGTGCCAGGTTTCCTGCTGGGCTGGGCCCCACATTTCCCATCCCTGTTCTGAAGGAGGGGACACGCCAAGGGATGGATTCCCCAGTGGAAGCAGCACAAAGTGCAGTCACACCTGGCTGGGAAGGGTGACCAGCTCACACAAACCTGTGCCACTGCCCTGCTTTACCACATCTCTGTCTTTAACAGGATTTGGGATTTATTGCCCAACTCAGACCCAGGTTGGGGAGATTTTATCAGCAGAGGGTAGGCGAGGATTTGGAGCATGGGCTGATTTTTGAAGGTACATTTCCAAGCTAAAAATTCACAGGTGTGGAGGCCTCCTAAGTGTTTCCCATTTGTTGATGTTTTCATTCTTAACAAGGCAAAAGCAGCCCCGTTTTCAGTACCACGTGTTGTGGGTTTGGGGCAGAGAAGCAAAGGATGAGGAGGGAGCAAAAGCCAGTCCAGATGTGTGACACTGGGATAGAGCAGGGGGAGAAAAAGTGAATTATTCAGGAAATGTATTTTGGTAGACACTAGAGCACCAAGAATCATACCTGTGAGCACTCCCACATCTTCAAATACAAGATTTTTTCTGGGCTTATTTTCTATTGCCTTTGTAGCAAAAGGTGTTGTTGAGGTGCCTGACCTGCAGCTGCTGCTCCTGGTACCGAGCTCCAGGGAAGGTTTGTCTTCCTGAGAAGGAGAGGGTCAAAAATTCTTTCCACTGGTCTCAGGGTTTGTTACTGTAATATTTAATTGAAGTAGAAAATTTGATCTGACATGTCAAATGTGGCCCTGGCTGGCTGCAGGCCAAGCTGAGCCGCCTCATTTCGGTTTGCCTTAAAATGGCTGGCAAAGTTCACAGGCCCAAATTTCCCTTTGGAATGCACCTCTGAAAGCTTTTTTTAGTGACTGTATAAATCTTTCTGTATCTATTTTCCCCCTAAAATTTGCTTCAGAAACCAACAGTCCCAAAGCTTAAGTAAATGTTTCACGTAAGCATTTCTGGGCCCACTTTGTATCCTGAAGTTTCTTCCATCTGTGGATTGGAGAAAATGTTTATTAACAAGTGGCTGTGTCCAGCCAAAGCCCATTTGACAGCAGATTATTAAATTGCCTCCAATGGAAATAAAAATGAATAGGAAATAAGGAAATATTTATTTCAGTCTTCTCGAGTTTTTGTTTGAGTGTTTCATAAATCGTTTATGAAGATGGCAGAAAAGCTAGATCAGATTTTCAGTATTTCTTTTGCAACTTGGTGTGTGTTTCATTATTTGGCACAGAGGAGAAAATGAAATCAAATCAAATCATCTCCATTTGAAGCAGTCCCAAGGTTTGTTGGCTGCTGTGGCTGGGCTGGAAGTGTCAGAGTGGGGTATCTTGGTGCCTGGAATGTGTCCTGCAGTGGGATGTAATGGCTGAGTCACATGGGGAGCAGATTTGGTGCTCAGTGTCTCTCTTGTTCCACATCTGAGTCTCTTCCTGTAGTAGAAACTACTGGAATTGGTGCATTTTTACATTGTTAAACTGAAACCTAAATCCAAGGTGGGTTTTTTAAAGCATCTGCCAAGAGGCAATTCTGCCTTAAACATGGAATGATCCATGGAATCCAGGTGGGACAGGGATTGGAGGAGGGAGCACAGCAGCTCCCAAACCTCGCTCACAGCACCCTGAGTCCCTGGGGTGCTGCTCCAGCTCTGGGTTCCCAGCAGTGCCCGGGGTGGGAGATGAGTTCAGGGCAGAAAAACCTCAGCACCTCTTCTGTGCCCCCTGCCCATCCCTCTGGGGGAGGACAGCCCTGGTTTCCCCTGCACACCTCTCCTTTGCTGCTTGTTTCCAGTGCACCCCATGTTCCCAGATGAGCTCCTGGGCAGGGAATTGGAGCAGCATTTCCCAGGTGTGCTCAGCCCCTCCTGTCGTGGGGGTCAGCCCTGACCTGAAGGCAAAAGAAGGGGGACGGTGGAGAAAGATTGAGAGAATTCCTCTAAAAATGCAAAGAAGATCATTCTGCTGAAACATCTCCCCCAGCCTTTGTAGGGCTGTCCCTGCTCCCCATTTCCAGAGCTGGGGGTGCCTGGGGTGCTGCTCTGGGCCCGGCCTGGGGCCCGTCCTGTTCCTGCCTGGACAGAATGTTCAGGACGGACGGACGGACAGGGGGAGGGACGGCTTCCATGCTGAGTCTTGCCACCTGTTGCCTTTTTCATTCCAAGCCCCCCTTCCTCCCCACCCTGCAGGCTGAGTCCCCTCCCCACACAGCTCCCCGTCCCCGGTGGGTTGGGCTGGGGATCAGCAGGCCCTGCCAAATGCCTTTCCCATGCTGTCACTGATGCTGCACAGGCAGCATCTCCCAGAGCAAAACCGAACCTTTTCCAATGCATTGTGCTGTGTTTTCTAGAGAAGGGCTCAGCAATGCCTTTTGCTGGTTGGGTCTGAGGGGAGGGCCCGTGCCCTGGCTGGGCAGGAGGCAGCCCTGGGGAAGCCTGAAGCTGTGCCCAGAGAATCTGCTGCAAATCCCATGGAGCTGGAATTTGGCACTGGCATGGGCTAATTTTGTCCTGGGGGTTGCACACACACCCCCACACCCCTCCCATGTCATCTTCCTTCATCTGCTGTGGATGGAAAGCTGCCCCAGGCTCCCAGTGCCAGGGAATGTTGTGCTGAGCCCTCCAGGCCTGGCTGGGTGACGTTGCTGGGCACTCTGGGCTGGCAGGGGCTGCACCATGATCTGCCCTGCTCCTGTGGGATCAGCAGCTCTGCATGGACTGAGGCTGTAACTTTCTCCTATCAGGGCACTTAATGGGCTTGGGTAGGGAGGCCTGAGAAGGGCAGTTGGACAATTCTGCAGGTGCTTTTCAGGTAAATCATTTAAATCACAGTGCTCAGGGTTCAGTATCAGCTGGAGAAGGAGCCTCTGAGTTCCCAGCTGAAGGTGCCTTGAGGGGACTGATTTTCAGAACACAAGACATTGGCAAATGAGGTCCTTTCTGTCACTGGGCTGGAGCATTTCAGGCTCCCAGGATATTGCCAGCCCCAGATTCTCCAGACACACCTGGATCAAGACTTGTTTGCCCACAAAAATCACGGTGAAGTGAAAGGATGAAACGAATGCAAATATGAGCAATTATTAATGACTGCAGGGTGGCTCTGCCACCCTTCTGGGAGCCAGGCTGAGTGGGAATGGGGAAAGGTGGAGAGTGCAGAACTGCAAAAAGACACAAAAGGAATAGAAACAGGGCTGGGATGTTTCTTTTATTGTTTCTGGTCATGATGCAGCACAAGGTCCAGAACCTTCTCCCTCCCTGCTGTGAGAGGTGTTTGTACTGGCAACTCTTCCAGCTGGTATCCCCAGTGCACCAGTTAAACCAGTAGTTACCAATTTTTTTGCAAGCCACGCTGGGACTATAGGAATTTTATTCCCTCACAGTGTTGAAGGAAAGGGATTTTGCTTGCCAAAGGGCTTTCTTATGCTTGAGGATGATTTATGGGCCAAGCTGAGCCACTTGTGGAAAAGGCAAAGCAGCTCTTGGCAGCACCCCCAGAATCCACTGCAGCTGTGGGGTAGTGAAGTCATCGGCATAACAACCACTGCAAACAGAATAACAAAGTCTGTTCTGTTCTCGTTTAAAATAATCTTTCCAGTTCAGCAACCACATTAAACTTACCTTTCTGCATGCAAAAATCATAAAAGGCTGATAGTTCTCCTCAGCTTGGAGCGAGTGTCTCCCTTTGATCACTGCCCATCTCTCCTGTGCCATGCACACTTGACCTGAGTGTCTCCCATGGAGGAGTGAAGTGTGTTATGTCACAGTCTGTGTCTGCCCCTTGTTTGCACTCCTTTGTTTGGCCTTACATTTGAGAAAAGAAGAAAAACACCCAGAATTTCTTCCTTCTAAATAACAAAATTTGCTTTTGCTTTATAACTTGTTTCTAAGCTGATTGTAAAATGAGGAATCTGACTTTGATTTTTCCTGCCTTTGTTTCAGGTCTCTTCAGATCCTCCTGCTTCCAAAAAGCCCAAAATAGATGACTCTGCTTCCCAATCTCCAGCTTCTTCTGAGAAGGAAAAACAGTCCAGCTGGTTACGGTCCTTATCCAGTTCATCTAATAAGGTGATTGTTGAATATTTTGTCATCAAGAGAGATCAAAATGGCACAAAGCATCACTCTACTGAGACCAGAAGAGAAAATGAGGGGAAGAACATGCTCAGGGTTTCTAAATTAGTAACATTTCCATCCTTTTCCTAGGATTAAGCTACACAATCCCCCCAGATTCCTTGCCACCCTCCAGTGCTCATTGACCTGGATTGTGCCAGGGAAGTAAGGAATTCCCTTGTGCCTTTGAGGTACAGGAATCCTGCAAGGCTCAGGATTTGTTTGTAGCTCTTTGTGTGAGTTTGTAGCTCTTTGTGATCCCTCCAAACTACACAGAGCTCGTTGGCCAGCAAAACCCACGAAGGCCAGCAGAACCCCTGAGCAAGGCGGTCATGGCCAATAGGGAGCAGCTGTGGGGGTGACTGAGGGTGCCCTGGGCAGCCCCAGGTCCCCTCTGGGGGGGATTGATGCTTTCAGAGGTTATTGGGGTCACTCATGTCCTGCCTGTCCCCAGAGCATCGGCTGTGTGCACCCCCGGCAGCGCCTCTCCGCCTTCCGGCCCTGGTCCCCCGCGGTGTCAGCCGGCGAGAAGGAGCTCTCCAGCCACCTGCCCGCCCTCATCCGGGACAGGTAAGGACACAGGGACAGGCACAGGGCGTGCCAGCTGCCCCCGGCTTTGTCCCTGTGCTCACTCAGAGCGTTTGCAGGAAGGAAACACAAAAAGTGTTGCTGGTTTGTGTGTGAAGGGGTTAAAGGTGGCACCTGCCATGAAAGTGTCAGGTGGAGGCTGCTGAGAAGGGGTGGTCACCTGGGGGTGCAGTCACTGAAGGTCCTGGGCAGGGCTCAGGGAGGTGCAGCCCCTGCCAGGCCCCTGTCCGTGGTAGCAGCTCCTGTCCCAGCCCAGCTCCATCCTCTCCCCTCCCACCGTGCCAGGGAGGCCGAAGGGCAGCAGAGATTTCCCCAACCCCTCTGTGTGCCCTGGCCCTGGGGGGTCCTGGCTCCTCAGCCTGTCAGACCTGTCCAGACACTGACCAGGCTCTGCTCTTGCAGAGGAGCAGCCCTGAGTGAGTCACCCACAGCAGGTGGGACCTTGGCGTCCCACTGAGAGCAGAGAGTGTCAGGGCAGTTCGACATCCCTGTGCCAGACTGGAGCTGTGCAGCCTGAAAAAGCTCCGAGCCAGGTTTCTGCCTGAGGGTGATGATTTCTTTGGAAAGTTTGACTTAAGTGACCAGGTGTTTTTAGGGAATATTATGGAGAACATGTTGTGCTGCCCTTATGAACAAGTTTCGTAGAAGCTGTGCACTTGGTTAAAACAACAGTGCCATGAGGAGCAGAGGAAACAGCTTTAGGCCTTTTAGGCTCTGGGAGGTCTCGTCTCCTTGGTGCTCTTAGGACATGTGGCCTTTGGGATGGGATCCCTGGGTTTAAGAGGGCAGAACACTGAACAGTGCCATGGGCAGGTTCTCAGCTGGTGGAAATCAGTGGGATTCACTGTGGGTGTCTGCAGTGTAACTCTGGAGTGGGAAGCTCTCCAAAGCCAGGATTGTGACCATTTTCTCCTCCTTCTGCCCCCCCTCCCAAACCAGCTTTTACTCCTACAAGAGCTTTGAGAGCGCCGTGGCCCCCAACGTGGCCCTGGCCCCTCCAGCCCAGCAGAAGATGGTGAGCAACCCCCCCTGTGCCACGGTGGTGTCCCGGGGCAGCGAGGCCCTGGGCTCAGGGCAGCCCAGGAAGAGGAAACACGGCCCAGAGCACTCGGCTGTCCCCGAGGCCGCCGCCACCACGGCCACCACCGCGGCCAGCACGGCCCCCGAGGAGGACAAGGAGTCAGAAGCAGAGATTGAAGTAGAAACCAGGGAAGAATGTAAGTGACACTTGTGGCTGCCTTTATTTGGGCTGGGGTTTTTGCAGGGGTTCCTGTGCAGTTTCGGTGGGGTTTAAATGGAGTTGTGGAAGCCCAGTGCCTCCATGGTACCTTTGTGACATGAGTTGCACAGTCACAGTTCACACAAATTGAACTCAGTCCCTTAAGTCAAGGTTGCATTTTCATCATTTTTCAAGTATCAAAGTATAAAATGAGTAGGTTTTTAATTTCCTTTCCTATTTAAAATTGATTATCAAGTGTCTCTGTACAAAAGGGCCTCAGCACATTTGGAGCTGTATAATATATATACGAGCTGTATATAATTATGTCTTAATTATTGACATTTTAAAATTAATTTTCAATGTTCCTTTTTTCCAGTCACCTCCTCCTTATCCTCGCTCTCCTCCCCATCCTTCACCTCCTCCAGCTCTGCCAAGGACATGAGCTCCCCTGGGATGCAGCCCCCAGCCCCCGTCAACAGCTCCTACGAGGTGGCTGCACACCCTGACCCCCACAGCAGCGGGCTGGAGGCTGAGCTGGAGCACCTCAGGCAGGCCCTGGACAGTGGCCTGGACACAAAAGAAGCCAAAGAGAAGTTCCTGCACGAGGTGGTGAAGATGAGGGTGAAGCAGGAGGAGAAGCTGAACGCGGCCCTGCAGGCCAAGCGCAGCCTGCACCAGGTGAGCCTGCCCTGCCCTGCCCTGCCAGGTACAGCCCAGCAGGGAGCTCTGAAAAAGGAATTGCCTCATTTTTCCCAAATAGCAACAGCCTTTGCTGGGGCTCTGTTTGGAAATCCAGCTGGGAAACCAAAGCACAGGAACCAGTCTTATGTTTTTAAGCTTGCCACCTGTTTTTCCTTGGGTTATAAATCCATGGTTACCAAAATCAACATCTTTTCATTACTGAAAAAATCTTCTACTCCAGCAGAGTTTATTTTGTTTTCATTTCACTGAACAGGAAACATTTCTGGAGGCTTTAGCTGGAGTTTTAAAGGCTCTGTGAGGGAGGGTGTTCCTGGGACACGGCCACAGCTGAAGTAAGGGCTTTGTCAGGCATCCCACTGGCCACACTGCTGAGCTTCAGGCAGGGAAGCAGCTCCTTATTTCTGGAATTCCTGGATCCATCAGTGTGTCCATGGTCAGGCAGGGCTGCAGGGCAGGCCTGAGCTCAGTGATGGGGGAGCTGCCTTTTATTTGAGCTGGGGTAAAGGAGTGCAGAGAAATAGAAGGGGGAGCCAGCGTGGAAGATTTGTGTGTCCTCTTTGAATATTTGGTGTGGAGCTGTTCCCAAGCTGGGGCTGGAATCCATGGGATGGAGTAAATAAGGGCCTGGTTTGAGACACAAAACCTGCAGTGATGCTCTCTTTTTTAGTTACCCTGGGCAAATTGATTATTTGCTTTGTGTTCCAGTAAATCTGTGCTTTATTTAAGTAAACATTTATGCATAAGATGTGTGTGTGTGTGTGTATTTCCAGAGGTTGTGTGTGTATTTCCAGGGGTTGTAGGTACTTCCAGGGGCTGTCTGTGTATTTCTAGAGGTATGGCCAAGCTAACTTCCAGCCTGGCTGGGAAGTGAGATTGTCAAAAGAGTGAATTTCCCATGACCCTGCAGTGCAACTTCACAGCAACCAGGGCTGGAGGGTTTGACTCGGACAGGGAGGAAATGCTGCTTCTGGGGGAAAAAATAGATCTTTAGTTTCTGATTTAACCATTTAGGAAACGTGAGCCACATCTCTGTGCTTGCTGTGAACATGTATTTTAACAACTGTGGGGTTTCTTCCTTTGTACCTTGAAGGTTCCTTATCATTATCACTTCAGTTAATGGTTCCCTCATGCATTTGAGATTCCAAGGCAGCAGCTCCCAGCCTGGACAGGGGGAGTGGCAGTTCCCAGAGCAAAATGTGGTTTCCATTCAGCTTCAGGTTTTAGCCTAGAGATTCCCAGCTCTTGTGACAGAGTAGTCCCTGAGCTGGTTGTCAGGAGTCTTGGGGCTCACCCCAGTCACCTACAGCACCCCAGAGCTAGAAAAGACAGAGTTTGTGTTCTGTCCTTGCCTTGAGTGGGTTTTTGAGGGGAGCTTGATAAAATGGAGCTGATTTCTGATGTCCTGTTGAGCTTTGCTGTACACAAAGGACACTCAGAACTGCACTTTCCACGTTGTGCATCTTCAGAGCCTTCAGCTCCAGCCCAGGCACTGCAGTCGGGTGGTTTGGAACGTGGAGCTGGTGCTGGAGCTCTCTCCAACTGCAGTTCATCTTTATTCAGGCCCAGATGGTCGCAGCTATTCTGCTTGACAAAGCAAAATGGGGCTGTAGCGCTGAGCTTTTTGTTATCCTGGGCTTCAGGGTAGCTGGAGTGCAGGAACTCCACAGGATTTAAAGGAGAAGGGCTCGTGCAGAGTTCAGAGTGGGGTTTAGCCTCGGTCACAAGCAGCAGGAGGTGGGAATGTGGTTTGGATGGCTTCCCTCGCACTCACTCCTCACCTGCCTCTGTGTCCCAGGAGCTGGAGTTCCTCAGAGTGGCCAAGAAGGAGAAGCTGAGGGAAGCAACAGAGGCCAAGCGCAACCTGCGGAAGGAGATCGAGCGCCTGCGGGCCGAGAACGAGAAGAAGATGAAGGAGGCGAACGAGTCGCGGATCCGGCTGAAGCGGGAGCTGGAGCAGGCGCGGCAGATCCGCGTGTGTGACAAGGGCTGCGAGGCCGGCAGGCTCCGCGCCAAGTACTCAGCACAGGTGAGGCCCTGCAGGGCTGGAGCAGCTCCTCAGCTCCCTCCTGCTGCCCCCGGCCAGGCTCCTGAGCTGGGACAGGCATCAGCAGAGGGCAGGAGAGCAAAAAATGGGGCCTGAATTTAACCTCATTCCATGCACCTGCCACAGAGGTGCCCCTTTAGCTCCCTCAAACATAGTCCTCAAAAGCTTCTGTTTAACAAACTTTAATTTGTGTGCAT
Source organism: Geospiza fortis (assembly GCF_000277835.1). Lineage (NCBI taxonomy): Eukaryota > Metazoa > Chordata > Aves > Passeriformes > Thraupidae > Geospiza > Geospiza fortis. The sequence goes on from NW_005054449.1 coordinate 774,143, forward strand.
TTATATGTACTTCAAATACTTTACATAGTTTAACACAGCCCTGTAAAGCTCGTGGCAGAGGGAGCCTGTGGTGAGACACAGGTGCTCCTGGAGGTGGGAGCTGCAGGGCCCTGGCGTGGTGGCTTTAAGGGAGGAGGGGAAGAGCAGAAGCCAAGCTCACAATCTCCAGGGCTCTGATAAGGGGAAGGGGAGTGGCCGCCTGCTCCCGCTGAGACACGTCTGGCCAGGAGCAGGAAATGATGTGGGGCTTCCTCTCGGCATCACAGGATGTCTCACTGATAAGGGGTGTCCAGACTAAACAGAGCCTCCCTGGGGCTGCTGCGCTGGGCGTTCCCCCCAGGGCCCTGGGGAGCAGCACCAGGGCAGCTGAACACGGCCTGGGCTGGGCCTGGGGGTGACTCTGTGACACTGGGCATTTTCAGTCTCTTAATGCATTCCCTCCTTTAAGTTTAAAGGCTAAAAATCACCTCAAAAAGAACTTCAAGCAGCCAATTATTCCTCTTTTCTGAGGCCAGGCCTGGCAGGTTGGCAGTGTCCCCTGCAGCAGCCCCCTGTCACAGCCACCCCTGAGCCCCCTGTCCCTGGGCAAAGGGCACGTGGCAGCTCTTGTTTTGTGCCTGGCACAGCTGGTAACAAAACTCCTGTGAGTAACTCACTCCCAGGGCTGAATTTTATATGATGTCATTTTAACTTAAGAACAAGTCTTGAGAAAATTTAAAATAAAGCTTTATACACCCTTGTAGCTACAGCTTGGGGTGCAAGAGGAAGTTGGTCACATATTATTTTTGAGGAAACCGCAGTTCTCTAGACAGGCTCAGTCTGACAGAAACAGCATCAGGCCAGGGTGGAAATGCCTCTGTGTAGGCTTAAAGTATTACATGCTTAATGCCCATTGAGGAGCTGTGGTTTATACCTTCCCTTTGCTTACCTTGATAGTGAAATCCAAACATGGATGGGGGAGGTTTACCTGCATTTTAGCCCAAAACATTGGAGGTTTCCCTTCCTTGTTAAATGGCAATCTTTGCTGACTGCTGACATTTCCTTTCTCGCTGGGCGCTGTTTCTGGTATTTGCACCTTCCGGTCCTGGGGGTTTTCTCTGCCTTTTCTGTCAAAAAGTACCAAACAGGGAGGTCAGGGAGGCCAAGGGCAGCTGCAGGTGCTGCTGGGAGCAGAGTGGGGACACTGCAGGGCTTTAATCCATAGCTGGGGAGGCCTGGCCCATCAGCACCCAAAGCCCTTTCTGGTCACTTCCATTAACAATTGTTGTAAAAGAGCTGAAAGTGAATCCCCTGTGCCAACACCTGGGGTTTGCTTTGCTGAGCTGCTGTCACTGCCTAAAGAAATAACAGCCATGCTTGATTTGAAGAAGTGACCAGATTCTGTGGCACTAAGGAAATCTTGAAGTGTTTCTTAACCTTCCTTTCTGGAGCTGGAGTCACTGGGAATGACTCCAAAGCTAAGCAGGCACTGTACTGCAGCAGTGTATGGAAAAAAGGAACAGGGAATTCCTTCCTCAATCTTGATAATCCTATGCCTGGAATAGACATTGTTTGCTCCCCTGGCCCTGTGCAAGGTCTGTGGGAGGCCCAGGCTCTGTCCCACAGCCCTGTCTGTCTGTCCCACAGATCGAGGACCTGCAGGTGAAGCTGCAGCATGCCGAGGCCGACCGGGAGCAGCTGCGCGCCGACCTCCTGCACGAGCGGGAGGCCCGGGAGCACCTGGAGAAGGTGGTCAAGGAACTTCAGGAACAACTGTGGCCTAAAGCCAGCAGCCAGCCCAGCAGTGAGAGCACCTCGAGCCCCATGGAGAACTGACCCCTCATCCCCCAGCACAGGGAGGGAGAGAGTGGGACTGGGAGTGCACGTGTGAGTAGTGGTGTCCTGGCACACACTTTAGGAATATGGATTCTCAGTAGCTGGAAGGCAAATGTTGTTACTCTCTAGAACAGAAGCACTGAATTCCGCCTCTTTTTTTTTCCCAATCCATATAGCACAACATCTTACTGTGCCTAGAAAACACAAAGTGTTTGTAAACAAAATACTTTTAAGTCCACAGCAAATTTTCTACTGGCAAACTCTAAGCAAAGCAGTGTGGTCCAGCTAAACCCGGAGTCCAAGGTGAGCAAGGCAGTGGCTTTGTGTTCTCCTGCCTGTTGGAACATTTTGGAATTTCAAAACAAACCGACTTTTCTTATAAGCTATTTAAAAGAATTCATTACACAGACTTGGTATTAAAAAAAAAAATTAACAAGATTTTTATAATGAACCTTTAAAAGCAAAACAAAAAAAAAAAGACAAAAAATAAAAAACCTTCGATGCACAATTTTTAATGACTTTATAGGCTTTGGGATTCTTTGTGCAGAAGCCCCTCTTGGTGATGATGCCATCCATGTCAGGAGCAGTTTTCCAGCCATCTCAGAAGCCATCGCGGTTCCATCCCGTCACGTGGGTGTAGGAGAAGTTCAGAGAGCTTTTCCAAGTTGATTTTTTTCCTTAGAATGAATTATGTCCATTTCCTGCCCTGGACACAGGCAGAAGGGAAGCTGCAGGAGTGTGCAGGGGATGAGGGGAGCAGAAGGGGTTGGGTTGAGAGCCCCAGCCCAGCCCCACAGACCCCGCTGTGTTCAGAGACTTCACCCAGGAGCATGTCAGCCTTGGGAAAAGAAAGAGAGAAAGGAAGAAAGGAAGGAAATGGATGATCAGTTGGTAGAGGAACAAAGCAGAGACATCTGTGTGTTGAAGTCATTCTGAAATCTTCAGCTTTCAGTTTTCTGGAAAACTCATCTTGTTGCACCATCTTACCATGAATTCAGTATTTCCCTGCTTCCATTCCGAACTGTCAGTCAGGATTTCTGTGCCCAAGGAGAGTCCAACGTTGCAGTGTCGGATACTACAGAACAGAAAACCAACATTTTTGCTGCTGTGAATAAGCCTACATCTTTTTTTAAAAAACTTTTTTGTTTTTAAAAAGAGAAATTACTTTAATTTTGGGATCCAAGCCGCAGCCCCGGGATACAATGCAGCAAACCATCACTGCCTTGGGGGTAGTGCTGAGGTTTTTTTATATATATTTTTTTTTAAACCTGCACTTTTTCAGAATCTTACTCTGCATTTTATTCCCTGTTTCTAAGATGTACATGTCAAGCATTTGAGATTCTGCCCTAACAGCTGTGCAAACCATGAACCCAATCTGCCACCACTGACACCTCCCATCAGCATCCGTGTAAGCAAAGGAGGATCCAGCAGGTCCAGAGTCCCCAGAGCAGGAATTCCCCCTGTGCTGCTGGTTCAGTTAGAACCTGGTTTTGTGGCTGTGTATGACCCAAGCTGGGGAGCAGCAGAGATGCTCCCAAAAGTGCTTAACAAATAAAGCTGGTGCTTTACTGATCAGGAGAAAATTAATTTTCACCCATAAACACTCACCTCTGACACGCTCAAGCAAGTGAAAATGTGATCTGGGGCTGCAGATGTGCCTTCCAGCTCATTTTTCCTCTCAGCATCTTCTCTAGGCAATGCTGACACTTTTTTACCTTAAAGAATAATAATAAAAAAAAAGAAAAAAGGAAAAAAAAAAGAGAACCCCCTATGCATCATCATACCCAGAGTTATTCTAAAAGAAGAAACATATTTCCAGTAATCTTTATTTGCTTTTGGACATTAATGCAAACTATGTAAGCTTCAAAATTATTTCCCAGTAGACAGAAAGCGGCTTCCAATCCTAAAATTATGGTATTTACTTACAGTACATTAGAGAGATTTTTTTTTTTAAACAAGAGCTGTTTGCTTGAAACCATTATAGTAACCATTATAGTAACTGTGAGCATTAACAAAGAAGTTCATATATATGTTTTAGGTACAAAAAAGAAGAAATATGAAAGGAGTGGAATTACTGGGACAATGTAAAACTGTTGGGAGCAAGAAACAGTCACACCAAGTCAATGACCTGAACCTGTCTGTGGATACAGGGGTTGGCCCTTGTGTGTTTGGGATACTGGAGACTGGCTCTAGGTGCAGCTCTCCTTCTAAAGTGCAATGCAAAAGGAATTTTGATTATGCTTGAGCAGGTTTTGTTTTTGTTTTTTTAATGTGGGGTTTTATTTTCTTTGTATGTTTTTTTTTCTGCGATTATTAAATCATATGCATGGATTAAACTCTGCCATATAGTCATTAATGGGCATTATTACTGTCTTATGTAAAGGGGTTCTTTTGTTATGCAGTATGCAGAAAAATGTTCTCAGCCTTATGATTTCCAGATCTGTATTATCCACTTATTTCTTCAAGGGAAACTAAACAACTGTAGCTGTAGCTGATCATTTGTGTGCATTTCAAGTCTCTTGTGCTCTGCTTTACTGCCGTGTTGGGAACCACACAGAGAACAGACCCCGCTCCTGTGGCGGCTTATGGAAGCCTGGCTTTGGAAATTTTGCTTTTTTGGGTTTTTCCCCCTGATCTATGATGGTTTCTCTCCCTTTATAACCCCCCAAAAAATAGCAACATGTCCACGTCCAGCTGTTGTCTCCCAAGAAAAGCCACTCATCGGAGCACATCATGAGTTTTCCTTTGTGTCCAGGGAAATGCACTCACTCACTGGGCATGAGGCTCCCACACTTCTGAAGGAGGAAATCTGCAGGATTTTCAAAGGAAAAGAGCAGAACAGTAAAATATTCAATCAGCACCAAGCAGCCTCACTGTGCTGCACAGGTGAAGGGTCCCAGGGCAGCACAGAGTGTCCAAAGCAGAATTACAGCTGGGGCTTTCCTCTGCCCCACTCCCAGCACTCCATGCAGGGCCATACCTGCAGTGAACTCACCCCAAAACTCCCCAGGATTTGCTCCTTGGGAGTGAAAAGCCATTTCTATCAATTAATATTTAAAATCATGAAGAGAAACAAGGTGCAAGAAGAGCAGGAACAAACATTCTCCAGCAGCAGCCACTGCCCAGGAGGGGCTTGGCAGGGCTGGCTTTAAGCACTGGGCATTTCCTGGCCATGTTTAACAATCAGAGTTCACTCTGCAGAGCAGGTGAGTTATTTCTGCAGAGTGTGGGATTGATTTGGAATTCAGAGCCATCAGCAGTGTCTGTCCCAGCCCCAGGGGCCGATTCTCACCAGGGGGCTCTGCAGAGCAGCCCCCCCGTGTGAAGGTGCTCGGAGCTCTGGGGTCATTCCTGTGCCTGCAACACCTCAGTAAAGCTGTGAGAGCCTGGTCCATGGAATTCCTTCCTTCCTTCCTTCCTGCAGCCCCCACTCCCTGCTGCATTCCCAGGGAGAGGGGCTGCCCCTCCATCCCCCCATCTTCTGTGCTTTAGTTTCCTTTAAGAAGTTCCAAGGGAGAAGAGGTGTTTCATACAGGCTGTTGACTCTCCCTGTACCTACCAATATATTACTACTTGTATATTCAGTTTAATTACTCCTTGTTTCTATTACTGAACGAAGACTTAACGAAGGGAAAAAAAAAACCAACAGCAATAACATTCATATCTATGGAGCAGCTAACTCTATACATAATATTCTGCTTTTCAAACAGAACTAGCCAATGTAAAAAAAAACATTAAAAGTAAATTCAACATGTAAATACTTTTTTTCATTTTACACTGTTGTATTATAAGTGTATATGGTGTTTACTTTTTCAAAACTCTTTCTTACCTGGTAGTTGTCTTGTTTTATGAGTTGTGTTTTTAACTGAGAAGAACCTTTGCTGTCTGTTAGGAAAAAAACAAAACAAAATCTTTTTGCAAGTTTTCAATGTGGGTTATAACCTTTTCTCTATCATTTGCATTTTAGTTGTCCTTATTTTCACTGTAAAGTATTTTATTACCAAAAGGTTGGTTTTTGTTCCATTCTGCCCTCTCAGCAGTCCATGTGTTTTAGAGAGAAGTTTTTTTTTGTTGGCTTGGTTGTTGTTTTGTTTTTTTTTGGTTTTGTTTTGTTTTTTTTTAATTGAAAGAACTCACAGAAATGACATTTTTTCAATTGAAGAAAAATAAATCTTTACATTTATAATAGCCAATAGCATTTCAGCACATTTTTGTTATCCTGGTCTCTCCTATGCTGCTGCTAATGACAATATTATGACTTACTCTACTATTCTAGAACTATTTTTATGTAAGTAATGTATGCTTTCTTGTTTATAAATGCCTGATTTAAAAAAAAAATAAGAAAAAAGCTTGGCATATTTATCTATTTCGCTGTGTACCTTGATAGTCCTTTTCCAGCCCCTTTTCCACATCCCCTCCCCCTGATGCAGATAATATTGTAAAATAAAGGACTTTATGAGATTATGTATGAAAATAGCTATGCTTATATACCACAGTGACTGAATGTACAGTGTATAGACGCATTACCGAAAATAAAATTGTTTGTCCAGAAAAAAATAAAGAGCTCTGGGATGTTTTTGGAGTTCTCTGTGCTTTGCTGAGGTGCTGCTCCCCCTTTCATGATGATCCCACAGCACCTGGTCCCTGATTTCCTGAGGGCCCAGGAGAAGGACCCTCCCTGAGGTACAATTTAACACAAAACACTGCTAATAAATAATAATATATAATAATTTAAATAATAAAAACATTTAGCATGGACACTGCTGGAAGGAGACTGGGATTTAACTGGGATCACAGCATTCCACTGCATGGGGAAAATCCAACACTCCAGTGAAATTTCTTTGGAATAGTGAGAATTGTAAGCATGGAGAAGTTTGTTTTAGGTCAAAGAAAAAGAAACACAAGAGGGGAAAATGCAAAAAGCAGGAGATGGAAACATATGTCAGAATAATTCTCTCATGGTTTTCTGAGAAGTGGCTGCAGAATTTCCACAGCTCTGGGACATTTCTGAAATGCCTTTCAGAAAGCAGTGGAAAAGCTGGAGAATGAGCAAAGAGCTTAAAAAATAAATCTTTTCTTATTTGAGACTCCTCCAGCTTTCCAAGGGGTGGGTTTGTGTCCCAAATGCAGCTCCACATCCTTGGGGAGGGATCCTGTGCCCCATATCCCAACCACATCCCTGTCCTTCCACCTGCACAGCCTTACTGGCACTTGGGGTCCTGAAATTAAAAGTTCAAATACCATTCCTCCTGCTGTTCCTTCTCAGAGAGACTTGTCAGGGTATTCCTGTTCCAAAGTAAATAGCAAACTAGATTTGGCTTGATAAGGTTTGGTACCAGAGGCTGAAAAATTAAATATTCTGTCTCCAAGGACCTCTGAGTGCAACAACACAGACTGGTAAAGCCCAGTTAAGCTGTCTTGTGTTTCTGGCTAAGGGGTAACTAGTTAGGTTTGAAAATTCTGGTTCTGCTGACAAAATAACTTCAGTTTACTAGGAATGAGACACATTAGGAATGAGACCTGAACCTGCTCAATAACCAAGTGAGCTGAACTGACCCAAATTTAAGTAGCTGAAAGAAATAGAAATAGAAATAAAAATCCAATACAGTGAGGCCTGGAGTAAAAACTTTTCATGATTTACTCAAGAGCTTGTGTTACCCAGCCATCAGAAAACACCACTGAAAACCCAAACACGGGGTGCACGTGGCAAATCCAAACCTTGTGTGGGACACAGCTGAAAGAAAGGGCCACAAAATCCCACAAATGGGGATAAACAGAGCTCCTCAGTGCTTCCCAATGTCCTGTGAGCAGCCCCCTGATCCCAGCCTGGCAGATGGAGCACAGGGAAGCTCAACACACACAGAGCAGGGAGAGGCCTGAGGGATTTTGGGGAGAAAGGAGGAAATTCCTTGTTACTGCTCAAGGGATCCAAAGCAGAGCTTTTAGGTGCTCCCACCTTCAATTGCTGAAAAGACATTAAAGAAACACATCCTGCAGGGAAGGGATCCAATGTGGGGAAAATGACAGGAATCTGGGAAGCAGCAGAAGCCCAGGAATGGCAGAGTTAATGGAGATCTGAGCTCCAAGGCACTGTCAGAAGAAGAGCACAGCTCTAATAAAACCCAGCTGTGTGACGTACACAGCACTGGAATTTTTATGAGATGGCTTATGTGCACTTTAAGTGTTACCTGACTGCAATGCAAATTCCCACACACTTTTATTTGGGAGGGAAAAAAGTTTCCACAGCTCTCTGGGCTGGACTGGTTGAGCCCAACTGTTCTGCACAGCATCCGTGGGGTTTCTGGCTCATCGTTTTGGATTTACCTTTGTATTTGTTTCTGTTGAGTCAGCTCAACCTGGAACCTTGAGAATTTCACCCTTATAAAACTGCCCCAGAGCCACCCTGGCCCAGCCATCCCAGTCCTCTGGCGCTTCCACCACAGCTCTTCCACCTCCCATACCTATGCAGTTGAGGAAGATTCCAAGGAACAAGAGGACGCCTGCACAGGTCAAAAGAAAATGAGGTTTCACTGCTTCAAAGGTCAGATTTGCTCCAAAACCTCATTTCTGTAAACACCATAAGGACCATAAACTTGAGTGACCATGAGCTTGGGAAGGAAGTTTACAAAGAGCCCTTTAGAAACCCTCTTTATATACAATGTTTTGGGTTGCTCCGTGTGCTCAGTTCCAGCCCTGGAACAAGAAATTCCTTTATTGTCTGGTTGTCAGAAAAGGTCATTAAACCCTTCCCTTTATGTGGCCAAGGATCAGCCAGGTGCATGAAGAGAGCATGAGCAGCTCATGAACACAGCCCACGAGTGAAACACTCCAGGCAGCACAGATGGATTCCCTGTGCAGCATCCCGAGTGCCAGGGCCCTGCTGTGCCTCCCTGCAGCCCCACTCCTGCTGCTCATGGTCCCAGCAGGGAGCACCCCCAGACACCTCCTGGGCACTGCCAACTGCAGGCCAGCAGGGCAGAGTGTCCCCTCCCTGAATCCAGCTCCTGGATTTCCAGCACTGCTTTGCAGAGTTAAGTGACCAGTCAGACACAGAGAAGTCCAATTCCCTTCAGTTACCTTTCCAACCCACAAGGTGAGTGGAGCAGCAGAGGAAGGCACAGCACCAAACCTTCCATGTTCCATTCCCTGGCATGTTGAACTCCCCCACGAACCCTCTGCCCCGAATTCCAGCCCCTGTGCCTGGCAGCAGCTCCCAGCTCAGGATTACACTGCAGTGCCAAGGGATTTGACACACGCAGCATTTTTCAGCAATAGAGGTTTCCTAGGCCTGCAATTACTGCATCTTTGCTGATGTCAGCCCTGCTGCTTTCCCTCCAACGCTCTGCATGGAAAATCTGGGATGGGACTTTGGCTCCACCAAAAAAAGAACTCAGGATGGGATTGTACATCAGGAGTGTGAACAGACACAAGGACCTGCTGCTGTGGGCTTGGAGGTTCTGCATGGGAATTTCTGACCTCCTTGTGCCCACCCAAGCCCTGCTGGCGTTGGTGGATGCCCGGGAAGCTGCCAGGGAGCAGCAAGCCAGGGCAGCTGCCACCATCCCTGCCCAGCTCTGAGCACACCACCCGCAGCTCCCATGCAGGGATCCCGTGCTGCTTAATTCAATTTGGCAGATAACACTGGGGAAGGCATCGATTTCCTCCCCTCGCTCCCTCCTTCCCTTCCATCAATTTTCCCAGATAAGCAGCCTGTGGCTCGGGTCCTGCTGGTGACGGATGCCTTGTAATTGCTCTGAATGGATTATCCCCAGACATGGAGCAGGCATTTACAGTGCACAGCTGTAATCAGAAACACTCGCACCCAGGAGAGGGGCTCTGAGGAGCAGACAGCTGCCTCTGGCCTCTGCCTTGTCTCTCTGCTCTTATATTAAGCCTAACTTTATGCATTTGTATTTCTAATACAGTAATATCCAGGCCATCCACTGAAATTAGGGTCCAGATGGGCTCAGTGCCACCCCGACCCTCAGAACTGATTTCTGCTTCTCAGGCTACAAAGGGAGCCTGAGATTGTCCACCCTGCTCAAATCTTTCTAAAGATCTTGCAAATTATTATTTGGCTAAATCAGAATCCACCCACTTGAATGGGTAACATCACCCCAAACTTAGGAAATCCATGCAGACATACTCTGTCCCGGCAATTACTGGCTAAAAGACATTAGATCAGACAGTTCTCACCTCAGTTTATTGCTGCTTTTCTCCCTCTGCCCAGACTAAATTGTCAGCACTTTGTTTATCAAGATCCCAGTGACTTTCTAATTTGTATGTCTGGGAGGAGAAAACCCATGAATAACTAAGTGTGAGACAGACTGTTACACAGGAACAAAACACGGCAATTTGAGCCACTGAATTTTAATTTTGTGCAATTAACCACAGCAGCCCAGTATCAAGGGGCAGCAGATCCACGACCAGGATGCTTAGGCTGAAAATCTGATCAACATCAAAGTGTTTTTTGCCCTGCAAACTTTCATTGAGGTCACTTAATGAATGAAGGAAAGCAGCAGAACAGCACCCAGCAAGGAAAAGCTGATCCTGTTCTACATTCCCTGTTGCTGGAAGCTCTCTCACACTGGGGTTTCCTCCTCCAGCACTGGTTTTCCCCGAGGATCCCTACATTAAACAACAGATCAAGGATTGTGCGGGGGGGGAAGCAGGATTCAGGTGCTCTCATCCCCTTTGGTTTGGTGTTTGTGCCACCCTGGTTTTCACTCTCTGTTTGGTCACCCTGAGCAGGACAGGGACAATGGCAGCTCCACAGGAAAGGTTTTGTGCTCAGTATGAGCAGTACAAACTTCACTGCTCCAACCTTTAACCAAAAACCAATCCTACTCTGAAACAAAGTCCGCCTAACCCCACGTTCCAGCTCCCTCTGCCATCTGGGAAAGCGACAGGAATTCTTTCCTGGAGGAGTTGAGGCCTTGCTGCTGGTTTGGTGCTGGAATTGGGAATCCTTCCCTGCACAACCCCCCCTCCCTGGCCAGCACAGCCCTGCAGGGCCTGCCCTGAAGTGGGGCCCATTTCCCAGAACTCCAGCGAGTGACACCTTAGAATGTTTCACACTGATTTATTAAACGCGCAGAAATCAACTACTTGGGAAAAAAAGCTTTGTTTAAAAAAAGCTTTGTTAAAAAAATCGCACAGCACAAAGCCCTTTCCCATTTTTGCCCCCCAGAAGCAGCCTGCAGGCAGGGGCAGAGGGGACAGTGGCTTTGGGACCACACGTGCACAGCCTGGCTCGTGCAGCTGGCAGATAATGGGGCTTTGCAGGTCACTGGCTCTTGAGCACTGTTATCTCTGTGTAACATACACCTTGTTGTGTCTTACTGCTTAATTACCGCTGATACACAGGCCATAATATTGCTTATCATTAGCCAGAGGATGACAATTACCATTTAAGATTAAACAGCTTGCTTTCTTCAGCCAAGTCTCCATGTGACACTTCCTTGCCCAAGAAAAGATTTGCACATGCAGAACAAATCCCCAGACTAATTGGAGATGTGCCCCTCATAAGGAGGAGGAATTTTGGAAGCACACATTGCAGGTGAACATCACCAACAGTCACTGCAGGGTACAGCAGAACCCTGAATTTGAGGTGAAAAGAGTGTTTCATAGAATTTCTGAACTCTCTTGGCTTTATCAGGGCTCTTGTTTCTGAAATGGACACAGTGAACAGAGAGTTGGAAGCAGTTGGAAAGCCTGGGCTATTAAAGGATCAGCCAAACTGCTGAGGCTGCACAAGCTGAGCTGTCATTAAGTAGCTTCACCCTTTCCACAAAACACAGATGTGTTCCTGTGCACAAGCATGGTTTTGTCTTACTGTGCACACACAACACCAAAACTGCTGGGAAATATTCTGCACTGAAACCCACCCAGGCCTGAGAGGAGATTTCACTTCTGAACACGACAAAAAAAAAACAGAAGGTCTGAGTGGGAACCACATCCCTGCACCTCAGCTGAGCATTTCTGAGATTCCCTCAGAGCAAAGCCTTTCCCTCCAGAACATCAATGTGATAACATACAGTTGTGATGACTGGTAATGTCACAGGTCAAGGGTTTAAATCTCGTGTCCTGTATTTTGTCAGCTCCCATTTATCCCACCCAGCACAGCACAAGGGTACCACACATAAATCTTCCAAAAATGTGTTCTGATCTTTCACCTACAGTAGATCAAAAATAGCCTGGAGCAAGAGCTTTTAGCATTTTGTCATAGCAATTTCTCCATCACGTAAGATGGATGGCCAGCTCCACGGGGAGGGAATGAACCCACCCTGAGATCAGAGCATGGAAAAGGCTGAATTCCACCTCCAAGGAGCAGGAGTTGTGCCCTGGGTGGAAATCCCTGCTGAGCCCCGTTGCAGCACAGAACATCCAGGGAGGCTTTTCTTCCCTCCCTGCACACTTTTCATTTCAGCCCCAAAACAGTTTGGGGAGCTCAGGCAAAAGTCTCAGGTCCTGGTTTGGATTTTGAAATCCTCCAGCATGACTTTGGGCACAACTCCCATTTCAGGTTTCATTTTAAAAAGTATTATCTGAAGACAGGTGCTAATTTTGGCTATCCAATATAATTATTAGAGCTCAAGACACTCAAATTGTCTGAAAACCTAAAGGCCTGAAAGTGAATAGCCACAACAAAACATCTTCCTCTCATAATTCTGATGAATTATTCTGTTATTAAACCTTGTTATTTCTTAGGGTCTTGTGTGATCTTGCAGCAGTGAGATGCACATCACCACCATGAAAACACAGAACACCTTTTCACTATTTCTACAACCCAATCTTGACAAAAACCTCTCCTGATCCATTCATGTCTGCTGGGCATTAATGGTTCCCTTTCAAAACTTCAAGACTCAACTGCCTGAAAGTGAATCCACCTTTCTGATATCAGCTGGTTTGATAAAAGGTCCAGCCTACTGCAGCAACTGGGCTTTACTTGTGTCTTTATCTCCCCACAGCCACCGTTGCCAAAGTGGAATAGATGTCCAAAGAATTTATTCAGGAAACTAAAGCTTGCAAAGCTGCAGCTGCTTCCACATGAATTCAGGGATGCAGAGTTTCCCAGCAGCTCACAGACACTGCAACATCTGTTTACCAGACACCTTTATGACATTCTACCTCAGTGTGCTGAGATCTCAAGAGTTATCACATTAAATCTTGCAGAGGTGCTAAATAAACTGCACTCAAAAAAGCCACCAAAATGAAACCAAAACAAACAAACAAACAAAAATTCCAAACAAAAACAAAACAGCACAGTCTTGCTCATAACCGAGAAAAACCTGAGAAACTGAGAATTTGTACCCTCTGCCACAATTCAGGGCCCAACTTTCAGGTTTTCCAAAGAGGCTGCCCTTTTATTTCAGGCTGACTGCAG
>NW_005054449.1:787394-802922 GCF_000277835.1 Geospiza fortis
TGTGCAGCTCTCACTATTCAAGTTATCAATGAGCACTTTCAGCACCATGTGAGAGAAACTGGAGCATCACCTGTGAGTCAGAACTGGGTAAAACCTACAGAATTTACCCAGTATTTCCCATTGGTTCCCCTTTTCTAAAACACATTCTCAGTTTAATCAGATTTTACTTTTCCATCAGGGAAACAGTCTCTGCTTTGCTCTCCACTGTCACAGCTGGAACAACCTCTCACATCAGAGATTTCCACACTTTTCTATTGGGATGCTCATCAAGAAAAGAGCCTTCACCTTCCTTCCTCTCAAGCCCACACTGCAGCTCTTGGATTAGAGCAGAAAACATGGGGGAAAAAGCACATTTAGGGTTTGGACTAGATGATCTTTAAATCTCCTTTCCAACACAAACCATTCTGTGATTCTATGACACTTGTGGTATTTGTGTTTATGGTTTTCCATAGGTTTTTTTAACAGACCTCAGGGAACCATTTGTGGGGCCCAAGTAATGTGGATTCACATGATCCCATCACATGTTCCTGTTGGTTTTGATGCCAGGATCAAGAGGAGAGATCCTGTGTTATTTTTCTGCTTCTGTTACATTGATGTTATTTTAGCCTCATTAATGGGCCTGTGGAAGGGGAAGGGCCCATGAAAAACACACACAAATGCCAGGACATTGGGTTAATTCAGATTTAAGTGAACTTTAAAGTATCCTCAGAGCTCCCTTTGGGGTTTGGGGAGTGGGGCAGGGTGGGACAGGCTCTTCAGTGACAACAGGGCAGATTCCATCTCTTGGACACTGCAGTGTTCTCTGGCTACTGAGTCATGTAGGAAACCCTGACACACAAAAATCTGCAATTTCACATTCTGCAGCAGTGAGAGAAGACAGAAAACAAAGGTACAGCTGCTAAACTTCCCACCAGAAGCCAATCCAAATGGAGAGAACAGGGTGAGTCAAGCAGGGCCAACAGCATCCTTAAAGGGAAGATAAAAAATAAAGGAAAACATGTTAATCACAGTTATATTTGTGATTTTTATCACTCATCTTTCGGTGTCCTGTGGATTGTTTACATTTGGAGGATGGAGGTGAGCAGGAGATTCAGCCCCAGCCCCAGATTTGTGACACACAGATAAGGAAGGGCCTGACTCTCCCAACCCCAGGCAGTGATGGAAAGAAACATCTCCCAGAGCCAGCCAGTCCCTCCCAGCCCTGAATCACGCTGCATTTCCCTTTTCTGCCAGCTGTCAGTCATCATAATACCTTCTCATCTGCATCCTCACCATAAATCCTGGATGCATTAGAGCCCAAAGGGCTCTGACAATTCCAGCTAAGGTACACTCAAAGGGGGACATTTCCTTCTCTGCAGGGTCTCACATCCCTCCAGTGGCAGGAGGATCCTGGAGCTCAGCAACAGAGGCCCAACACTGCCCTCTCTGCCCCTGCCCTTGGTCCCACACCATGCTAATTTTCCATTTACAAGCAGTTTATATGGAGGCAATAAACTATTCTCAGGTGTTATAAACATTTTACAGGCTGGGGCACTGCACACGCTGGGGTGAACAATTATTTACTAAAGCAGCCACTAATCATTTACAAAAAGGGTATGAACTGAGGTTGGGTGTAATCCCCTGCTCTGTGCAGTGCCTCTTATCTTGGCTGCCCCACTGGGACTGGCCAAGGATCCCCACAGTTCAAAGATTAACCAAACACCTCAGGGTAGGAGCAGCCAAGATTCCCAACAGGGAGCTGTGACAGGCTCACACCTACCACAGGTTGGAGTAACAAAAGTACAATAAATACAGGAAAGTTCACTAAACCTCCTTATCATATGACCCAAATTTCTCAGCCCTGATTTTTCGTTATCTGCAGTTTCACCACCTGTTTGTAGGGATATAAAGGATTGTGCCAAAGTTCCTGGATATGGTGCTGCAATCTTTACACCCCCTGAATTTTAGGTGTCCTGATATGATGGGTGCTTTTCTTGACCACCTGGGAGTGTTTCCTGTCCACTCTGGAAGGATACAAAGAAATAGCTTTATTTCTTTGGCATTTTTAGTGGCATGAGTCAGAGAGTCGTGAGCTCAAACTGCTGAACATACTGGTATTTTCAGACACTTCAAATGCTTCTATGACACAAGAACATTATGAAATATAAAACATTTCTTTACTGTCAAACCAACATTGCCTTGTCCTGCCAACAACCTGCCTGCTGATTGGGGTTTCTGTGGATTTCTTTCTCCTCAGCATGAGTTCAAATCCTGTGCGCTTCTGCCATATTTCAATTATCCATTACATAAGTGATCTTCTTGCATTAAATCTGATTTAGGATGAGTTCACAATACAGGGCATCTGCACAACAGCACTCCCTTCAGCAAGCCAGCTTCCTCTGGCAGTATTTTTCATGCTCCAAAACGACTTGTGAACCAGCAGAACTGAAAGTATCTCCTCCTGCAACAGGTGTGTGTTTTCCACATGGAATTATGCAGCAGAACCTATTTCCCCCCTGACCATTACAGTCTGCTCCTGCTCAGAGGCTGAATTAGATGATAAATCAGCCACCCCCAAGCTCTAATCTGAGGAAATGTTTAAGCAGATCCCTGCCAAAGCCAAAGGGAGCTGCACAGCCACTGAGTGGGACTGTCTGCTTGCTCAAGCACATGCTTGAGCACTTTCCTGAATGGAGACTGTGAAGCCAAGGGCAGCCCCAGTGTAACCCTGGAGATACAACAAGTGTCCAGGCTGCTCTGTGAGCCTGATAAGCTCTAATCTGATAAAGACTTCACCACCCCAGCTGCGTCAGAGCCACGCTGCAGCGACGGGATATTGCAAGGGTGCTGCTTATCTGGCTGAGAACAAATGGAAACTCATTCAAAGAGCTCAATGCCTTGGAGATAAAGCTGGGGAGGCCTTGTAGGGCGGGCATGAGGAGATGAGGTTATCACAGAGACAGACAGGCCTGAAAAACCCCACCTCTTCATTACAGTGGCAATTAAAAGATAAAAGTCACAGACCTTCAAAAGCTGTAGAGGTGTCTCATTCCAATTTAAATCACTGGATGTGAAGCACTTATGAGCTTTGAAAATTTGGATCGTATTGGCACTGATTTTAAAGGGCAATCAAATTTATATTACATTTTCTAAAAAGACCTGTCTGTCCCCATTCATTCTTCACGAGTCATTGGAACAAATTAATCTGCAAATTTAGGTTCAAAAGGGAAAAATCCTTAAGGGAAGCATATTCCATATTTCATATTGTCCTCTGTGATGGAATACCAATTCCAAGGAGGATCCCAGCACCAAAAATGAGCCCTTCAATTTGGGGCAGGACAACAATTAGACATTTTTGTATGATGAACACCTGTGTACCATTCTAGTTGACTCAGTGACAGCTACAGGAACACAATGCCTTCAAAAATAATGCTCAATAACTCCCTAAATTAGGCCACTGATGATTTGCACTGAAATTTCAAACAAAAGTATTTCCCCTCTCAAGACAGGCCAGGGCTAAAGGAAACTTTAAATAACTCTTTTTTTTCTTCCTATATCTTGAAAACCACTGTAAGAAGGCCAAACCCTACGGCATGGGCTGTTTTCTCACCCGGTGAAACAGAGCACTGGCCAGTTTCATTTCCCCAGCACTGAAATGCTTAAATTCCCTGCTTTACTGAAGAATTGCAGCTCTGAGCTCCACTCCGTGCACTGTTTCAGTTCTCAGGAGGTTTGTTTCCCACAGCTGCTCTTCAGCCAAGCTGTGAATGAACCTGAAAATTCATTTGAAAACCCCTCTATGGTTTCTCATGCTTTCACAATTACAGTATAGCTTTCCTCAACATTTACACCACCCCCTGCAGGGAATTCCCCCGGCACAGGGCTAAAATTTACCAGGAAGGCTTGTAAACCCTGATAAGCGTTTCATCTCAAAGAAGGCAAAACCTTGGTATCAAGTGAGTCTGGGAAATGTTCTTTTGCAGTGATTGTGCTGTGGAAGTTTGGCCTTTCAGAGCTCTGTGATCCGGCTCTGGAGCCCTCGGAGGCGGCTGGGAGGACTCTCATTAATGGGAGCGTTCAAAGCGCTGCTGTCTGTCACTTGGGCTGTGACTCAGGAGGGAAGTACCCGAGCTGCGGTTGGGGACAGCCCTCCCTGCGCTGAGCTGAGCTGACGTGGAGCCTGGGGGACTTTGTGGGAAATGGCACAGGAGCCACTGCCCGGGGGCTGCAGCTTCTGCCCTTCCAGCAGACAACAACAGGAGTGTGAGGATGGGAGTGTGCGAGGATGGGAGTGTGCAGAATAAGGGTGTGCAAGGATTGGGGTGTGCAGAATAAAGGTGTGCATGGATCAGGGTGTGTGAGGATTGGAGTGTGCAGAATAAGGGTGTGCAAGGATTAGGGTGTGCAGAATAAGGGTGTGGAAGGATCAAGGTGTGTGAAGATTGGAGTGTGAAGAATTAGGGTGTGCAAGATTTGGGGTGTGTGAGGATCAGGGTGTGCAAGGATTGAAGAGTGCAGAATAAGGGTGTGGAAGGATCAAGGTGTGTGAGGATTGGAGTGTGCAGAATAAGGGTGTGCAAGGATTGGGGTGTGCAGAATAAAGGTGTGCATGGATCAGGGTGTGCAAGGATCAGAGTGTGCAAGGATTGGAGAGTGCAGAATAAGGGTGTGCAAGGATTGGGATGTGCAAGATTCAGGATCTGCAAGGATTGAGATGTGCAAGGATCAGGGTGTGCAAGGATCAGAGTGTGCAGAATAAGGGTGTGCAAGGAGCAGGGTGTGCAAGGATTGGGGTGTGCAGAATAAGGGTGTGCAAGAATTGGGGTGAGCAAGATTCAGGATCTGCGAGGATCAGGGTGTGCAAGGATTGGAGTGGGCAGAATCAGGGGTGGAAGGATCAGGGTGTGCAAGAATTGGGGTGGGCAGAATAAGGGTGTGCAAGGATTGGGGTGTGCAGAATAAGGGTGTGGAAGGATCAAGGTGTGCAGAATAAGGGTGTGCAAGCATCAAGGTGTGCAAGATTCAGGATCTGTGAGGATCAATGTGTGCAAGGATCAGAGTGTGCAAGGATCAGGGTGACAGGTCAGACCCAGCTCTTCACCAATTTCAATTAGTGATCACTGAGGTCACAGTTCACACATCAGGGTGACAGTCACCATGGAAACCTCTGGAAACATCTGCTTGATGTTGTAAAGAGCTGGGGAGCTGCTTGCCCTGCACAGGAAAGGCTCCTGTCAGAGAGCAGCTCCCAGCACTGATTTCCTCCATGGCTCAGTCACACCCTCACATCCCAGCCCTGTTCCTGGCACATCCCAGGCTCCAAACACACCAGGTGCTCCAGGCTCCCTGGGGCACTGCCACTGCTTTGGTCCTGGGGTGAGATTGTGCCATAACCTAACAGAGCCAGTCCTCAGATTCACACCCCAGAGTCCCATCAGAAGCTCTCATTTTTAATTCATACTGACAAATCAAACAGATTGCAAATTCTTCAGAATGTGTTTGCAAAACATTGATGGTCATCATCTTATTATAACATGCTATATATAAATGTATCTTACTTATAATCTAGCTACTTAAAATCAAGGTAATAATTAAACAGAGCCTTGTAAAATGAATATCCACAGTAGGGGTTAGTTTCTGATAAACCCAGACCAAAAAAAGATGCCTCCATTTGATACATTGAGCCCATATCTATTTCATTTTTACAATTTATATGTGACTAGATTTTACACTGGCCACTACCCTGCTTTTCCTAGACCTTTAAATAGACAAAGAGGTGAACCTGGGACACTTGTTCTGTGGATTAGCTCTTGAAACTGTGGTGGTTTGGGGACAGAAGCTTCCTACAATGTACGAGCATAGCTCTAGTAATAAATCTTTGATCTTTCCTTTTAGCCAGCACATCACAAAACAATTAATATTGTTCAGTAATGTCTTACATATTCAAAATATGCTCCTGCATAAAGTTCATGCCCGTGAACCCCATTTTAAATCAGTACTTGTGACTGATCAAAGGAAATCACTGACACAGAGGCAGCTACAATGACACTTGCTGGAGCATAATTTAAATAAACACCATGTAAACAACCTCCTGAGACACGTTCACGTTCTCTGGGAAGCAAAGGTGACATGAAAGGCAGCAGGGGGAGGGGTTTAGGCAGATTTTCACTTCAAGTAGCAGATATTGGTACCAGCACATGAAATATGCACAGGAATGTGCCCAAACATTGAGGGCAGCTGACACAGAACAGCCCGTGCTGGGATTGGAAACCTCTCAGCTCTCTGAATCCGAGTGACTGCATCAAAA
The DNA here is from genome assembly GCF_000277835.1 of Geospiza fortis. Classification (NCBI taxonomy): domain Eukaryota; kingdom Metazoa; phylum Chordata; class Aves; order Passeriformes; family Thraupidae; genus Geospiza; species Geospiza fortis. Next base: position 793,681 of record NW_005054449.1, read on the forward strand.
CCACTTCTTGGGAATGGTCTCCAGCTTCAAACCCTACCTGGGAACAGTTGAGACAAATACCAGCCTGCGCAGGCCAAAATTCTGCCAAGCAACATTCCAGCACTTCACTAGTACAGTATCATGTTCCACACTTGAGGAACATTCCTGGGAACATTCCCAGGCATCCTTGGTTTTACTAGCATGGACACAGCCTAAGATTTCCAGATGCTCACCAGAATAAAGTTTTGTACTTGGACAGTGTCATCTGAACAGAGAAACCAGGCAAACAAAAAATGAAAAAAAAAAAAAGGAAAAAGAAAAAAAGAAGGCTTTATTATGGCAGACAGGATTAGAGTTAACATTTCCTAGGAGGGATTCCAGGTCCAGTGGAGCACTTGCCAGAGAGCTGTGTGCTCATCAGACCCTCACTCTGCCCTGGAACACTCTGGCAGATCCCACCCCAGCCCCACTGGCCCATCTTCCCTTTGGAATTAAAAAGGGATCTCCAAGCAGAAGCCCACCCCAGCTGTGAAGTGAAATCACAAGTGCGAAAGCCCACACAAAACACAGGTTCCTGCCCACGAGCTGAGGTTTCCCTTGTCACCTCCTTCCCCCTCCAAGTCCCCTTTGATCAGTACAAAATCGGTGTCACTTTAGCCCAGAGACACCAGCGCCAGCTGCTGCGCAGATGCACCTTCAGGCTGGGACAAAAAATTCCAGAAAAACACAAAAATACTCCAGGATAGGTTAAGGAAGGCAAACAGTGGGAAGAATCACTGGAAACGGAAAACAGAGAGCATTTCTTTGTCCCCAGGTAAATCTATGGGTATGCCCATATTTGGGTCCAGTACTGACCTTTTCTCCATTTCTTAAAATGAAAATTGAACTGGAAAAGGCACAGAAAATGGAGGGAAGGATTATAATAATTAATCCGACTGGGCAACACGTTTTCTATAGAAGTATTTTTTAAATGGTTTAAAAATTTCAGGAATTACTTGAAACAAAATAAATTTCATTAGCTTACTTTGATTTCTAATTCCTGATGTTATTGGATCACATTTTCTTGAGGTTTTCCCCCTCTAACTTCAAAAGCCACAGAAACCCAGCTTTTTAAACACAAAACCAAGAGTCCTATGGCAGGAATCCTGAGGTGGGCTTGACAAAAGCTCCCAAGTATCACAATGTTAAAAACCAAAGAGTTGGCAAAATACCTCAAATTTAAGGAGGTGAAGAAATATGAGTGGCACTAGACGGACTTGAACAGCTGTACATATTTCAGCCCAAGATTTTAAAATTTCTGTCAAAATATTGCAGTGAAAAACCAACATTCTCCACAGAAAGCAGCTATTTTCAGTGAAAATGCTATTTTATCAAAACTCTATTTTCCATTAAACACAGTTTTGACAGAAATTTTTCAACTATCCTTATTCAGTGTTATGCTCTGTAGTTGGAAATGTTAGCAGTTTTTAGGCTGTCTCTACAACTGCAAAGATTTATAGGAACTTGGCAAAGATGGAAAACACACCAAAAAAAATCTGATTTAAGACTCATCTCTGTCCTTCTATATTACACTCATCCCTGGAAATTATTTTTCAGAAGTTTAATAAAATACAAGACAGTGACACAGCACAGCAAAACTTTAAAACCATTAATATTTTCCTGATTTTTGTTCCCCCCCTAAAAATTATGGGCAAAGGATCTTTCCCTCTATTAGCTCTGGATAATTCCTTTTTGGCTTAACAAACTACAGGGGCACTTTTCCCCTAGGCAAGCCCTGGTACCTCTGGTCAGTGTGCTGATTTCAGGGCTCTGTAGGTGGAGCTGCCCCATGCTGTCCTTTGGGATTTGTGGACTGTGCAGAATTCCCTGCTGGAATTACGCAGGGCTCCCAGGCTGGCTGCTGCTCCCTGGGTGTCTCACATTACAGCCCAGTCTGAATTAAAACTGGGAGAGAACAGGGAATCAGAGGGTGCAAAACAGGTATTTGGAAAATCAGAAAGCCACTGCTATAGAGGAGAAAGAAACTCAGAGAACTTTTGAGTATTGTGTGATAAGCAGAACTTTTTTTAAGCTTTCCAAAATGTATTTACAGGGGTTTGGGGCTCTGCAGCCTCCCCACTGTGTGCTGAACTCTGGCCAAGCCAGCAAATCCTCGGGAACAGGATCCCACCAGTGAAAAGGGGAAGGAGAAGCCACAGCCATGACCTTCACCCAGCCCAGCCCTGGCCTCTGCCTGAGCAAACAAAGGGACTGCAGAGTCTGGAGCAGTCCCCCACCCTTCCTGCTCCTGGGGATGCCTGTCCCACAGGAACACTGTTGGGATATCAGCAGCTGGAAATCAGGGTCTCTCCACTCTGGGCCACATTCAGAGCTGCCACAAACCAGTGACACGTTGGGGTCACACAGTGTTACTGAAAACAGGACCTGGATTTTGTTGGCACTGTTAAAAGATTTTTATCCTGTTCCTCCTTCATCTTGCTCAGAACTCACAGTCACCATCATCAGCCAAGGTCCCTGAGCTTGCAGTCAGGGATGAGAGGCAGTCTGAAAGAGCTTTTAAACCCACAATTACACACAGAGCCCATCTGCACACACCAGCCAAAGTCAGGCAGAACCCAGGCACAGAACACCTCGGACCTAAGGGAATGGGCCAAAAAGAAAACCAAGCCTGAAGCAGATCCAAGAGAAGGATCTTGGATTCAACATCCATACATGGTATCTTCCATACAACATCCCCACCTGACTAGAGAAGGATGCAGGGAACAACAGGCTGTTTCCAAATCAGAGACGTGTACACACGTACACTCACAGAGTTTCTGCTAATTGTCTCTGTGGAACCCCTAAATATCCAAAATATCATTATAAATCCTTCCTTCCTGCAAGCCAGCATTCCCCAGCCCGTTCCATCTCTCACTTCCCCCACAAAAATGACAGACTGACTCTAAGCTCCCACCTGCATAAATCTCCTACAGACAACCACAAATATTTTAGCTATGCTGATTTATGGAAGCACAAGCAAGACTAAACCAGGAGATCTATCCTCCATGCATGGTGACTGATGGCTCGCTGCAAATCTTTCCCTTTAAAGCACTGTCACTTTTGCAGTTCCATAGAGAGAGAGAGAAAAGAGGAATAAAATGACCTGCAGTAATGCAACTTATGGCAGCTCCAGGGGAAAAAACCCCAAACATTTGTGCAACCAGATTTCTTCCAAGTTTTCCTGCATAAGATCCTTGCTACTAATTGAAAAAATTCTCTTTGAGAGAGAATGTGAAAACAGCTGCAAGACCCCTCAAGTCCTCCTCCTCTCCTTATTCCATTTTCTAACTTTGACCACAGCAATTCTGATTTACAGCCTATGGGAAGCTGGCTTTTTGACCAGTGTTTTGAGGCTGATGCTTTAGTACCTGTGGATTGTAAGAAGGAATGAAGATGGGGATTCCCTTCTCAAATTTAACTCTATCAGTAAACAGGCTGCAGCAGAGTTAACAGGAAAGGGTGGAAGAAGCTTTGGAGGCCACTAGGCCCAGGCAACTCCCCTTGACCTTGGGGAACACCCCCCACAGATGGGATCAGTGTGACAGGAAGGAGACCAGAATGGCTGAGTTTGCTCATGGGAGATAAACAAAGGAGACAAAGGGTGCCCAACAAGAGCCCTGTCAGTGTCTGCCTCGGTGTCTCCACGCTGGGTAACAGCCCCATGGAGGCAGGAGCTTGCAGAGGACACTGAGCCCATTTAGTTGTTTTAAGATTTGTGTTTTGCACAAGGACATCAACAGGGACAAGTAAATACTGCTGTGGCAACACTTTACTGCTCCTCTGCTGAGCAGTTTCAAGAGCTGGGCTGGGACCTGGAGTCACAGAGCAGATAAAGAGGTTTCTGCATCCTGGCTCCACCAAGACCACAATCCCAGCACTGTTCCCTCCCTTGAAACAAGCACTTCCTTTCTCTAGACCTTAAGTTCCTCAGTCAGTAAAAGGGGAAAATTAAATCTACTCTTCTTAGAAATGCCTTTAATGACAAACCTTTGTGCAATACTTAATTGTGCAATATCATTAATAAAGAAGACCAGCTGACAAGTACCTTGGGACATTTCCTTCCACATCAGTGACAAAGTTAAACAAGTTTTTAAGTTTCTCATCCACTAGTCACTAGTGAAACTTGAGAATACCTGTACTAACAGGAAACTTAGCCTTTTCTTGCTATGATTAAAAAAATGAAACAAAACAGTGGCAACATTCTGTACTTTTTTTTTTACCAGCCTGTAAAACCAACTCAAAGATGGGAAAAGAAAATCCTGATTTGATAAGGAAATTAAAAAGCCACAGAATTCAGTGACAGACACTCCAGCAAGGCTCAGGTGACTCTCCTGGATCTGAGGGTGGAGCTGTGCACACTGAGAGAGCTCTAAGTAAAAGCTGGACATGGTTACACAACTTGCAGCACCTTCACACAGACAGTACAACAAAAAATCAAAGAAAAGCCAGAGAACAGGGATGAAAAGAAGCACTGGTAAACAACTGGGTGGAAACTACTCCTTTAAGAGTTTGTTTTTGCAGATTATCCTCTCCAAGCTGCAGAAGGAGGCCAGGGAGAGCCTTTGTGATAAGGGCCCAGCACACAATCCCTGTGCTCTGTGCACCTGAGCTCCAGTGCTCACACTGGGTGCAGGAGGAGAGCTCTACTCTGCATCCTGAGGCAGGAATGGTGGAATAAACGAGGGGTCCACGGAGTCTTTGCAGTTCACAGCCTTGACCTACTTCAAAGGAGGACCAGGGAGGGCAGTGGCAGGTTCACGCTGTGAAGAAATTGTTGCTGCTCCAACCCACCATGGCAGATTGCAGGATGCTGCTGTGAGGTCACCTGAACAGATTCACTACAGAATTCAAAGGCCCAGAGTGACCTATTTTAGGTCTGATAATGAAATAAGCTGCTGGGAATCATTTCCAGAGAAGTACCTGGTCAGTGACTGCAGTGAAATGTCAGTACAGTCAGCACAGCCCTCTCTAGTACTGCCTGACCTGCTCAAAGAAAAAAATACCACCACACTCACTTTTAACCCATTATTTGTTTACTTTACCTTTACATTTTGAGAGCCTTACAATCTACGTGCAGTCAGAGACAAACCACAAATGTCAACAGAATCACTTTCTCATCTCAGACTCCTGCAAGCCAAAAGTAACTCCTCAATGAGAACAATTTAAACCAGAAATTAAACCAGGGGTGTGTTTATGCAGTTGAATAAGCAATGAATGGCCACCTGAAAGAATTAAGAGGCAAGAATTTCAAACCTGAAGCAGTAATTTTTGTGCCAATGTTGTTCCTTCTGACTACCAACTCCTGCACAAAAATGCTGGTACATATTCATAGTTCACTACCAAACATTAGGGCAGATTTTCCAAATGAGCTCAACTCCCAGCTTAGGTACTTAAATGATGGCTGAATTTCCAAAACCACATAGGACAAGGTCAAGGCTAAAATGGTGTTCTGCTTTCTTTTGGTGCACAGAAAATGGAATGTTGGTAAAATCCAGAGGTTTAACTCAACAGAAAAGGGGTCTTGTTTGCCACAAACCAGGAATCGGCACTCTCTCACTCTTTCTGCAACTCCAAGAACTTGTTATTCATAAAAGCTTCCTACTTGGAAAGACAACAGAAGCCAGCAGCCTCAAAGGACAAGAAAGGGCCCCAGGAAAGGAACGTCTGGTCTCTCTGCCCTGACATTCCATGACAAACCAAACACAGACTGTCCCCTGCCCTGCTCTGAGAGCTTCAGAACCCAAAACACAGAGCCCACGGAACACAGGATCCCCACCTCAGCTCTCCTTGTTTCCTCCCAAAGCTGCATGACCTCACTGCTCAGGCATTGATCTGGATCTGTGCAGGAATGGCTGGGAAGTGGCTGGATCCTGGCTGAGTTGTTAGCACATTGTGTTCATGCTGCACTTCTCCCAGCATCCAATATTTTTGGTTTTGCCTGGAAAACCAGCACAGGGAATGGAGAGGCTGGGAATATTTTTTTGTGTAGAGCAGAAGAAAATGTCATTTCAAACTGAGCAAGAAAGCTGCTTCTCCAAAAGCCAAGAGGGAAGGCTCAGGAAACCAAGCACGTGCAGGATTTTGCACATATGAAAACATTCTCACAAAATGGGAGGATCTGTATAAATTCTGTAACTTTGCAGCCTGGATTTTTCCCTCTGCACAGGGACCAAGGACAGTGCTGATGTGCTGCAGGTGCCTGGCATGCCAAGAGGGATGGATTTGCTATGAGCTGAGGATGCCTCTGCCAGCTCCTCTCGCCGCAAGGTTGCAGGACTGATGTTATAACAGGCAGACTTCAAAACTGCAAAGCACATTCCTTTAAACATGAGGGTCAGATGGTTCTGATCAAAAGAAAATAAATCAGAAAAGCAAATAAATGCATTTAGAAGGACAAGTTTCACCATGAAAGGCGAGAGTGTCTTTTTTCTTTGGCTGCTATCACCTTTATCATCCTGAAAATAATGGTTTGGGAAGCAGATTTCAATATATGCCATAAAAAAATCAGTGGCCAGCCTGGAGGGAAAGGTGAACTACTCTGGATGTTCTAACCAATGAAATGATTTAACAACATCAGCTAGTACAGCTCACTTATAACTTTCATAAGCTTTCACACTGTATTTTACTCACTTGAGAATTCTTGACAGCTGTTAAGATGCTTTCCAGGCACCCAATTAGGGCAGAGGAATGGTACAATTCCAAAAATTACTTTCAGAATTTGTCAGAAAATTAGAGTAAATGATCGTGACTTTTTTTTTTTCTTTCAAAGAAAAAGGTATAATAGCTGACATTAAAATGTTTCTGGAGGAGCAAATACTAAGGAAGTATTTGCACGTGGCAAACAGGCTGAAATCTGGGTAAGAACAAATCCACACCAGTTCACAGGGCTGAGGAAATCACTTCTCCAGACAGTCTCAGACAATCAGGAAGGCCTGTTGCAGGTTTTATTTTTGGCTTGGTTAAATGTGATATATAAGATTATCAGATACCCTGCAGGGAGATAAAGCAGCATAGAACAGAGGCAGATCTGGGCTATTTAATGAAACACCTTCTGGTAACAATTCAGCTACATCAGAGGTCTGTATCCTGCAAACCTTGCCAGGCTGAGCAGAGGGTCTGACAGCAAAGGGGTGTTTGTATTTTGTATTTTTTGAGGAGTTCATCTGAGTACAAACCTCTCCCCATCTCTGAATGAGCAGGAGGAAACACTTCACCAAAACCTGGACAAAGCAGGGCCCAGCTCTGTCCTGCTCCTCAGGTTGTTTGTGACTTGGCTCAAACCCAACTGTCCCCCAGACCTGCTCAGCACAACCATACCTGGCACAAGGCACATGGCCTGGGCTTAAAAACTATCAAAAATGGATAGTTGGGCAAAATGGGATGTGCCCAGCCTTGTACAGAAATTTGGAAGTATCCATGCTCCCCCCAGGACAAGGTAACGCTGTGTGATCTGCATTTCTCTTACTCATTTGGCTTCAGGATTTTTTGCAGGACAAGAACTTTGCACAAACTGGAGAAGAAAGCTCCTGAGCTCAGTTTATGGCTGACACCAATTGTTTCTTGGAAAATTTGTCAGGTCCCCCCACTTTCTGTATATAAAGTAGGTTTAAACAATGGTTTCAGATGCATTGGGAGAGCAAGATGAGCACACACAGGTCAGCTGAAGTGTGTAAAATGCTTCAAAATCCCTCAGCTGCAGACACCAAAGCAAATATTCACCATGTTAGAACAATGCTAGTGTTCAGAAAGCTTTCTTCCATTATAACTGGGGAACTCACACACCCAGAGCACACACTGCCCCTTTTCTTGAACCAAATTAATTTGGTATTACTGCAGTCCCAGAGCTTGACATGGTGCTTACATCCCAGTTCATCCCAGTTCCTGGTGTGTGTGTTGTGGCCACCAGGACAAATGCAGGATTTCTGTGCAGGACAGGCCAAGTGCAGAGAGCTGTGAGTGCCAGGAATGGTGAGGGAACAGGGGCTGGGAAATGGGAGTGCACCACTGCCCTGTGCAGCCACAGAGATGCTGCAGCAGGGCAGGGGAGCCCAGCAAAGTTCTCCCTGTAATCTCAGTGCCCCTGCACAGATCCTCACCCCTCTGAAGCTCGTGGAGCTGGATGGTGGCAGCAGCTCATCCAGTGGGACACAGAACAAAAGGCTGGAGCAAAAGGATCCCAGGTGGAAGTTGCTGGTACAGTTTGTGGGGTGAACTCAACCACTCTCTACCATCACAGCTGCTCTGCGTGGCCAAGACAGTGAGTGTCACAGTGAAAGGGGAAGAGGGGCATTCTGGAGGAAGGCTGAAGAGATCTGAAGCCCAGATAGACGTTTTTCAAAGGCTGGGCAGAGTGGCAGATGCCTGTCTGGTAATTCCTCCTGCCTTCATCTTCTGAGCTGTGCAGTGGCTGTGACTAATATCAGTCCTCCCACTTCTCCAGCCTAGTCATTTCAGCTGATATTTTAGAGTGTACCACACTGTGCTGACATGCCTCCACCCTCTGCGAGCTTTCCTGTTCTAGAGAGAGACACAGAGAGAATGACTCATGCAGCTCTCCTACTATTTGAGCCTTTTAAGCAAATTCAAAGGAAAGTTTTAAAGGTGCTCTCTTGATTTGGGAATGCCTGGGTGGGGTTTTCTTTTTCTGCGTGCGCTTGTTTTGTCAAATTACATGTAATTTTCCAACCTTTATGATGCTGAGACGTTTTAATAATTCATGAACCTTCCTGACACCGTCAAATTGCAATTTGGAAATGTCAGAGGTACCCACTGGTACAGGCATTTGTGAATGCTACAGGAAAGGAAATGGGAAAGAAGAAGGATGGTAGAATTAGGTTGCTAAATGCCATGTCTGGCTTGTGCTCTGTTTGACAGCCATAATTAAGAGCTGAGGTGGTAGAAAGAGGAAAGTGAAAAACCTGAAAGGAAATGGTATAAAAAACCCTGATACTGATGCTAATTGGTAACTTTGGAACGTTCTGAGGAAAAAGAAATGCTGGAGATTGTTATTTAACTTGCAGAACATTTATGCCACTTTTAAATGTGAAGTATTTTATCACCAAACCTGGGAGCTTTCAGGTAACCCAATTGTGGTCTTCCAGTACCTGAAGGGGCCTGAAAGAAAGGTAGAGAGGGGCTATTTACAAGAGCCTGAAGTGACAGGATGAGGGGGAATGGCTTCACACTGACAAAGAGTGGGTTTAGATTGGATATTCACAAGGCAT